>NW_006408526.1:14948579-14949553 GCF_000296735.1 Chrysochloris asiatica
ATGAAAGAGGTGCTGATATCTGTGATGATTAAATGAGGGCACACATGTGGATTTACTTTATAAGGGAGGCACTATTCTTCATAAGGAGCTCTGGTGGCGTAGTGGTTATGAATCAGGCTGTGAACCTCAAGGTCAGCAGTTCGAAACTACCAGTGGTTCCTCAGGAGACAGAAGAGGCGTTCTGCTCCCGTAAAGATTTACACCCTTGGAAACCCTGTACAGGGTCGCTATGGGTCGGACCCGACTCGATGGCACTTAACAACAACAACAACATATGGGTTAAGCATTTTGCTAAGCAAAGAGGGAGTAATATAGTTGAACTAATTCCAGCTTAGCTTTGAATTTACTCTCTCAGCTTAGGTCCCTTGGTCCTGTTTACATTGTTACAGTATACTTGTATATTCTAGTAGACTCTATTTGTAGGTTAAATTCTACTTAAAAAAAAAAAAAATCTCTTTTATGTGCATTTTCAACCTGCCACCAACTCTCAGTGTAACCATGAACAATGAATGTCACTCAAAATGCCTTACTGTGATCCATCCAAACATGATCAAATGAATACTACTTCCATGAAGATGGGCTGTATTGGGTGCATTGATAATTACATTGGCATTTCGGTGTAATAACTCTGTTGTTAATAATGAAAATGTATGGTAAGCCTAATTATTCACTAGTGTCCTAAAGGACTCTACAGTGTTCTGAAGATAATTGAATATGTGTCTTTTCAACATTAACAAATTCATATTGGCAGTCCTAGTCCCAATGGGTAGTTGGCACTTCATCTCCCTTATTTCATACTTTTCTCTTCCTTTAACTTCTCTGAAGTTATGCAATCTGTTAGTCTTTTACTTTGCAATTTAGTGAAAAGGATGTAGGAAAATTGTACCAGTCATCATCAACTAACTACTATCTTTCTGGACTTCACTTGTTGTTGTTGTTGTCATGTGCCATCGAGTCGGAACCGACTCATAGCG
>NW_006408526.1:14950953-14960396 GCF_000296735.1 Chrysochloris asiatica
TTGCCACTTCTTTCAATGCACTTTGGACTTCCTCTCTGAGTATCATTGGCTCTTGTTCATATGGTATCTCTTGAAATGGTTGAACATTAACCATTTCAAGAGATACTGGACTTCACTAGTCTCAATAAAAAGAGATGATACCCATCCCAAAGAAGATGCAGTGTTCTAATGTAATCTACTATCTCTTTCCATTCAAGCATTCTTGGAGTGGAAAGATGATTTAAAAAAAAAACCTTTGATGCAGACTCTGTAGCTTCTGATTCTCCCTCCCCACCACACCCCGTTTCAGTCTCTAATGCATGAAACATTAATAAGAACTCATTTACTTATGTCTCTGCTATGCCTCAACTCTGCTCCATGTGTTTACATATAATTAGAATAAACAGTGACTTTTCCTCCTTTCTCTTTCTGACTTTCCTCCGAACTTTATTGTTGTTGTTGTTAAGTTTTTGATTTATAGTGACCCTGTTAGGGTTTCCAACAAGTGATGGTGAGCTTGAACCGCTGATCTTGCAATTCAAACCAAACCTGCAGGACCATTGCAGTTTGTTAAAACATCCTTTGTTTCCCTTGAAAAGTTGGCATTTTAAGTTCCCAAGAGCACTGCTTTCATACCAGATGTATAAAGGATTTAGTAAGAAAGGTAGTTGTGAAATTCTGCATATTTTCTGATTCCTTCAAGGCTCTAGATTTGACAGAGTCATGATTTCAAATAGGTTCAAACTTAGAAACAGTTGTGATGAATGTGAAAGACTGGGTAATATTTTGTTCCATTGTATATAGGGTTGCTATGAGTAAGAATCAACTCAACAGTACCTAACAACAACAACATTGATTATATCAGACTGACCCAACAGCTCTAGAAACGGAGAAAAAGACTGAACAACTTCTTGACACTTAGTAGCATTGTAAAAGTAGCAGAACTTTTAAGAATCCCAACATTCACTTAGAGACTTTATTGTGGCTGTTGTTGTTAAGTGCCATTGAGTAAGTTTCAACTCATAGCGACCTTGTATACTGTTTACAAGGAGTGGCTGGTGAATTTGAACTACTGACCTTGCAGTTCAAACCAACCTTGTGGTCCAGTTTATTAATGCCCAGAATTCCAATTGTCCTCTGCTATTGTGAGTCCTGGTGTGGTGCTGTGGCTAATGCGTTAGTTTACAAAGTCAGTTTGAACTGCAAGGTTGGTGGTTCAAGCTCACCAGTCGCTCCTTGGAAATCCTCTAGAGGGTCGCTATGGATCGGAACCGACTCGACGACATTTAACAACAACAACAATTATGATAATACTGAACTTAATAAGTGGTGGCAGGGTATCCTGGAGTGTGTATATTTTCTATCAAATGTAGGAATACCTTGAGGTAAAGATGAGTAGGACATGAGGATGTTGTTGCTATTAAGTGCCTTTGAGTTGGTTCTGACTCACAGTGACCCTGTATAGCAAGTCCAAGGAGTGGCTGGTGAATTTGAACCTCCAACCTTATGGTTCAAACCAACCTTGCAGTCCAGCCCATTAATCCAGAGCACCACACCAAGACTCCAGGGCATGAGTATAGAAGAATAAATATCGAAATGCTAGTTTTACATTAAAGAATACCTCATAACATGGATGCATCTCAAGGACATTATGTGGAATAAAATTAGTCAATCATCAAAGGACTAACATTGTATGAGGTCACTACTATAAAAGTCAAGAAACGATTATCATACTAAAAGAAATACTCTTTAAGGGTTATCAAGGATGGAAGGGGAAGATAAAGTAAGGTACTGAATAGAGGATTATTAGGTGTCAATCTGTCTTGTTGGGGATATTCCTCTTTTTTGCCAGCCCTCCACTTTTTCAAGCTTGTCCTCCTCCAGAGACTGGTCACTCCTGATGTTCCGAGGTATGACACATGAAGTCTGACCATCCTGTGTTCTAAGAAGCATTATGGTTGTACTTCTTCCAACACAGCTTTATTTGTTCTTCTGGCAGACCATGGTGCTTTCCATATTCTTCTCCAACACCATAACTCAAATGCATCATTCTTCTACTATCTTCATTATTCATTGTCCAACTTGCACATGCATTGAGACTATTGAAAATACTATGGCTTGGGTCAGGTGTACTTCAAACAGATATATTTGCTCTTGAACACTTTGAAGAGGTCTGTGCAGCAAATTTGCAATACATTGTTTGATTTCTTGACTGCTGCTGGCATGAATCTTGATTGTGGATCCAATGATAATATTCAATGATTTCCACATTCCGTTTGGTCACCTTTAAATGGGCACAAATACAGATCCTTCCAATCAGTTGGCTGGGTAACTGTCTTCCAAATTTCTTAATATAGAAGAGCGAGTGCCTTAAGGGCTGGATCAGTTTGTTGAAAGATTTCAGTTTGCAGTCTTTCAGTTCTTGGAGCCTTGTTTTTCACCAATACTTTCAGTGAAGCTAGGACTTTCTCTTTACCATTGGTTCGTGATCATATGTTATAATGTGTTAATTTAGATGAAGGGGGAGGCAATATACAATAAGATGGGGGTCAGCAAAAAATAATGAAGTCAGGGGAAGATACTATGAGTAGTGCAAGAGTTAGAGACAACAGAGGTAAATACTGGTATATATACAATCCTGCAATAATGGTGATCTGTGAGTAGATGCATGGATAGACATATAGACTGAATGGGTGTGGAAGAGTGAGAGTACCCCCACAAAAGTAAATAGGTTTGACATGGGTATTTACCTTTGTACATAGGTATTTACCTTTGTTACAAATATGTCCATGAATGTGGTAGATGGAGCATACAGGAGACAAAGTTATGAAAACTCTTCAAGATAACCAAACACTTATCCCACAAAGACAATGGTCTACCTCTTACTTTGTTGATTAGTAACAGGAGTCTTAAAAACTCATGAATGGGCTTCTAAGGTGCAATTATTCTATTCTTTCTGTCCAGAGGAAAGAAGAGTAAAGAAAATAAAGGATGTATTGAAATAATTAGTCCAATGGGCTAATTGATCGGTTGAACATCAGTTTCCACAACTTTCTGCTACTTACCAACTACTCTGAAAGGAATCACATTAGAAGGTCCTGTGTAGAATAGGAGAAATATGTGTAGTAGAACTCAAAGTCATAAATGAATAAATAAATAAATATCCAGGCTTACTGATTGGACAGAGAGTGGTAGCACCTAGAGAATATGGCCCTTTGTCATTCTTCAGATCTGGAAATGAAGCCAACTCCAAGGTTCAATTTTCAGTCAAACAATAGGCAAGTCTGTAAGGGGAACAATAACACTAGGGAACAATCAAACATTTGAGATCAAAAGGGCAACATTTACCCATGGACAAAGTTTAGAAAGGTTCAGAAAGGAGGAATAGAAAAGAAATATAGAGAGAAAGTGGGATAAGTGATGTTTCTTTGTATGGATTGCAATAAATGATATGAAAAAATGTGTATGGATTGTTGAATGGAAACTGTTTTGTTCTGCAGACCTTCACCTAATTTATAATAAAAAGAAGAAAAAGCTTGTTTTAAGAAGGACACATCAAAGTTTTGACAGTTGTACCATAAGGAACCTCTGAGGAAAAGTGTTGAAGATATAATAATCCTCTGAGGATAGGAGGAGAAAGCCACGTTGATAAATTATGTATTTGTTGCCACTGCCATTTTCTTTCCTCAGCATCACAAAAGCTTTCCTGGGGTCCACTTTTTATTTTAAATTGTTGTCAAATAAATTCTCCCAAAGAGTTAGCTGATAAAGAACTTATACTCGCAACACATTTTTGTGTCCCCCCCCCACACACTTTATTTTATTTACCTTTTGAAATAAATCTATGAAGTATTTTTATCTTTATTTTAACAATGTCAAAACTAAGGGTCATGGGATATTTACCAAAGATCACATTGCCAAACGGTAATGTAAGTATTTTAACTTTAATGCAGAGTCCTGGTGTGGTGCTGTAGGATAAGCACTGGACTGTTAATCACAAGGTTGGGTAGTTCAAACCCATCCTTAGAAACCCTATTCAGGGTTGCTATGAGTTGGAACACACTCAAGGGCATTTATCAGCAGCAACTCTTATGCTTTGCTGTCACACTCATTGGACCGTTATCAGGGTAGTTATCACTTCAGAGGAGACATTAAACCTTGGAATGTCATTATAGTGGAAAGGGGATATACAAAAGAGAACATGCTAGACAAAGAGGCTCTGCTCAGTGTTTCTTCAGATCTTTTCAGGCATCAGATGACTATGTCTGCCCTTTTTCCACTTCCTGATTCTGTCTGTAGCTATATCATTTTTGCCTGCTTTTACTCAATTACTTGGGGAGAATTGAATCTACATATTGGAGCCAATGTTACCATTTGTGAAAATCTTTGAGACAATTCATATAAGATACAATAATTTATCAAATATCAGTGATGGTGAGTGAATTTAAATTTCTGACCAAGGGCTCTAAGGCTGTATCTGCCAAGCCTCCCTCTGGACAGGACATATGCAATTTATTTACATGTGATATATGCATTGTATGTGTCACACACAGGGAGCACTTGTGGTGCTGTAAGATACTGGACTGCTAACCACAAGGTTCGTAGTTCAAATCCACCAGCCGCTCCATAGGAGAAAGATGATACTTTCTGCTCCCATAAAGATTTTTAGCCTCAGAAACCCTATACAGGGTTGCTGTGAGTCTGAACCAATTCGATGACACACAGCAACAACAGCAATATATACAGAGACAGATGTTCATTTTAGAATGAGTTCCAGATCATCTATTCTAGTCTCATTTTACAAATTTAGAGAACCAAGGTTTAGAGACAGGAGGTGTCTTGTCCCAATCTCACTGCACTGCTGCTGTGTCTCTTAAAGACAAAGGACTCTTTTGATCTGTTATTGCAGTTTGATTCCTTGACTCCATGCAACCATGCTAATCACTGCATACCACCAGTTGCCATGGAGTAGACCCTAACTTGTATCAATCCCATGTATATCAGAGTAGAACTGTGTTCCATAGTTTCTTTGACTTTTAATTTTAAATGAAGTGAAGGTTTACAAAGCAGATCATCAGTTTTACAATCAACACATCATATGCTTCATTCATTTCAGTGATTACAATCCCCTCAACACAACATCACGGATCCCATTTTCTTCCTGTGATTCTATTTCTATTCCTTTTCCTTTCCCTACCATTCTGAATTTTGTCCTTAGGTAAATGTTGCCCTTCTGATATTGAATGGTTGACCATTCTATGGCATGTATGTTGTTGCTATGTGCCGTGGAGTCCGTTCTGACTCATAGTGACCCTGTACATGGTTTCTGAGGCTATACATCTTTACAGGAGCAGAAAGCCTCATCTTTCTCCCGTGGAGCAGCTGGTAGTTTCGAACTGCTAACCTTGCAGTTCGCAGCCTGATTCGTAACCACTACGCTACCAGAGCTCCTTATGATGGCATGTAAATCTCACTAGTATTCTTGCCCCCTCTATATATCTATCTATTGTTTGGCTAAAAATTGAGCCCTGGGGGTGAATTCAGGTCCAGATCTGAAGGATGGTCAAGGGCTATTTTATCTGGTTTCCATTGGTTTCTATCCAATCAGTATGCCTGGTAATTTTATGTGTTTTGCTTTACATTTTCTCCCACTCTATGCAGGACTGGCTAATGCAATCTCATTCAGAGGAGTTTGTAGTAGCAGCCAGGCACCATTTAGTTCTTCTGTCTCAGAGTCATGGAAACTGATGTTCCCTTGGTCCATTAATCCATTGGACCAATTATTTCAAAGTGTCTTAATTTTTTATCACTCTACAGGGAGAGACCAATAGTTGCACCTTAGATGGCTGTTCATGAGCTTTCAAGATCCCAGTTGTCACACACCATAGTAGTACATAGAGCATTGTCTTTGTGGTACATGTCTTTTCAATTGGCCAAGGCATTCCCCAAGACTAGCATAGGGCTTTTGATTATTGATTTTCAGAAGGAGATAGACAGCCTTTTCTTTTGAGGCACATTTGAGTGAACTTGAACCTTCACACTTTCAGTCAACAGCAGAGAAAGTTAACTGCACCATCTAGGGAATCTGGATGGTGAAAACAGTTACAAAGGATACATGTTATATGCCTTCATATTCCTTATGAAAACCATCCTCAGCTTTCCATACTTATACTCCAGCAATCTTGAATGTTTCTGCCACTTTCCCCTGCATTGAACACCTTTTTACATGGCTCTACTTGCCCTGTCCTTATGTCTGATGTCTTATGTTCTAGATCTACCCTTCCACCCACCTGACATCCCTCAAAATTAGTCTATCTTGTGTACCACATTGTTAGGTCATTGTATCATGCACAAACATATAAAAAGATAAGCATTGCTTAATACTTTCATGCCCCATGAAGCACTTGAACTATACAAATGGGATTCATAGCTAGACAGTCTTAATCCCAATAGAAAAATACCAAATTACTGAAACTTGGAGTACCAGAGGAAGTTATTCCTCATGAAACATGAAATATTTTGCTAGGAAACCGTCAGCACAAGTCATCAAATCAGTACCAGTCCTAATCTTGTAAATACACTGATATATTTTGTCCCATCACTTCTCATTCACCAAACCTTCCAACTATCTGACTCACTAGATTTTATGTTGTTGTTGTTGTTCAGTGCCATCGAGTCTGTTCCAACACATAGTGACCTTGTATGGGGTTTTTTAGAAGCGGCTGGTGAGTTTGAACTACTGACCTTGTGGTTCAAATGACCTTGTATTCCAGAATATTACCCATCAGCGCCGCACAAGGATGGTGGTGGTAGTGTGCTGTGGAGTCAGTTCCAATTCATAGCAACCCTGTTTAGGGTTCCGAGACTGTAAATCTTTACAGGAGCAAAAACCTTCATCTTTATTCCACGAACTGGTAGTTTTGCACTGCTGACCTTGAGGTTAGCATCCCGACTCATCACCACTATGCTACCAGGATAATTCCTAGTAGTTGTCCATATTTTGCAACTACAAAAAATCAAAGACACACAGGAATGATGATTTTCCCAGTCTCTTAGGCAAGTTATTTGCAGGGCTGGGATGAACTATTGCTGTTTGCAGCTCCAAAGACACTCCTCCTAACTCATAACCCACAGAGCTATCCTGCTGTTCTTCACATTCCTGTCAAAAACCAATTTTTCTCATCACCCTGCTTTACAAAGGCTCAGCACACTTCAATAAGATCTGAAGGTATTGAGTTCTCATTAATGATACTTACTTTGTAAACCTACAATAACTCTTTAGAGGCTATATAGAGTATCTTGTTCAAACTCCCACCCTTTATTTGGTCTCAAACAAAACTTCCTTCCTGCATGAAGACGTGGGATTAAAACATAACCATTTATCTGGTGGCACTAGAACTCCGAGTACGAAGTAACAGGCACTGTGTCATGCTGCCAGCCATCTGAGCTCTATTTAGGTCCAGTTGGTGGTCCTGAGAAATGTTAGATTACACGCCTGCATCTGTGACTTTGGCAGAGCCCATGCTTTGCTTAGGATCAGGATTAACATTAAAGATTATAGCCTCATATACAACAAAATATTCTTTTCACAAAAAAGGTTATGGAAATAGAAATAGAGTCTGCAGGCAGTAAAGGCTTACAAGTCACTTGAAGAGTACATCTGGAACCAAACACCAGCACTGTAAACTTACGAAGTTGCTAAAAAACTAAGCAACTCTCATCATTAGATTTAACGTTGAGTATCCATGCATGCAGACTCTCATAAAAAGATTTAGCATTGAATATCTATATGTGCAGACTCTATGTGATAGAAACTATTTACGTGTATAATTTCTAATTCACACAGCAATATATTACAAATTAGATTTTTAAAGAATAGTCTAGATTGAGTGAAGGCTGTTACCTTGGCCATCATCACCTGTCAATGACAGAATCAGGATTTGAACTATGTTATTTTTGAACCAATGGTGATGGTGGTAATGTGCCATGGAGTCGCTTCTGACTCATAGTGACCCGCATAGGGTTTCCGAGACTGGGAATCTTTATGGAAACAGAAAGTCTCATCTTTCTCTCGTGGAACGACTGGTAGTTTTAAACTGCTGACCTTAAAGTTAGCAGTTCTATATGGACTCATACCCACTATATTTCTGGCGTTTTACTCTATGCTAAATCATACTGGCTCCTATAATCTGCCTACCACCTGGGTGATTTTAGTCTCTCAAGAGAACAAAACAAATGTAAGAGGCAGTTTCCTATATTATATTTTAAACAAATAATTTAACATTATACAGTGTTAAATGGCCAGTATGTAAATTATGATTACTGGCTGAACAAACAAGTAAATAAGGAAACCAGTAGCCTTGGGAATTTCACTATTGCTTCAAAACCATCCTCCCTGTCACCATGCCAACACAGAGATAGAAGAAACCTTGATAGTAATCTTGATTAATTCCTGCATTTTATTAGTGAGGAACCTAGGCTGACATTTGTAAACTAACATCCCAGCAACTCACAACTAGTTAATAAACAGTCATGGCTTAATGCATGTAAAACTTTTAGGTCTTTCAAAGTCCTGATTAAAAATGCAACTAACCAAGGTAAAGATTCAAATTAGGTTTCATCATGAATAACACTGTGAACATTGGTGTGTATGTATCTGTGTTCCTGCTTTCAAGTATAGAGAATCAGGATTCCTGGTGTGGAGCTGTAGGATGAATATTGGACTGCTAACTGCAAGGTTGGTGGTTCAAACCCACCAGTTACACCTTGGAGAGTCACTGAGAGTCGGAACAGACTTGATAGCATTTGCCAACAGCAACAACAATGTATATATACTAAATAAATAAATGAATAAACATAAAAAATCGATTTCATCATACACTAACTCCAATTCATGAGTTGTAGTTACCTGAATTATTACATTAATAATGATCTGGAGGTTCCATCTAGAATTAGTGGGAAGGAGTTTCGTGATTGATGGCTTCTCTACTTATTGAAAGGAGAATTCAGTAGCACATATGCTACCTCTTGTTCACTGCTGATCCATGTGATGAAAATTTCCTTAATCCTTTATCGGTAGAGTAAAAAAACCAGAGGCCTTAGTATCAGAAGATCTGTTTTCCATCTGACGGAGATGAATTACTCAAAGTCCTAAAGTCTAACTTTGCTCCTGTATGAAAGAGGTGCTGATATCTGTGATGATTAAATGAGGGCACACATGTGGATTTACTTTATAAGGGAGGCACTATTCTTCATAAGGAGCTCTGGTAGCGTAGTGGTTATGAATCAGGCTGTGAACCGCAAGGTCAGCAGTTCGAAACTACCAGTGGTTCCTCAGGAGACAGAAGAGGCGTTCTGCTCCCATAAAGCTTTACAGCCTCAGAAACGCTACACAGACTTGCTATGAGTCGGAACTGACTCCACGACACATAACCATCACCACCACTGATGTTAGTATTAAACGT
>NW_006408526.1:14960496-14963146 GCF_000296735.1 Chrysochloris asiatica
AACAACAACAACAACATTCCTCATAGTTGAAAGCCAAGAAGCAACTGGGCACAGAAGAAGAAAAACAGAATCCAAAAAAGGCAGAAAAAGACTAGTTATTAATTTTTATGGAGCTGGCCAAGAGGTAAAAATCAACACAAAGTTTAGGATTTCTCCTTCAAGGGTTAGAGTCATGATTGGTGAATAGAAAAAGGATAACTTCTTGTGAGGGGTTTTATTAACCCTTTTGGAGTCTTGGTGTGGTATTGCAGGTTAATGTGCTGGACTCCAAGGTCAGTTTGATCCGCAAGGTCAGCAGTTCAAGCTCACCAGCTGCTCTTTGGAAACCCTATACAGGGTAACTATGGGTCAGAACTGACTTGACGGTACTTAACAACAACAAAAATCAACCCTTTCAGATTTCTGGGGATACTTGGGGAACTGATGTTATCACTCCATTCCAAACAAGGGTGGGGTGACTGATCGTTCTAACAATGATTTGATTGAAATGAACACACACTTTGTTCTGGCTTTTTAGGCCCTCTACAATTTTGTTCTGGCCCTTCCTCACAGTTCTGTACTTTAGTCCCCTCAACCAGCCAGACTCTGCTTTAAAGAGGTTTGTTTCCATTCGTTCCACATGCCTTTTTTGTTGTCCTTCACCTTTCCTGGAAATTAATTCAACTAGAATATTTTATACAAACTCAAACTCAACATATTCAAAATTGAACTCACTGTGGATTCCCTCTGTCCCCAAACATGCCCAAGTCCATACCAGCTGGTTCCACCAGAAACCCAAGAGCCATCCCTACTGTTTCCCCATCTCTCACACTGTTCACCTTCTATTACTTGACATAGCCTATTTATTTTAATTACTAAATATGCCCCAATCCATCGACTTCTTTTCACTATTATGATTGCCTCTCTGTTCCACGCCACCATTATTTCTCTTCTTATGGTTGTTGTTAAGCATACAGGGTTTCCGAGGAGTGGCTGTTGGATTTGAACCTCCAACTTTTTGGTTCAAACCGACCTTATAGTCCATTGCTGTAGTGTTTATCCAGGGCCACACCAGGACACCTCTAGACACAAAGATTACTTCATAAATTTCCTACCTAGTCTTCTTCCTTCCTAGAAATGGAATACTCTTTCCAAATTACACCTTTGATTATGTTACATTCTGTTTATATTTCTACAATGCTCTCTGGAAGGAGGGCTTCCAGAGTCTTCTAAGCTCAGGCCCAAGTCATATCTCTTGGTACTTCTTTGTGGCCTTGAGCTAACCATTCTGAGTTTAATTCAGTTTCTGGAATTCAATATGTTTTCTGACTTTTCCAGGTCTACACACATTGCTCCTTTTGTCTTGAATATTTTGCCTGCTTTTCTTCACTTGGTAAGTGTATACTTAACATCCAGGTCTTAGCTTAATTATTAGGTACTCTAGCAGACCTTGCCTGTTGCTCTAAAACAGATTTGATCTTCCTCTGGAGAAACATGTTCCCAAAAAACCATGTACTTCACTATCATCATATCTAAAATTGTTGTTGCTGTTAATTGCCATTGAGTCTGTTCTGACTCATAGCAACCCTGTATAGGACTTCTGTGTTGCACTGGGCAAGTCTATTGTATTGCATTAGGCAAGAGCAAAGCTAACAGTTTGAGGGCTAAGGTGTGCCTGACCCAAGCCACCGTATTTCCAATAGCCTCATATGCATGTGAAAGTTAGACAGTGAATAAGGAAGACCACAAAAGAATTGATGCATTTGAGTTATGATGTTGGAGAAGAATATTAAAAGAAACATGGACTGCCAGAAAAACAAACAAATCTGTTTTGGAAGAAGTACAGCCAGCATGCTTCTTAGAAACCAGGATGGCCAGACTTAGTCTCTCCTACTTTGGACAAAATACTAGGAGAGACCAGTCATTAGAGAAAGACGTCATGCTCTGTAAAGCAGAGGGTCAGCAAAAAGAGGAAGACCTCCACTGAGATGGACCCAGACTGGCAGCAGCAGTGGGCTCAAGCATAACAAAGATTGTGAGGTTGGCTCAGGACCGGCAGTGTTTTCTTCTGTGGTGCATAAAGTCACTATGAGTTGGAACCAACTGGATAGCACCTAAAAACAACAGGGTTTCCAAAGAGTAGCTGGTGGGTTTGAACCACCAATCTTGTGGTTAGTAGTCCAGTGCTTGCCCAACAGTGCCATGCCAGGACTTTCAAATGTATGGTGGTTGTGTGCCTCCCAGTCAGTTTCGACTCATAACAATCCTGTGTAGAGTTTCCAAGACTGCAACATTTTCAGGGAACTGAAAGCCTCATCTTTCTCGCATGGATCACCTGGTAATTTCTAACTACTGATCTTGTAGTTAGCATCCCAGCTTATAATTCACTATGAAACCAGAGTTCCTTATAATGACTTCTCTAATATTACTCTTCATCACTAGTCAATTAGCTCTATCAGGGCTGTATCCATGTAAGTCTTATTTATTTTCTTTATCCATAATTGTGGTTACGAATCGGGCTGCGAACCTTAAGGTCAGCGGTTCGAAACTACCAGCCGCTCCGCGGGAGAAAGATGCGGCTTTCTACTCCCATAAGGATTTACACCCTCGGAAACCCTGTACAGGGTCGCTATGGGTCAGAACTGACTCGAAGGAACTTAACAACAACAAC
>NW_006408526.1:14963517-14965296 GCF_000296735.1 Chrysochloris asiatica
AACCAACTTGATGGCACTTAACAACAACAACAACATTAGTGATTTGTTGTTGTTTGTTGCTGTGTGCTGTTGAGTTGCTTGCAACTCATAGTGACCGTATGCACAACAGAACAAACACTGCCCAGTCCTGTGTCGTCCCTGCAGATAGGTACTGCATACTAAGTAGTTGTGTGGTGCTGTGGGTTAATACGCCAGACTGCAAAGCCACTTGAACTGCAAGGTTGGTGGTTCAAGCTCACTAGCTGCTCCTTGGAAACTCTATACAGGGTTGCTATGGGTTGGAATTGACTTGATGGCACTTAACAACAACTACTTATTGAATGTATGTATGACTATGTGTAAGTATGTATGTGTTCTTTCCTATCTCTGTGGTTCACAATCTTACTTACTCTTCAAAGTCCATTTTATAAACCTTTCCTATGAATGCTTCCTTCCTTCTCCCACTCTCTTGTGATATTTACTTAGAATTATTAAACATGTTATTGGTGCCAACGGTATGAGCCAGGCAGGCCGGTGGAAAAAGGCACTGGGCCCCACTCCCCAGATCACATCTCTCATTAAAGGATAGGGTCCACATTCTAGGAGGTAAACAGCAGACCTCCTCAGGCCCATGTGTTTATCACAGCTAATTTCATCCGTTTGCACCTCTCGGAAATAACAAAACCCCCAAGGTTAAAACTTACTTGCTTCTACTTCTGTAAACTCTCCAACTGTTAGTTGCTCCCTCCCCACCATATGAAGTAGCAAATACCAGCCTTACACAATCCCCTTCTCTCACTCAGTAAGGCCTCAAAGACCCAAACACTATATAAACTGGGGTCCTTCCTATAAAGGGGGCCCAGTCTCTGGACAAGAATCTGCTGAGCCACAGTAAAATCCTTTCTTTGTTATAATCCACGTGGCGTTGGAAACTCCTTCAGAGTGACTCCGGTAACAGTATGTCTTGCATATTTTTCTATTCTGAATTATAAGTATTGTTATCCTTTGCCATCTCCTTTCCTCTTTTAAGAGTATCTACCTCACAGCCTTGTATATAATAGATTTGAATAATATTTGACTGCTTAAATCAAATAAAGACCTGCTCAGATAAGGCTAATTAATAAACCACAGCCATTTTACAAAAATTGAACACTTTGGGTCAATTACTGTTCACTAGATATACCTGATTGGAATGGAGCTAAATTTTTTCCTTGATTTTGGCATTTCCAAACGATTTTAGGTAATACAAAAAGAGATGATTGAGAACTTACCCTCTAATGTGCAGCACTTCTCCAACTCATAGATAGGGTGGTAAGAATCAGCAAGCAGGTTTTATCTGTTCTACAATGTGCAGGTTTGTTCCAAATAACATTTCTGATATATTGTTTTCTCTTGAAAATGTCTATGGATCTCTGTGCATACACAAACTAATTCTGTATTCAATGTTTCATTGCCCATACTAATGTGTATAGGGAAGATAAGATGAACTCTAAGACCCCTTCCAGTTCTAATTTATTCAAGCAGTAAGGCTGCCTGAGAGCCTGGATAGGCACACTAGAATCAGGAGAACTAAGTTCAAATCCCTTATTACCCCCTTAATCTTGGTTAAATTCATGCAATTGGGTTTTTTGTATTTTTTTTTTTGCTAACATACTCTCTTCTGAGACTTGAGGGTACACTGGCATATAGATAAGAAGCGTAATGGTTACGAATCAGGCTGCGAATCTCATGGTCGGCAGTTCGAAACTCCCAGCTGTACCTCGGGAGAAAGATGAGGCTTTCTGCTCCCGTAAAGATTTA
>NW_006408526.1:14965993-14967603 GCF_000296735.1 Chrysochloris asiatica
CTAGTAAAATAGCAAGGCTTTTCCCTCTCTTTAAGAAGCAAAGTTCTCACAATCACATATGAAAGCTCCTTCAGGTAGGGACTTGGCTTGTTTTGCTGATCCTGGCTTATCAACAGTTCTTAGTAGATGGCTGGTGTTCAAGTAGCTGCCAAGTTGGTCCCAGCTCATGGTGCTGTCATATGGACAGAGTAGAGTTACTCCATATGGTTTCCCAGACTGTCACTGTTAGGAAACAGATTGCCAGGTCTAATGTGCCTCTGGGTAGGTTCGAACCATCAGACTTTTGGCTAGTAGTCTAGTGCTTAACTCTTTATGTTATCCAGATACTCACTTAGATTACCCTGAATTTAATAGGCATCCAATACTTGCTGGGGAAGGAGCCCTGGTGGCACAATAGTTCCTAGCTGCTAACTTAAAAGTTAGTGGTTTGTACTCATCTACCACTCTGTGATCTGCTTCCATAAAGTCTGCTGTTAAGTGCTGTTGAGTCCATTTATAAACAAGGATCAGCAAAACATGTAAAGTCCCTACCTGAAGGAGCTTGCAACCCAGACTCATAGTGACCCTGATAGGGTTTCTGAGGAGTGGCTGCTGAGTATCAACCACTGATCTGTGGTTCTAACCGAATTTGTAGTCCATTGCTGCCTGGGAAATGCTGTGGGGGCAGTTCTGCTGTGGGGGTTGCTATGTGTTGGAATCAGTAGCTTATTGGAGAATATACAAGCTCATGCAACAGTGGTGTGGAGACGTGTCTCACCTCTTCCTACTTCGCAAGGGGGAAGGAGAAGAATCACTTGCCCAAGGCCAATTCCTATAAGGCAGAAGTCAGATTGGCCTCTACCCTTCAACCTTCTTTACCCTGTTCTGACACTCCATCCTTCCTACAGCAGTATATTTCCCTACTGGGCTTAATAATCTATTGCAGTGGTCAAACAGAACTCACAGACAATTCTTATGATTATGGGGGTTATTAGGGAAGCTAACAGGGTATAATTTAGGATCAGAAACCATTCAGGATACAGTAGTTCACCAGTCAGAGTCACCTCTTTTCAGCCATACCTCAGGCACACCTCTGTCTTATTTTAGGCCTTTCTGCCACATTGGTTATTGGTCTCTGTCCTGCTTGGCAAGTTTACAAAGCTCCTTTAGCACTATTGATAATTGCCCAAGGGGCACTTTCAACTTTATTTGCTTCTTGGTCCAGATAGCCTATCACTCTGTCTCATGTTCTGACTCCGCTGCCACCACTTCTTTGTGCAAGGATCTTAGGGTCCAAAGATGTGCTCTGCTAGTGACTTCTTTCTTGACGTTTACGAGATTCCCCTTTTCCTATTTTCTGAGCTGCTCATTTTAAATTTAATGGGATGGCAAAACTAACCAATCCTCACGTTAGATTTTCACACATCCTATCTACACAGTTCCACCCTGTCACAGACTATAGCTAGAAGAGACATTAAATAATTCCCTGACAACAACTCACTTATAGCATTTAACAGAAGCCAATAGAGAAGACAAGGAAAGTGAAGAGCAAAGATGTCAGCTTGAGGATTAAGGTGTGCCTGACCCAAGCCATGGTATTTTCAATAACCTCTTATGCATGTGAAAGCTGG
>NW_006408526.1:14967773-15018069 GCF_000296735.1 Chrysochloris asiatica
AGGGACCAGTCACTGGAGAAGGATATCATGTTTGGTAAGGTGGAGGGTCAGAGAAAACTCCCCAGTAAGATGGTTTGGCAAAATGGCAGCATCAATGAGCTTAAGGGTGGCAACAATTATGAGGTTGGCTCAGGACTGGGCAGTATTTCATTCTAATGTGCATAAGGTCACTATGAGGAATCCTGTTAGTTGGTAAGCCCCAGTTGACCGGAACCTCTAAAGAGGGAAGTCAGAGGCAGGGCACTAAGTGGCGCTGGCTGCCTTAGAAGGAAATTTTGGTGCCGGGGTCTGACATAAACCAGAGGTTCAACAGTTTCCCAAGTTAGCAGGGGTGTTGGGACTGTGGGTATGTGACATTCTGTGACAGAGAGAATGCCACTGAGACGCTTACAAGAGATTAGGGGCTTGTCAGAAAATGAGATTGTTTAAACTAAATAAAAGGACTTAGAAGAAAATAGACATGCTTAATTAAAAGACACAAAGATACTTTGAAATCAGTTTAGTGAGAATCAGTCTACATTTTAGAGGAATGACTATGTCCTTGAGTGTGATATTAAAAATAATAAAATATGTCCTCTGCTCCATAATCATTTGAATTGTCATTCTTTTGAGCATGTCATTAAAATAATTTAGGTACAAAAATAAAAATTGTACCTTGTCTTTAGTCTTCTTTCATTTGAAACAATTTCATGTATCATGAAAAGGAAAAAAACTTTTGGGCTCTTCATCATTTCAAACATCTTTCTGAGTATATTGCCTGCATCTTTAAAATGACCCAATTTTGAAAAGAATCCTTTCAAACATAAACCCCAACAAAATTAGCAAGTCTAAGTATCAAGACATAAAGAAAATGTGAAAGAAAACAATCTAAACAGTTGAGAGATCTATTTCTATAAAAATCCTTATTAAATTTAGGTTAATAAAAATGAATTACATTTTAGAACCTAACAGGAACTTTAAAGAGCTAGGCACTGCTAAGCTCTGTGAGTAAATCAGTCACTGTGGAGTTGATTCTGACTTCAAACAGCACCATGTGTGTCAGAGTAGAACTTTACTCCATAGGGATTTCAATGGCTGATTTTTTTTTTGGAAGTAGATCTTCTGACCTTTATTTTGAAGCACCTCTGGGTGGACAAGAACTGCAACCTTTCAGTTAAAGCTTAGCACATTAACCATTGTACCAACCAGGGACGCCATATGCAAGTATTTGGGATATAATCCTTTCCATTAAGCTGTTTGGAATAAGACATACAAACTGAAACAATTAAAAAGTAATACCTGGTGCTGATGGTGGTTGTATGCCTTGGAGTCAGTTCCACCTCAGAAAAACCCTATGTAGGGTTTCCTATATAGAGATTCTGAGGCTGTAAATGTTTATGGGAGCAGAAATCCTCTCTTTCTCCTATGGAACCACTGATAGTATTGAACTGATGACTGTCAGATTAGCAGCCACACTCATAGCCACTACATTACATTACATTACATACACTACATTACCAGAGCTGCTAGCACCTGCTAGACTCTACATTTCACAGAGAATATTTGCAGTGGTCAGTCATACACTGGAGAAGTGGCTGCATTCTGGGGTACAGGAGGAAGGCTTCATGGAGAGGGGATTTGGGTGGGACCTTGAAGGAAGATAAGAAGCAAAAAAAAAAAAAGAAACTTTCAGGTTTGGGGTAACAGAATCCTTGACTCCTGAGCCCAAAAACTTCTTTGGTGAATGTCACAGCTTTCCTGTCCTCTCCTCGACCTCCAACAGCTGCACAGCATACATATCTAGAAAGCAGTTCGGAAATGAGGGAATACTGAATGGCTTAAAATCAGGAAAGGGGTGCGCTAGAGTTGTATTCTTTCCCCATACTTATTCAGGCGCACAGGAGGAAGGCTTATTCACATTCACTGTGTATAGGGTTTCTGAGGGGTGGATGGTGGGTTTGAACTATTTCCTTGCCATTAGAAGGGCTTATCCTATAGCACCACACAAAGACTATTTCCTAGCACTACTCCATGAGTATTATGAAAGATCATCCCATAAGTGGCCAGAGCAGTTTTTATTACAACATATAATTAATTTCTTGCTTAATGCCTAATGTGGTTTCTTCCTGATACACTTTAAACCAATATCTTTTGCAGAGATGCAGTCTCTTGTTTGTTTATACTTCTTCCTTGATTTTCATAGTTTCTCTTTCACCTTAGTGTGCTATGTTAATTTAATGAGTTGTTTATCTCAAGTTTTTAGGCGGGGTAACAGATCCTCCACCTCCTGCACAATAGATGTGTTCATAAACACATTTTATCAGAAAGGATGCCCAGGTGTACTTTGGTTGTTCTTTGGTTCCTATTGTTTTCAAAGTACTAACCTCAGAGGTTGCCAGAGATGAAGAAATATTCTTACAGTTTGGTTCTGCTTATCAGCACCTATAAGAGCAAGAAGCACACATACTTCTTAGCAAGATGATATGGTCAGTATTTCCCAATTCAAAGGAATCAGAAATTATCTTTCACCTTGAATGGAAAGGAAGTGTTTGTTCTTCCTATTGGATTTAATTTATGTGCAAGATGAACTGCACTGCTCCCAAAGACAATGCAATGGTTAGTTTTTCTTGTGTTGAGTGTCCTAATCCATCCATATTCTCCCTCACGGTTTCTCTATTCTGCATGATCAGAGTTGCCATCAGGTAAGCACTTGTGCTGTCTACCAGAAATGATGAATGTGTGATTGTGGTGGTGGTGGCTATGTGCCGTGGAGTTGGTTCCAACTCATAGTGACCTTGTATAGGGTTTCTGAGCCCATAAATCTTTGCAGGAGCAGAAAGCCTCATATTTCTCCTGCAGAACAACTGGTAGTTTTGAACTACTGACCTTGAGGTTAGCAGACTGACTTGTAACCACTATGCTACCAGAGCTCCTGATGAAAAAGTGGTAAATGATTAATCAGAGGGGACATCTCTGGATAGTTAAAGAGGAATGGAAAAGCATTTAATATCAGTGGACCAATGGAAGTTGATGTTTGATATCCACTATCATATTCTCTCTCTACGATCACTATTTTTTCCTGAAGATGGTTAGGGTCTTATTTAATTGTCTCCCAATTCATGTTCTAGTCTATAAGATTGACTGTTCTGAATACAAATACAGTCACAACTTCTTCTTGCTAATAATTCTTAATGATGACTATAAATTCAAGAAATCCAGCCACATTATGCCTGTAAGTTTTCTATTTTCCTATATCAAAGAAAATAGAAGTCTTATCTTTTACCTTCTGCCATTCACCAAGTTATCTGAATCTTTACCCATCTTTTATCCCCCCTTTCTCACTACTACAGTGGAAAGCTGTCTTACGTCTTAATATGTATCTCTGCTTTGTACTCCATTCCCTTTATAGAGAAATATTAAACAATATTTTCAAGGCAGGGTTCTTTAACTTGATAGGACAATATTGAATGGGACAGATATGACCCAGAAACAAGTAGACAAACATGTGTGCAAAGTAATTTCACAGGGTGATAACTGCTATAAAATACAAACCAAACAAGTTGCTATTCTGTCATTTCTAATTTATGGCTATCCCATGTGGGTCAGGGTAGAATTGCTGTCTATAGGATTTTTATGACTTTGACCTAGAAGCAGAACATCACATCTTTTTTCCAAAGTAGAGGTGGTGGCGGTGGTGGGTATGTGCTAGTGGTTCCAATTCATAGTGACTCTGTATAGGGTTTCTGAGACTATAAATCTTTACTGGAGCACAAAGTATCATCTTTCCCCTGCAGAACCGCTGGTAGTTTTGAACTGTGAGATGAACACCCTGACTCATAACCACTACAATACCAGCTCTCCTTACTTCTGGGTAAATTTGAACCACCCACCTTTGGATCGTTGTTTTGTTGCTAAGTACTGTGGAGTCAATTCTGACCCATCGTGACCCTGTACAGGGTTTCTGAGGAGCAGTTGGTGAGTTTGAATCTCACATTTTAGTTCTCATTCCAGTGCTTATCCTATAGCACCACATCAGGAGCCCAACCTTTGGATTAATAGCTACACATTTAACTGCTTGTGCCACTCAGGGAGTCTAGATACTTGCTTTAAAGACAACAAATTGGACGGTGTGTTATAGAGCAATGATTAGAGAAGGATGAAAGACGTTGCTGAGA
The DNA here is from genome assembly GCF_000296735.1 of Chrysochloris asiatica. NCBI lineage: Eukaryota > Metazoa > Chordata > Mammalia > Afrosoricida > Chrysochloridae > Chrysochloris > Chrysochloris asiatica. The sequence continues at coordinate 14,971,928 of NW_006408526.1, forward strand.
AAACGTTTTAGGGAAGATTTGTAAGAAGCAAAGGTAATAGCTGTGCAAATTCTTTGGGTAGAATTCTGCAACTAGATGGATAAACATGAGTACACCCTAAGGCAGGAATGAGCTTTGCATGTTTAAAGACAGATTAAAGTAAACGTGACCGCAGCTTATAAATGAAAACCAAGAGGGAGAGTTGTAGTTTGTTGTTAAGTACTGTTGAGTTTGTTCCGACCCATAGCAACCCTGTATAGTACTAGTCATGAAATTGGAGTTGCATATAGGAAGAATTGGAGTCCTGGTGTGTACTGTGGGTTAATGCACTAGACTACAAGGTCAGTTTGAATCTCAAAGTCGGCAGTTCAAGCTTACCAACCACTCCTCAGAAACCATATACAGGTTGCTATGAATCACAACAGACTCCACGGCACTTAGAATTACATCATTCACGTAGAACTTTTTGTTGTTGTTGTTAAGTGTCATCAAGTCGGTTCTATTCATAGCGACCCTGTATAGAGTTTTCCAAGGAAGGACTGGTGTGTTTGAATGGCTGACCTTACGGTTCAAACTGACCTTGCATTTGAGTGCTTCTCCTATAGTACCCACACCACCCCCAGGACTTTTTAAGCTTTCTTAAGTTTACTTTTATTTAAAATACAGTGGAAAGCCATGAAAGGTTGTGAGCAGAGAAATGAAATGCTACAATTTCATGGTTGGATGATCATGGCTGTTAATCATTCTGGTCTCTATGAGGAGAATACATTGTAGGAGTTAAGAAAGGAAACAGGATAACCAGGTAAGAAGGCTACCACTGCGCTAGTCCAGATGATAGATGCTGATGGGGTGGGCAGGGTAGTTGTAGTAGAGACGGAGAAGTGTTTGTAGAGATATATCTTGGAAAGTGATTTTATAAGACTTGCATATGGATATGATAAGTGGGAGGGATGGGACAGAGAAAGGAATTTTAGATGCTATGAAGTTGGCTCTGGGAAATATTCAATAAAATTATTCATTCCAATGAAGAAGATTGGAAAAACAGGTTGAGAAGTCATGGGCCAATCAAAAGTTCTGTTTTGCATATGCCAACTTTGAAATGTCAAGTAGGCAATCCAGTGGTGACGCCAAGTAGGATAATAACTCTGCGAGATAATAACTAGGAGTTTTTTGTACATTGGTTTTGGAAACCTATGTGGATTGGATGAGGGTGATTAGAGGATAGAAAAGTGTCCATAATTAGTCATGGGGTACTCTGTCCTTTAGAACTTTAGCAGAGGAAAAGGCATGTAGCAACTGAGAAGAGTAACGAGAGAGGTAGAGAGAACATCAAGAATTGTGAAGTCACAAAATTCAAGAAAACAGAGTATTTGCACAGGCTCAAATATTATTAAATGTTAAAGATGAGAAAAGAAGGGATTTTTTCACTTCTTTATGAAAGAGGTTATGATAGTGTCGTGGTGTGGCGCTGTAGGATACTACTAGACTGCATGGTACATTTAAACCTTGAGGTTGGCAGTTCAAACTCCCCAGTTGCTCCTCAGAAACCCTATACAGGGTCGCTATGAGTCAGAACCAACTTGACAGCACTTAGCAACAACAACAATGATGAAGAGAAGCCTTTAATGTCACAATAAAAGTGGTTTCATGTCCAAAAATTAAATGGAAAGAACGTCAAATAAAGAGTGGTTTCAGGGGATAATGGAGTTAGGCTTGGGGTGAGCTAAGGAGCTAATATAAGGAGCTCTGTAAGGGTGATGGTTATGACTTGGGTTGCTAATCTTGAGGTCAGTAGTTCTAACTACCAGATGCTACACAAAAGAAAGATGAGGCTTTCTGTCCCTGTAAAGATTTACAGCCTCAGAAACCCTGTACAGGGCCATTATAAGTTGGAATCAATCAACTCCATGGCACATAACCAACCAAAGGAACGAATATAAGGTGAAGATGTCGAGACAGTTATTATAGCTAGACACTTCCTTTAAGAAATTTTTCTGTGTAAGAGACCAGACAAGCTGGTAATTCAGGGTGAGTAGAAATAAAAATAGATTTCAAAGGTTCTATGTCATTTATTAAGTTTAGAAATACGAAAACCATGAAAGACAGGAAATTTTCTTTTATATACACCCAAAAATCTCTTGTTGCACCTAACTCAGAGCCTTGTATTTCCTTGATGAGTAAGTATTCTAGTATTAGTCTCTCCAGATCACATTGCCTACACATCAATTTATTAGGGAATGGGCAAATGACAATTGTCCTCTGCTCTAGAACACTAAAAGGAGATTTAAAAAAAAATCTTAGAACACTTGTGTACCAAGAAATGGAGAGAGAGGGAGACAGGAAAAGAAGGAGAAAAGGAGAGAAGGAGAGCAATTAATGATGCAGCCTTGCAGTGATCTTTTTCTCCTGATGTTTCCTTCTCTCCTCTTGAGCTTAAACCTCTTCTGGCAACTTTCCACCAGAAGTTATTCATTTTCAGCTCTTTCCTTTGTTAAGAAAGAAGTCAAACTGCCCCAAATAATATTTTATATGGCAACCTCTATCTCCTCACCACTTCATCTATCCACTGCCATTTAGCCTCTGACATAGAACTGAAATTCCTTGTTGCTAAATCGACTGGAAATGTTTTGGTCTTTATTTTCTTAGTACACCACTATTGTAATCTTTGTCCTTTAAAAACAGTCTCTTCTCTTTGCTTCCTTCCAACCCTTCCTCTTTGATTTTCTTATTTAGCCTTCTTTATAGGGTTCTTCCTTAAATGTGGTTCTTCTCAGACTATCTTTATACATTCTCCTATATGGTTTTCAAGACTATTTATAAGTTGCTGCTGCTGTTGTGAAGTGTGGTAGAGTCAGTTCTGACTCATAGCTACCCTGTATAGGGCTTTCAAGGAGCAGCTGGTGAGTTTGAACCACTGACTTTGAGGATAGCAGTCCAGTGTTATCCTATAGTGCCATACCAGGATCTATATCCCAGGCCTGATTTCTCCTAAGATCTAGAAATAAATATTCATTTTTTTCTTGACATCTCTATTATAGTTTCATACAAATACTGCAAACGCAGTACATCCAAGGCAACTCATCCATCTTTCTCCTCATTGTACTTTTTTTTTTTTAACTTATAACTGTTGTTGATAGGTGCCATTGAGTTAGTACTGACTCATAGTGACCCTATGTATAACAGAACGAAACACTGCCCGATCCTGGGCATACCTCACAATTGTTGCCACGCTTGAACCCATTCATGCTGCCACTTGGCCAATCCATCTTGCTGGCGGTCTTTACTCTTTTTCTCTGACCCTCTACCTTACCAAACATGATATTCTTCTCCAGTGACTGGTACATCTTGACAATATGTCTGAAGCATGAGAGATGAAGTCTGACCATTCTGGCTTCCAAGGAGCACTCTAGCTGCACTTCTTCCAACATGGATCTGCCTGTTCTTTTGGTAGCCCATGGTACTTTCAATATTCTCCTCTAACACCATTACTTATAATATTTCCTTGTTTATTTATAAAGAAACTCTAAAAACACATATAAAAAACTGCTTTTAGTAGTTCCAGGTTTATGAGGGGGAGAAGGATAGGATGAAGAAAACTCTTTGCAGTACATCTTTTAATACAAATTTTTGAAATATGCAACTATTTATTTCAAAATATTCTAGTATTTCAGTTTGGCATTTTGGGTCAACATCTAACACTGAAATCCAGATTTGCTTAAAAAGTCAAAGGTCAGCAAAATGAACTTTGTATAATCATATAATATATGAAAATCCCAAGTGATCTCAGTTTGGGTATTCCAAGAGCTTAAAAATTAGTATTAAATATTCTCAACCATCTTTGCATTTTGAATGTAGAACATCCAGAAAAAGGTTGTTCTCTCCAGGTCTGTGCCAAATCAGTCAGCTAACCCTGTCTCTAGGTTACCAAGTAAAGGAATCTATGAGTATCTGATCCCACCCAGCATAGAAAGTGCAGATTCACAATCAAGCAATGAAGAGCAGGGGTAAGCTGAGCAGAACGTCGAGAGGACTTTGGAAGGACAGTTATTAGGATCCATTTTGGTATTCTGGCATTTCATTGGATACTACAGATTCAAAGCATCATTTTTTTCCAGGAAGGTAGAAAAGCAGAAAAGTAGATCATAACAGCATTTTTTCTGTCTGAGAAGACTCATTTACTTTGGTAAGTTTATTTGCTCTTGTCCCTGCTCTGGTCTGCTGGCTGCTGCTGGTGGCTGGTTCTCCCACCACTCGTCTGTCTCCAAGATCATCTGCCATCTCTGCTCCAGACACTCAGTGGACAGGAACCCCGGCAGCGGTGCCTGGGACTCAAGCTGATTCTGTGTGCAGTTCCTCCTTGTGTTTTTATCTCCTGTATTCACAATTTCAAAGAACGATACCAACACCTAAAGAGTTACTCTAATAAGTAACAGACATCTTCTTGGCTTCTTCTTTACCCTACACAAGTATTCAATGTCAAAGTTTTATTGATGCTATTTCCTATGTTGTTGTTGCTGTATGTCACTGAGTGACTTCTGAGTCATACTCAGAGTTACCCTGTTGGACAAAGTTGAACATCACTATGGGATTTCCTAAGTGTAATCTTTATGGGAACAGACTGCCAGGTCTTTTATCCCACAGAACCTCTAGTGGGTTTGAACTGCTGACCTATCAGCAGCCTAGTGCTTAAACGTTGTTATAGGAATTACTATATGGATCTTGAATTTGTCTAATGTTTTATTCTGAAGGACAGGGAAGAGGACAAGTGTCCTGACTTATTTTACCCATGCATTCTCTTTTGTTCTGAGCCATCAGAATCAAATTAGCTCATAAATGTCAAATGAACTACTTTTCTTCATGTGCCTCCCAACTAACTGTTGTCACTAAATGCCATCGAGTAGGTTCTGACTCATAGCGACCCTGTATAGGGTTTCTGAGTAGCAACTGGCCAGTTTGAACTGCTGACCTGTGGTTCGGAGTCCAGTGTTGATTCCTGGTGCCATACAAGGAATACAAAATCTTCATGGGAGAGCAAAGCCTCACTTTTCTCCCATAGAGCGACTGGTAGACCCAAGCTACTGACCTTCTGGTTAACAGCCCAGCTCATAATCCACTATACTACCAGGGCTCCTTTCCCAACTGATAGGAGACTAAAAGTACAGCCATGGGAGTGTGGCACTGCGGGTTAAAGCACTAGACTGCAAGGTCGGTTTGAACCTCAAGGTTGGTGGTTCAAGCTTACCAGCCGCTCCTCAGAAACTGATTGGATGAAATTCTTATTTGTGCCCATTTCAAATAGAGGTGACTCAGCAGAATCTGGAAAACATTGGACAATATCAACAATATCACATGCAAGTAAAGTTTTTCTAAAGATATTTCAAAATGGCTGCAACAGTACATCAACAAGGAACTGACACAGGTTCAAGTCAGATTCAGTGAAGATGTGGAATGAGGGATATCATTACTTAAGTCAGATGGATCTTGATTGAAAGTAGAGATTATCAGAAAGATATTTACCTATGCTTTATTAACTATGTTAAGGTTTTTAACTGTGTGGATCATGACAAACTATGGATCACATTGTGAAGAATGGGTAATTCAGAAGACTTAATTGTGTTCATGAGTACCTGTACATAGACCAGGAGGCAGTCATTTGAACAGAACAAGGGACACTGAATGGTTTAAAATCAGGAAAGGTGTGCTTCAATGTTGTATTATTTCACAGTACTTATCAGTGTGTATGTTGAGCAAATAATCCAAGAAGATGGTTTATATGAAGAAGAATTTGGTATCAGGATTTGAGGAAGACTCATTAGCAACTTGGGACATGCAGATGATGCAAGTGTGCTTGCTGAAAGTGAAGAGGACTTAAATACTTACAGATGAAAATCAAAGACCACCGCCTCCAGTATGGGTTGCACCTCAATGTAAAACAAATGTCCCCACCACTGAACCAATAAAGAAGATCAGCACAAATGTTAACTGCCATACAGACTTTTGACACAGCCTCAAAGACACCTTGAATAAATGATCAAAAACCATAAATATAATTTCAAAATATATTTTGATCTGAAGTGAAGTTATACTTTAGATTTTTTCCACGTAGTGTGCTCATCCCAGCAATTAGAAAAACACCAAATAAAACAACAAAAAAGACTCTTCTCAGCATCAATAAAACTCCTGTTTCATAATGTACACAGTTCTTTTATATGCTGTGTAGTTCTTATATTGACTGAGATCAACAGTGCAAGTTGTTTAAAGATTTAAAAACCTTGAGAAAAGAAGCATGAAAAGGTAGAAATTACTCCTACACATTATGTTTCAAGACCCAGGGGCTCTAAGCATTGAAAGGAACTGAACTGTAGGGGTTTGCATAGAGCAATATAAGAAAAGGGTAAGATTTAGCTGGGTGAATGAAGTTTCTCTGGGTTAAATGTTGGTATATGCAGAAAATGCTTACTTCCCATCATTTGATATTAAATCTCAATACTGCTGTAGAGTTGCATTACTTAGCATGAGCTCAGGGTCATGGGATATATTTCAAACTGAACCCACCATGAAAATGGAGTGAGTAATTCAGTTCGCAGGAGGAACCCTACTAAAATTACTAGAGTTCCAGTATGAACATTTACAAAACAGCACTGAATACTGGATGTCCCTCTGAGTCAACCCAAGGTCTTGGTGGTTGGTGCACAGTGGGCTTTAGTATTCAGGAGCAGAGGAGAATTTTCATTTACCCACCCTGGAGAATACATAGAGCGAAGGTGTCCGTGGGTGTAGGTGAGAGATGTGTAGGAAAAAGAGACTTAAGATAGTGTGATATTGAGAGGCTAAAATTAGAATAAAATGCTGGACCTTGGGGGATGACCCAGGTTCAGAGGTAAAAATGGAAAGTACCAGAAGCTAGCTTAAAGGAACAGTTCTGGCTGCATAAATAATTGATGATACTTTATAGTCCTATATTTTTGGTTTGGATTTAACTTATATATTTGAATATATTTTAAAATCTGAAACATACTCCACTTGTCCCTAAACAGAAATGCTCAGTAAATTCTTTTTGATTGAATTAAGCAGGTATAAACAAAAACCTAAAGAATGAATTTGCTTCACTGAATACATAATTTGAATATATTAGTCTAAACAACTGTTGCCTTCCATATTAGGCAAGGTCCTGTCAGGAAAACTAAAAAAATGCATGAAACTTTAAAAGCTAGGTAATTTAATACAGGGAATTAGTCACATAACCCTCGGAAGCTAGAAAGAGAATGAGGGAGCACAGAGGTAATATCTGCAGGAAGTAGGAAGGGGAATGTGAAGGGGACCATGGGAAGTTACCAAAACATAGACACTAAGCTTACTGAAGAAAGGGTGTCTGTGGCTGTGGGGGATGAGATACCTTTGGGGATGCTATAAGGCTGATTCTGGGAGTGCCGTGAGAAGCTGAAGACTGCAACTAAGTGGACAGGAACAAGAAAAAAGAAGAAATCCCTTCTTTCTACCTCCTCCTTCCAATATTTGTCCCCAAAACCCATTAAACCCATTACCATTGAGCCAATATGAATTCATAGCAACCCTATAGGACACAATAGCACTGCCTCATAGGGGTTCCAAGGCTGTAATCTCTACAGTAGCTTACTGTCACATCTTTATCCCACTGAATAGCTGGTGGTTTTGGACTTCTAAGCTTTTGGTTAGCAGTCAAGCACTTTAAACATTGTGCCACTAGGTCTACCTAATGTCTGTCCAGTGTCTCCTGTTGGCAGAAACCAATAGGAAACAAGTTAACTGCCAAGACTGGGACACATCCTTTGCAGAGTTACAGAGCAGAGTACAGAAAGGAAATCTAAACATAAAATACTCGTATATTGTGTCAATGGGAGAAATCTGATGTGTAAGGTTTTAATGGTTTCTGAAAGACATTTGCTAAAAAAACTTCCTTAATTTAAAAAGTACATAAAAATAAGAATATAAGGGCTATTTTCTAATGTAATAAAGAGCCCATAAAATCATGTTAGCCCGTGTGAATGATAATGAATCTTATACTTTCTTTCATTGTCTGTGATAGTATAAATTGATTGACTCAAAAAACCTTTTGCTTCCTGAAATTGTTGAGAAAGAATATGTGAAACTTGGCCTGTTGTTTTTGTGGTTAAGTGCTGTGGAGTCAGTTCCTACTCACAGGGACCCTGTATAGGATTGCCGAGGAGCGAATGGTGGGTTTGAACCGCTGACCTTGCAGTTAACAGTCCAGTGTGTATTCTGCAGGCCACACCATAACTCCAAATTTGGCCTACCTGTGACTTAAAGGGAAAGGACTCCTTGAAAACCAGACCTGCAGAAACGTTCCTATAAAGTAGCTGCTGCCTTGAAGCATTTTATTTATTTTTGGTTCTTGTATCTTTATGAAATATTTAGTGAGTTTAATCACCTTCCCTATTAGGATGTATGGTGCTGTAGAATAAGTACTCAATCTCAAGGTCGGTTTGAACTGCAAGGTCGGTGGTTCAAACTCACCAGCTGATCCTTGGAAACCCTATACAGGATCACTATGATTTGGGATATACTTGACAACACTTAACAACAACAATAAATTCTTTACTATTGCTGACTTGCTCTTTCTGTATAGTAACTCAGTAGTCACAGTGTTCTTTTTTTTTCATGAATGCTAGCATCTTTCCATCTCCACAATACCCACATTTTTGGTCACTTTTGTCAAAAAGTTCGTTTCTTATTCTAGTGCCTTTAGAAAAATCACCCCTCCCTTCTGCTTATCAGTAGACAGATAACCCTCCTCCTTAATCAATCATTGCCCTTCAATGCCTCCCTCTCCTCTTCTTCCTCCAGCATCAGTTGGCCAACAGTATCTGCTGCCTCCTCTCTGGGTCTTATTTTGCCTATTCCAGACCACTTAAGTCTATGCTTGATTTGGCTTTTTCCTACCAGTTAGGTCTCTCTGATTTCAGGAAGTGCATACCTGAACAGATGGTTTAATGTTGAAATTACTTTACTCTCTAGCATCTCCCAATTCTTTTGCAGTTTCTTTTCTGGGTCATGCAAATACAAATATGCCTTGCATAAGTACACTAAGACATGTCTTCCAAAGGACTAGCTACCTTGTGAAATTTAAGTGCATATTCTGCTTATTGTCCAGTATCGTGCTATCAGAAATGGGCAAGCAGGACAGATAAAATCAACAGACACTCTCCAATCTTCATTTTCTCTAATAACTCATTTCATACACAATAACCCTGGGACTGGCATCAAAGTTGTTAATCCTTGACAAAATGGTTCATCGGTCTTAATCAATTCATTCATTGACTGTCTGGCTTAAAACACCACATATTTGTTCTGGTACTTTTAGACTTTAGGATATTTTGGTGTGTCTGTATTGAGTTTTCTGTAAAGTGAGATTTTCTCAAGCTCATCTGATCCTCAGAATTGAAACCACTGTGTTTTTAATGTTGACTGGGAATCAGAATCACACATGCAGCTCTTTTCATATTCAGTTGCTTAGCTGCCTTTCTTTTCACCCCAGAACTACTAATGAGAAACTGTCCTGTTGGGCACAAGCACATTTATAAAAGCTCTATAGATTGCTCTTATATGCATGGAGAATTGAGAATTGCAGGTTTCCTTCTCTTAGAAAATTGCAAGTATTATTAACAAGCATTGACTGCTTTGTATGTCTGGCTTAAAAGAACTGGATCAATATATGCTAGTGTGAGGGTTTAAACAGCATTTAGACAGTTTTAAGTACCAAAGACTATTTCCTTACTGATTTGTTTGTTTTCCCTTTGTGGTTCTGCTGTTTGCTTTGACTTCTTTACATGATTCAGCGTTGTTAAGCCATGCTATAATATATATTCCATTCTGTTTTCTTGAGTGTGGGAAAGCTTCTCTCAGGTGGGTAGGATGGATATTTAAGTCTATTTATAAGGTAGCTCTGGATGCCCTGATAAACACTGTAATCTGCTCTGCGTTACTCAATGGGTGGTTGATTACTATATGAATAAAACTTTGCAAAAGCTCAGAGCTTACATATAACCAAACCAAAACTCAGCCCACTGTCACCAAGTGGATTCTGATTTATATCAAATCTACAGAGCAGAGCAGAACTGCCCCAGAGGGTTTCTGAGACTGCAAATCTTTACTGAAGTCGCCTGCCATATTTTTCTCCCATTAACTTACATGTTCCCACTACTATCAAGCCAATTCCTATCATACCCACCAGCTGATTCTCAGAAACCCTACACAGGTTTGTTATGACTTGGAACCTACTCACCAACAACAGGTGACACGGAGTCAGTTATAACTGTTAAGTTGCCAGATTCTGTGCCTGCCATCCTCACCTTCACTGTTATGCTTAAGCCCATTACTGCTGCCACTGTGCCAATCCATCTTGTTGGGGGTCTTCATCTTCCTCGCTGACCCTCCATTTTACCAAGCATGATGTTCTTCTCCAGGGATTGCTCCCCGCTGATAACATATACAAAGTACGAGAGATTAAGTCTGGTCATTCTGGCTTAGTGTCCCCAAGACTTAGTGTCCCCAAGACTATGGTCCTGAGCCTCCCAGGTCCAGCAACTCACTGCCTCAACATGTTTTGTAATGTCCAAGAAGTCCTTGTCATTTTGCTTCCTGTATGCTCCACCACATTGATAGGTGTGTTTGCATAAAAGGTAAATACCCATGTAGAAATATCCTCTGTCACAGCCTTTTATATTTGTGGGTATACTCCCACTTTTCCTCTGATGCCTGTGCATCCTATGTAACTGCCCTTGTATTTACTTGTAGAACACTGCAGTTGTAAGGTTGTGTATAAAACATTATTTACATCTATCCCCTTCAGTCCTTGCTTTCCTCCCTGTGACTTCACATGTCTTCACCATTCTTATGCCCCTTCTTGTATATTACTTTACCAATCACTAGATTAGGGAGCTCTGGTAGTGTAGTGGTTATGAATCGGGCTGCTAAGAGTTTGAAACTACCGGCTGTTCCGCGGGAGAGAGACGAGACTTTCTGCTCCCGTAAAGATTTACAGCCTCGGAAACCCTGTACAGGGTCGTTATACAGGGTCAGGTCGTTATGAGTCGGAACCGACTCTATGGCACATAAAAACAACAACATCACCAGATTTGCGTGTGTCTATGTGTGGCACTGTGGGTTAAAGCACTGGGCTGCAAGGGTCGGTTTGAACCAAAAGGTCGGTGATTCAAGCTAACCAGTTGCTCCTCAGAAACCCTATATAGGGTCACCATGGGTCGGAACTGACTCAACGGCACTTAACAACAACAACAACACCCTCTAGGCAGTGAATTAGTCTCCTTTCCTTCCCATCCCTGATAATCATCAAAGAATGTTTCTTTCAGTATGAAAACCTTTTTTTTGACTTTTTATGATAGTGGTCTGAGACAATATTTGTCCTTCTTTTATTGACTAATTTCATTCAACATAATGTCCTCTATGTTCATTCATGTCATGAGGTGTTTCACAGATTCATCATTATTTTTCAACATTGTGTCGTATTCCATTGTGTATATGTACCAAAGTTTTTTTTTATCCATTTAGGTTGTCTTCATTATTTGTTACTATGAATAGTGCTGTGATGAATATGTGTTTACATTTATCTACTTATGTCATGGCTCTTATTTATTTATTTTTGAATATATACTAAGTAGATTGAGTCCTAGTATGACTCTGTAGGATAAGCACTGGACTGCTAACTGCAAGGTCAGTATTTCAAACCCACCAACTGCTTCTCAGAAACCCTATACAGGGTTACTGTGAGTCACAACCAATTCGATGGCAAATAAAAACAACAACAACGGCATTAATCTGGATTAGTACTTCCAAATATTGTATTATCTCCAATCCTTTATCCATTTTGTTTGTTTGTTCCTTTAGTGTTTTCCTGAATTTTTCCTTGTTTTCCTTGACATTTCTGTCAATCACTTTCTGTCAATCGCCTAAATTTTCTTCCTTTGAGCTCTTTATCAGTGTCTTTTTTTCCTCAAAAATGTTTTCTAGCTCTGCTTCTGATCACTTATTTTTGCCACTCTGTCTTGTTTCTTTGTGTGAACAGAAATTGTCTGTTGCTTCTGAGGTATTGTTGTCATTGCATTTGTATTTAATTGATTATTGTATATTTGTATTCTTAGGTGCTCATCATCTGCCTCCTGGTGGGTATGATTAGAGAGTGGAAGCTTATATACCATTCTATGTTCATCATTTGTGCAGCTCAGTTTAGGATGGGTTTGACTGATATTGGTTGTTGTCATTGATCAGGTGTATAGAAACTGGTATTAGCTCTTGCCCAGTGGGCTGAGCTAAAGAAAATATGGTTGTAGTTGGGCTGTATGGGTCTGGTTGCTGTGCCCTGTTAGGTAAGGCAAGAAGAGAGAACACACATACAACAAACAAACAAACAAGCAAACAGCAGCAAAAAAAGAAAATAGTAAAGGAGAAAAAAGAATATGAAAACTCAGACAACAGCTAAAAAATGAATACAATAACCAGAGAGAAGAGGGAGAGAGAAATTTAAAAAAGAAAACCAAAAAGACCACAGATGAGAAAAAGAAAAAGAAAAAAACACTAAACAGAAATAGGGAGAGGGACGAGTAAAAGAGAAAGAGACCAGAGAAGAGTAAAAAAGAATGAAAAATCAAGAGAGAGAGAGAAAAGGAAAAATAAAGAAGTGAGGGTGGAAGAGAAACAGAAGAAAAGAAAAGATTAAAGTGGCGTTAGAAATAATAAAAAGCAAGGGAAGATAAAGAGAAGAAGAAGGGGAAGAAAGAATAAATATATAAAAACAATGAAAGGAAAAAACCTGGACAGGTGCCAGATCCAGAGAGGATAACACTATGGGGGTTCCTGCTAGCTAAGGAGCTTACCCACGTAGTGGTGAGCAACGGACTAGACAGTGGTGCTCCTAACCCAAGTTGGAGTTCTTATAGGCCTAGTTGATCTGTTCTGTGCACCCAATCTGGAAGTTGTTTGTACAGACCCTGAAGCAGTTGGGATCAGAATCTTCCCATTCCAGAGGGCAACCAGGGTCAAGAGGTCTTGCTTTTGTCAGAGCTGGATAAAACTAGCTCTGCAGGTCTGGAGCAGGCCTCACCTGAATCCAGGAGCCAGTGTGAGTACAGATTGCTCCCAGTTCACTATGATACAGCTCACAGCAGTGGGGTTCACAACAGTTTGGCTCCTACCACCTCAAGAGTAGGAGCTTTGCTCCGGGTATATGTGATGGGGACTGGCCACATCTCTGGTCACCAAGGCAATGTGTTGTTGTTGTGAAGTGCTATCAAGTCAATTCCAACCCATAGCGACCCTGTATAGGGTTTCCAAGGAGCAGCTGGTTAGCTTGAACCACCGACCTTGCAGTTCAAACAGCTTTGCAGTCTGGCGCATTAACCCATAGAACCACATCAGGACTCTCAAGTAGAGTACAAGACAAAAAACATCGCATCTTTCTTTCTGTCAGTGAGCATTATGGCTCTGTGCAATCAATCAAGTCACACTTTGCCTTCAAAGCCACCCTAAAAATTCAACATGGCCCTGCTGTATCTGGTCAGCCAGCAAATATCACTTGTCCATCTCCTTTTTTTTTTTTCTGAATCCAGGCACTGGAGTTGATGTAACCAAATTCTGCTGATGCAGTCACAACTCTGTGGCTCACCATTGGATGGCTCCTTCAACTGGGAGAAAGGGAGCTTTGCTGGGGGGTATGTGAGGATGAGGGTCTGGCTATGCCTTTGGTTACCAGGGAAGTGTGGGGAACAAGAAAAAAAACTGCACCTTTATCTCCAAGAGTCACTGGTTTGCTTCGGCACTAAGCCACTCTCTTGTCTCTAAAGCAGCTCATAAAAGTTTAAGATGGACATGCTGTATCTGACCAACCAGCACAGGTCATCAATCTGTCTCTTTTTTTTTTGCCATGTCCATTCAGCTTCCTCTCCTAGTAAGCCTTCAATACACTTCTTTATCCCTTCATTTGAAGCTTAGAGTTCCAGAACTATCAGCTGCATCTGTTTCATTTGGCTTTCTGTATCTTTGTTGTAGAAGATCTGTGTAGCATGCTTGCCTAGTCCACTGTCTTCCCATCACTGTTGAGTGCCTTCTTACAAATTGGTAGCACCTGAGGTTCCCTCTAAATTTTCTTAGAATAATCACCATGAGCCCAAAGCTGATCCCTATGAAATGAAGGTAAGACGTCTCCACCCTCCAACTGTTTACCAATTCTGACACCAGCCATCCCTCCCATAGCACTGTCTATTTCTCTGCTGGGTTCAATACTTTCTTGAAATCGCCTCACAGAACTCAGACCACACTTGTGATTACGAAGTTTGTTAGGAAAGTAACAGGTTACAATTCAGGATAGGGATCAATTTAGAAGTAACAGGAACAACTTTTAGAAGACAGGACATGGCTTGTCAATCAAGACAGGACAAAGCTTGTCACTCTCTAAAACCTCACTCAGGCAGATTGCTTATATAGAATACTCTTTATCAATTTCAAGGTGTGCCTCTCCCTTCTCCCAACAAGACCATGACCCAACCAGTCCCCTATGTAGGTCATGGTCACCTAGCTTGTATAGTACTTAACCATTCCCTTCCCTGCAAGGCTTTTGCATATCTTATTTGAACAAAAAGCTATCTAATTCCTTTGCAAGACTGTAACCTACCAAATCATCTTGGAAGAACTATAAACTCAGGGTCAGAAAAGTCATAGATAAAGAGAAACTCATTGCCCTGCATTCCACCACTGGAATGTATGCTCAATGAGGGTAAGATGTTACCTGTTTTGTTCACTGTAGTAGCTTCAGTGTATAGAGCAGTGTGATAAATAAGCTTCTGTGTTAGCCAAGATTCTCAGTGGTTTGGAAACTGAGATGTAATTATCCCCATGATGAGACTGAATATGACATAATCATCATCTCTATGATGAGATTTGCTATGAGCAGCCAATCAATTCAAAGGAAGTTTTGTCAGCAGTGTGACCTGTTTCCTATATATTGGACATTCAGGCAAAACTTGCTGATTTCTACTGGATCTGGATCCTACAACTGTCTCATCATTTGGATCTACTCCAGTGACCTACTCTGTTGTTGTTGTTGTTAAGTGCCATCGAGTCGGGTCCGACCCATAGCGACCCTGTACAGGGTTTCCGAGGGTGTAAATCTTTACAGGAGTAGAAAGCCTCATCTTTCTCCTGCGGAGCGGCTGGTAGTTTCGAACCGCTGACCTTAAGGTTCGCAACCCGATTCGTAACCACTACGCTACCAGAGCTCCTTTACCTGCCTGACCTATCTGCCTGCTGCCTGACCGGCTGATCTTGGTTCATCAGCCTCATGGCGTTGGGACTTGCCTACTTCTACAACTGTGTGAGCTATTTTCTTTATATGAATTTCTCTTTATATATACATATAAAACCTTCACTGGTTTGCTTCTTGAGAGAACCCAGCCTAAGAAAGTATCTGATCCATTGTTGGCATTAAATAAACACTGATTAAAATTTTTGTGGAACAACTAAGAGGTCAGTGTTCTCTAAAAATGTTTTTATTTTATTATGCATGTTTGGCGCTCACTCATCTATGCCAAGAAATTTGGAAGACAGTTACTTGGCCAACCGATTGGAAGAGATCCATATTTGTGCCCATTCCAGTGAGTGGGGACCCTCACTGAAAGAGAAAATAATTGAATAATATCATTAATATCACAGTCAAGTATAATTTTACTGAAGAAAATGCAAAAACAGCTGCCACAGTACTTCAACAGAGAACAGCCATAAATTCAAGTCAGATTCAGAAGAGGGCATGCAACCACAGATTCCATTGTTAATGTCAGATTGATCTTGGCTGAAAGCAAAGAATACCAGAAAGATGTTTACTTGTACTTTATTAACTACACAAAAGCTTTCAACTGTGTAGATCATGGCAAATGATGGATAACATTGCAAATAATGGGAATTCTAGAACACTTCATTTTAACTTGTACACAGACCAAGAGCAGTTGTTTAGAACAAGGGGACAATGAATGGTTTAAAATCAGAAGAGGCGTGTGCCAGGTTGTATCCTTTCATCATACTTACTCAATTTTCATGCTGAGAAAATAATCCTAGAAGCTGGATTATATGAAAAAGAATGTGATTGATTGGAGGAAGACTCTAACAACTTGCAATGATACAACTTTGCTTCTTGGAAGAAGAGCAGACTTAAAATACTTTGCTTCTTGGAAGCAGAGCAGACTTAAAAGGAAGACCAAAGACCACACCTTTCGTTATGGATTGCACCTCCATGTAAAGAAAGAAAAAAAATTTCACCACTGGACCAACAATTAACATCATGATAAAAGGAGAAAAGATTGAAGTTGTGAAAGACTTCATTTTGCTTGGATCCACAATTAACACTCAAGGAAGCAGCAATCAAGAAATCAAATGACATAAAGACAAATCTGGCAAAATACTTCTTTAAAGTGTTCAAGAACAAAGATGTCAGTTTGAGGACTAACGTGTACCTGACTCAAGCCATAGTATTTCCAACGGCCTCATATGCATGCAGAAATTGGACAGTGAATAAAAATTATCATAGAATAACTTATGCATTTCAATTATGGTATTGAAAAAGAGTATTAAAAGTACCATGGCTTGCCAGAAGAACAAACAAATCTGTCCTGGGAGAAGTCCAGACAGAATTCTCCTTTTTGTTATAGCTGTTGTTAAGTGCCTTTAAGTCGATTCAGATTCATAGCAATCTTGCATAGGGTTTCCAAAGCTTTTAACATCTTTGTGGGAGCAGAAAACCTAACCTAATCTTTCTCTACAGAACAGCTGGTGGGCTTACACCACTGACCTTATGGTTTGCAGTCCAGTGCTTATCATAAGGAGCCATTGTGCTCCCAGAATGCTCCTTAGAAGCCATGATAATGAGACTTCATGTCTTATACTTCAGACATGGTATCAGGATGAGCCAGTTCCTGGAAAAATATATCATACTAGGCAAAGTGGAGGGTCAAGGAAATAGAGGAAGACCCTTTAGGGGATGGATTGTAACAACACTTGTGTGGATGATGTAGGACCAAGTAGTGGTTTGTTCTGTTGTGAATAGGGTCACTAAGAGTCAGAACTGACTCAACAGCATCTAACAACAGAAACAGCATGCATGTTTGGGGATGGTTATAATTTTCATAACAAAACAATTAGATTCCAATAATAATAAAAAAAAAAAGAACCATATATTTGTGTGGGTTTGCTCTTGTGATTCATTCTGCTTCTGTTTACAGCTTCATGGCTTGAAAAATATGTAAAATGTGTGTTAGCAACAGTAGATGCAGCAATGTCCAGGTAATTGATAGTCATGAATTATATGGCAGAAGCAGAAGGGATGACAAATCATCATGCTGTTTTTCTCATTGTCTTGATCTTTCTAAGTAGAATGGGATGTTGATAGCATGAGAATTGAAGAAACACTCATACTTTATTAATAAATTCCATACTTATGATACTTGGTCTAAATTTGAAAAAAAGAAACAAGTTGAATAAACTTACAAATTGGTACTATAAATGGGAGATCAAAAGGCACTATGAACTGTTATTCTATAACTCTTTGGGATATCATACTATGGACTCTATTTCCAGAATCATGCACATAAACACAAACTAAACAAAAATCATGGCATTCTAGAATTTTCATAGACCCTTCCTCATCCACCTATTGATCTCAGTTTTAACATTTCTAGGATAGCAGGGTTGAGAAACAAAACCAAGGAAAGACTAAAGTTATTACTGTGATCCAACACTGAGTTCTTCCTGAAGCTCACCAACTGATGGATTAAAACAACAACAACAACAACAAAAACAAAAACAGACATTCCATACCATTAAGAAAGAAGATTATGAGTGGAGCATGAGATCTTTACTTAGAAAATAGAGACAGAGAGGCAGTGGCATGGAGAGACAAAGCAGCTGCGGGTTCTAGGCCCATGAAACGAGTCAAGCTGTGTGCCTACAGCAGGAAGTTGGCTTGCAGAATGTGCCCTTTAGGCATTCACAGACTGACTAAAAGAGCTTTGTAACACCTGTCCACGCAGGAAAGAGGACAAGGCTGAGAAGCCTTGGACATAAGTGAGGCATGTTTACAGTACAGCAAAGAAGAGTTGTTCCTGATTGGAAAATTGCTGCATTCTGGGTTGTTTTTTGATCCTGAATTGTAACCTACTCACTTCCCTAATAAACCCAACAATTGTATTTACAAGCTCCAAGTTCTCCAAGAAGGTGTGATGTCTTTGCAAGACAGGGAAATAAGCACTCAATTTCTGGATCTGGCATTATCTTGGACATGCCATGCTGTGCCATATTGCCAAGGTTGGAGTCCCGGGGAAGTCCCTTAAAAGCCTGGTTCAGAAAATGGTTTTGCACAGAAGTAGAGAATTCCTCACCAACTTCATCAACAGCCCAAAATGTGGAGTAGCCCTGAGGGCACCATGTATTATAACCAGCTAAATGGAACTCTAGCATATCAAGGGGGCAAGAGGAAGCTAAGAAAACTTGGTCAAATCAAAGTGCTTGGTGGAGAAGACGAATATTACACATCTCTGTCACCTGTGGACTCTGCCTGAGGAAGACCGCTCAGCCCACCCTTTCTGTTTCTCTTCATCCTCTAAAGGAGAATCTTTTGCTCAGCATTGAGCTGTACTTCCTGTCTCTTAAATCTGTTCAGCATAAGAACAATCATGGTAATTGACTGTCATCTAACAAGAAAAATACTGAGATGGACACCTAAGCCTTAGTGAACAAGTTGCAGATTCCTAACCACATTCTCATAGCTGTGTTGTCCTTTCACATTTGCTGTGCAACCTGAGCTGGATACTTCCTGTTTCTCATCCCACAGGTCCCTGTCGGACACTGAACCCACATTTACTTCAGTATTAACTGCCATTCATGCTCTCAACATCTAAGAAAGTAACAAACAAGCTCACCATAGGCCAATCATGAACACTGATAACATTTCTTTATTTTTCCCACCAAGTCACTTTTCAAATGGTGTTGTAGAATCTAGTTGGAATTACGGAATTCATTCCCTCCTCTGCTTTTCACCATCTCCTCAATGGCCTTTTCTAGCCCTCCTACCCTAGCCAGGGTCAAGCCTCCATTACCAAGCCCTCCCATTGTAAACGAGTGTCCCAAATTCTTTTAAGCCAGTTGTCATTCATGGTGATCTCATGCATCTCAGAGTAGAACTGTACTCTATATGGTTTTCAGTGGCTGATTTTTCAAAATTTGATCACTTCTGAGATGCCACTGGGTAGACTCAAACTATCCACCTTTCATTTAGCAGCTGAGCTTATTAACTTTTGTACCATGCAATACAGCAATGCTAATAGAGTTGGCATCATTGAATGTAGAAATTCATGGTGTCACACACACACCCATGAACTACCTCCATCTATATGAGATGATACAGAATCCTTAATGTTTATTATTAAATTTCATTATAGCATAATGTAAAATAGTTACAAATTGCTTCTATGTAATTTTCTAAGATTGTATTAATACTAAAAAATTGTTTTGTAAAATCTTTTTTTCATCGAATTACAACATTAGTTACTATAAAAAAAACAACAGTATTGAAAACAACAGCAAATACTTGTAGCATGTGCAGACAAAACCACATGATTTGAAACGTCATTGTAATGGGGTAATAGTGACTGTTCTGACCGGAGCCCATTGTTGTTGTTAAGTGCTGTCAAGTCAGTTCTGACTCATAGCAACCCTGTATAGTTTCCAAGGAGTGACTGGTGGGTTTGAATCACAAACCATGTGGTTAGTAGCCAGGTGCTTATCTTACAACATCACAACAAGACCCCAAGTACATTAGAAGGTTAGCAAAATAAATTAGCATAGTGTTTTTGACTTGTAGGTTTATTGATACATGTAGGCTGGACTTACAAAGAAATTTTTGTGTTATAATTAACTATAGGTATATTTTTATTTAAAATAATAAATTTCTGCTGAAACATTGCACAGAAATGTTATTGACAGTTGCTGTGGTCTCACCGCCTCTGACAGTGTCATCCAGTGTGGGCTGTGCCCCAAACCTCAATAGTGACACCACTGACCCAGGGACTCCTAAGATCTCTTGTTTTTGTTGATAAGTGCTGTTGAGTCAATTCTGCTTCATAGCGACCTTGTATACGATTTCCAAGGAGCAGCTGATGGGTTTGAACCACTTACCTTGTTGTTAGCAGTGCAGTGCTTACCCTACATTCCCATACCAGGGCAGGGTAATTTCCTTTGTTTAGGTGGACAGGCCTAAGTCTTTCAGATTCTTTCTACAAGGCACTAATTATTCTGCTGATAAAGCCTTTTCTCTATATTCTATTCATAATACTGTTCCATAACCTTAGTAATAAGAAGAAAGGAGTGAGAGGAAAAGAAAACTTATACCTGGAAAGAGTCCATATCATGTTGTTTTGTAACTTTGCAGTCATTGGTCTGCCATTTCCATTAGGCTTTGAGTAGTTGAAGAGGAAAGATTTTACCTTGTCCATCTTTGTGTGCTGGAAGCCTGGCACATAGTGGAGATCCTTAAATGCAGAATGAATAGAAAGACTTCATTTACTTACACAAATGTATCTGGCAGGAAAAGTTAGTCACTTTCAGTTACATGTCATACATGATCAATCATTTTTTAACTCAAGGTTGGGCTAGTTCTATTGTATTGATATTATACCATCTATTATAATACACACTGATTTAATACAACAAACTATTTTGGAGCAGCTTCTATATGAAAAGCAATATCTGAGGCCACTGTGATTTTTTTTTTAAAGAAAAATGCAAACCTGTAAGACCCTTTCTCTAGAATTGATGTTATCAACATTTTTCTAACTTTAGAATATTTGATAGATAAGAGCTATTAGGCAAGAAAGGGAAACAAAGGGCATCCAAATTGGAAAAGAAGAAGTAAAACTATCTCTAGTTGCAGATGATATGATCCTATACACAGAAAATCCCAAAGCCTCAGCAAGAAAATCACTGGAACTAATAGAAAGATACAATAAAGTGGCAGGGTACAAGATCAATATACAAAAGTCTATATGATCCTTTTACATTAACAAAGAGAACTCTGAAAAGGAAATTTGGAAAAGAATTTAATTTATAATAGCCACCCCCAAAATGGAATAAATCAAACCATATGGACTAAATCAAACTGTAGAAACAAAAGGCCTATACAAAGAAAACAATGAAACACTACTCCAAAAAACAAAACAAAACAAAAAACCTAAGGAGACCAACATAAATGGAAGAATATACTATGCTTATCAATAGGAAGATGTAACACTGTGAAAATGTCAATAATATTCAAAGTTATCTACAGATACAATGCAATCCTGATCCAAATTCCATTTACTAACTTTATATGGAAAGGAAAGAGACCCTAGATAAACAAAGCACTATTAACAAGAATGAAGTAGGAGGCCTCACACTTCCTGATCTCAAAATTTTGACGATCATAGTAGTCAAATAGTAGCCTGTTATTGGTACAATGACAGACACATAGAAGAATAGAGCAGAATTGAATCCCTCCACCTATAGACAGCTGATGTTTGACAAAAGACCAGAACTCATTAAAAGGATAAGAGTCTCTTTCACAAATGGTGATAGCAAAATTGGATATCTATTTGCAGAAATTGAAATAGGGCCTATATCTCCCACCTCATAAAAAAACAAAGTCAAGATGGATCAAAAACCTAAATGCAAAACTTAAAATTACAGAGACCATCAATGAGTAAAATAGGGACAAACTTAGGTGTCCTAATACATGGCATAAATGCACTATCAAACATAGCTGAAAACACACAAACTGCAGAAGACAAACTAGATAACAGGGACATCCTAAAAATTAGTCACTTATTTGCATCAAAAGGTTTCACCAAAAGAGTAAAAAGAGAACCTATAGACTGAGAAAATATTTTTGGAAATGGCATATCAGACAAGGGACTAATATCTAAAATTATAGAAAACTTCAACAACTCAACAGCAAGAAAGACAAATAATCCAATTGAAAACCAGATGTTGTGTCATTTGTTAAGTGCTATCAAGTCAGTTCCAACTCATAATGACCATGTATAGGGTTTCCAAGGAGTGGCTGGTGATTTTGAACTGCTGACCTTGTGGTTCAAACCGACCTTGGGGTCCAGTGCTTATGAATATTTACTTAACCAAAGAGGACATATAGGCAGCCAACAAATATAATGATTGTGAAATTATTAGTCATTGTTGTTGTTAAGTTTTGTCGAGTTGGTTACTGTATAGGGTTTCAGAGGTTTTGATCTTTGTGGGAGCAGAAAGCCTCATTTTCTCCCTTGGAAAAGCTGGTGGACTCAAATCCTCTGACTTTATGTTTCAGCGGCTCATTGGAGAGATGCAAATCAAAACAACAGTGAGATATCATCTCACCCCAGTATTAATAGCAAAGTTCAAAAAAACAGAAAACAATAAATGCTGATAGGGATATGGACTGATGTGGACTTCATGCACTGTTGGTGGGACTATAAAGTGACTGTGGAAAACAGGGTGGCGTGTCCTTAACATTTGGTGCAGCAATGCTACTACTTGGTATATATCTTAGAAAAATGAGAGCTGTTGTATGAATATGTTCACCATAGCACTATTCACAATAGCAAAAAGATGGAAACAACCCTAATGACCATCAATGAAAGAATAAATAAATGATGGAGCATACACAAAATGGACTATAACCCAACATTGAAGAATAACAATAAATCTTCTAAACATGGGAGAACTTGGAGGACATTTTACTGACAATTATTGTATGAGACCATTATTATAAAAAGTAAAGAAAAAAAAAGGGGGGTGGTGGTGGTTTCCACACTAAAATAAATAGACTTTGAAGTTACCACGTGTGGGAGAAGAAAGGGAGATAAATTACTAACTAGAGGGTAGACATATAGATATTAACTTGGGTGTGGGGGAAGGCAATATACACTAAGAAGGAGATCAGCAAAAATAAAATGATGGAGACGGGAACAGACACTGGTAATATTGCAAGAGTTAAAGGTAACAAAAGTAAATCCTGTTATACACATAGTCTTGCAATAATGGTTGTCTACAAGTAGATGTGCCTAAGGTACACTAAGGTGAGCCTGACCCAAGCCATGATATTTTCAATAACCTCACATGCATGCGAAAGCTGGACAGTGAATAAGGAAGACTTTAGAAGAATTGATGCTTTTGAGTTATGGTGTTGGAGGAGAATATTGAAAGTGCCATGGGCTGCCAAAAGAATAAACAGATCTATGTTGGAAGAAGTGCAGCTAGAGTGCTCCTTGGAGGCCAGGATGGCCAAACTTCATTTGACATACTTTGGATATATTGTCAAGAGGGACCAGTCGCTGGAGAAGGGTATCATGTTTGGTAAGGTGGATGGTCAGAGAAAAGGAGGAAGACACTCAGCAAGATGGATTGGCAAAATGGCAGCATCAATGGGCTCAAGCATGGCCCAGGACTAGGCAGTGTTTCATTTTGTTGTGCATAGGGTTGCTATGAGTTGGTACCGACTTGATGGCACCTAACGTGCAGGCTGAAGGAGTGTGGGAGGTATATTGGGACTATACAGTAAGTACAATTAAACAAACAAAAAATATTGTTGGCAGATAGTACATAGAGTATCCAAATTTTGAGAAAAACGAAGCTGATGAAATTAAAAAAAAAATCTGTTATCAGACTTTTAAAGGGAATGGTATTAATAAGTATTATATAAACATATATATTAAAATGAGGCATTTAAATATGTAAAAAATTTACTTTTACAAGAAAAACAGATATAGCTAAATATTCTTCATGCTTGTCTGTGTACAATGCAAACGTATACTTGCCTTATTTCTAATTAAGATTTATCTAATTAAAAGTTGAAAAATAATGATAAAAGGAAAATCAATGGACTTCATTAAAGAAGAGAAGATGTCATGGGAAGTAATAGTTCTGATGTATCTAGTCTGTGTGCCTCATCAAATGCTCAGTTATTTAAATACATTACCTTATCTGATTCAACTAACACTCATTTGAGAGAATTATTATTACCCACATTTCATACATAAGAAAAGAAATGTCAGGAATGGAATTTCAGTACAGGTCGGTATAATTTCAAGACTGTTTTCTTTGTAGTCTTATGGAGACAGTTTTCTTCATAATCTTATGATAAAAATAAGTATACTGATTTGTCACAGAGGAAAGTCACATTTTTGTCTGAGACTAGAGATGGGCGTCACAGTACAGATTGTTAACAAGCTCAGATACTAACAGAAAGGTTGGAAATTCAAGGCCACTCAGAGGCACCTAGATAGAAAGGCCTGGTGTTCAACTTCAAAATATCAGCCATTGAAAACTTTTTGTACTTTGATACACACGGGGCTGCCATGACTCAAACTGACTCGATGACAAAGTCTTTTTCTAAACTGGTTATGGTTTTTTTAAGTGAACAATAGCGGTTCAAGTTTCTTCAGTTCTGCTTTCTCTGAGCAGATTAAAATCATAGGACTTGGAATATTTCAAGTGCCTAGTAAATACTCTCTGGTACTGTGGGATAAACACTGGACTGCTAAACACCAGGTCAGTGGTTCAAACCCATCACTTCTCCTTGGAAATGCTATACTGGTTCACTAAGAGTCAGAACTCACTTGATAGCAGTTAACAACAACAATTAATAAAACAGTTCTAGAATTGCACAGCTTTATCTGATGCTTACATTTTGTACACCTTGATAGAGATGCTGTTTCTTTATCTGTAATAAATTTTCTCCCATATCAGATCAGCATGCTTTGACACTATTTGTGTGACTTCAAATGGCTCAGAATCTTATCTATCTAAAACAATGTAGAAATCTCAGTTATACTTGGAAAGAATCTTGAGAATCCAGATTCAGAGCTATAGTCCCTAGTTGTTGTTAAGTGCTGCCAAGTCGGTTCCAACTTATAGCAATCTTGTATAGGACTTTCAAGGAGCAGCTGGTAGGTTTGGACTGCCGCATTTATAGTTTGCTGTCCAATGCTGATTCTACAGTGCCACACACTGAGTCCATAAGTAGCATGAATGGTAACAGTTAATATTAACTGAATACTTACAAAGTGCCAGGCAGTGTTTCAAGAATTCTCCATTCATTTCTTTTACAATCTTCTCAACAACTCTTTAAAACTGTTGTTGTGTGCCATCGAGTTGGTTTTGACTCATTGGGTTTCTGAGGAGTAGCTGGTGGGCTTGAACTGCTGGCTTTGCAGCCAGCATTTCAGTGGTTATTCTACAGTGCCACACCAGGACTCCACTCTTTAAACTAGGAGCCATTATTTTCTCCTTGAGAAAAATCAGGCACAAAGGCTATTTTCCAAAACATCTTTCAATTTAGTCCAAACACTGGTCAAGTCTGTCAAATTTAATTAGAAGTCAATCAAACCATCCATCCAAAAGGGGAAATAGACATAGCCTTAATTCCATTTACCAGGATTCAGAGTAGAACTTTTTGGTATAGTGAAGGTTCAGTTATGTTGCTGATGAGACTCCAAGTTCAAATGATCCAGATGATGGTGAGGCTACAGGATACTCTTTCCTCCCCAGAGGTGGTCTGTCAACATCTTCCTTTATAGGTGTCTGGCATCTCTCTAAGCTGATTGTCAAAGATCAGTCAAAATCTGAGCAATCCAGGGATGAGACTCCAAGTGGTATTTGAAAAAGTAGCCTTTCATAAGTATAACTTGACAGGTGATGAGCTTCCTGGAGAATCAGCAGCCCTGCATGAAAAGGGCAATAGTCATGTTACATGGCCAATTTCAAAAGATCTTGGCATTTGGTATCACATTAAGAGGAAATCATTAGTGAGAGTAACCTTTTGATATTCTACAAAACTAATTAATGCTTAAATGCAGCACTCTACACTGTAAAGATACGAATCTTTGTTCTAGCTAAAAAAGAGAGAGGGAGAGAGAAGAGGAGTTCAATCATAACTGTATTTGGCTTCATGTGAGACATGAGCTTAAGCTTTCCAACCACCCACTCATGCTCCATTTACATACACAAACAGCAATTTAGGGCGTGAGATGTCTTTTCAGTTTTATTAACTCCTAAGAGAGTTGTTGGCAGACTCAGGGTTGAAGCTGTGTGGTTCGTTCGTTTTCATTATTTCCAGAATAATCAGGAGAGTCATAGTTGGCTATATCTGATTTCTTAGTAAGTCCATGCACCAAAAGGTCTGCTTTGTTTTAACCAATGTGACTGCCAGATCTCCTCCTGCCTCATTGAACCCGTCACAAATGTAATTGTAGAATGGTGCCATGGGGCTGGGTTCAGGTTAGAGATGGAAGGTGGGTGAGGTGAGGGGAGGTGGAGCTAACTAGAGATGGATCTGCTAGTGACAGAAAGAACAAGGAATAAGTGAAGAAAGGTGACAGAGAGGTCATGGGTAGAGTGATGTGACAGAAATGGAGAACAGATTCATGGGTGAAATATTTTAGTTTTGAGGCAAGGCAAGTTCAAAGGGGTATTCTCAAGTTCTGAAAATATGTTAGTTTGAGATTCAGTTAAGGAAAAGTTACATAATAGTCTAGGATCATTTCTCTATAATGAATTCAATATTTAAAGAAAAGGATTTCACTTTTTGTTTTAGACATTTGTATGTACCCATCATGATAAAATGCATGAGTAGAAAATTTAGCTCATGAACATAAAAATAGTATATGCAAGTCTCTTCTGCTCTGTCAGTTTACACATGGGAAGGTGTTGCTATGATGCTAAACAGGTTTTAAGGGGAGTTTCCAGACTAAGTGGAGTAGGAAGAAAGACCTGGAGATCCACTTTCAAAAAATTATCCAATGAAAATGCTGCGATTGCAATGGTCCCATCTGCAACTGACCATGGAGCTAGTGTAGGATTGGGTAGTGTTTTGTTCCACTGTACCTGGAGTCACCATGGGTCAGAGGCCAACTCAACAGTAGTTAACAATGTTGTTGTTATTGTTGTTATGTGCCGTGGAGTCGGTTCCGACTCATAGCGACCCTGTACAGGGTTTCCGAGGCTATATAAATCTTTACGGGAGCAGAAAGCCTCATGTTTCTCCCACGGAACAGCTGGTAGTTTTGAACTGTCGACCTTGCGGTTCGCAGCCCAATTCGTAACCACTACGCTACCAGAGCTCCTTTAGTTAACAATAGGAACAAGAAAAATAAATATCATCATCCCCATCACCCAAGGGTTTTCTGGGTGCCTCTGAAAAGACAAAACCAGGGTTGAATGGAGCAAGAATGACAGAGTTTTATTTTGACCCAAAGATTAGTCTGGAGAGAACTCTGAGCCTTGTCTGATGGGTTTTACTGGGTGATTCATAGTGGAAAGATCATTGCCAGTGGTCGACCTCTGAGTTGCTGATGAGGCTAATGCTGCAAGAAGAAAGCATCTTTACAGATGGGGCATGGGCTATGACACTGTCATTTTAATCGGAGAACATTTTCATAAGACATGCAGAATCAGCATTTGTATTTTTATCATTATCAAGAAGTGCTACAAAGATATACTTACCCAAGGCTTGCCTTTTCCTAAAACATTCTTACTCTCTGATCCTCATGTTTTTCACCTCTATCATCCCATTTTATATCATTTCTATAGTATTTGCATTTATATTTTTCAAATTCCTTTTGTTGGGGAGAAATACATGTCATTACTATCCGAACTTATCTATATTTCCAGATGAAGCTGAAGTTTCATGGTTTTCAGTGTGTTCACTCATTTAGTTAATTGAGACGTCCTTGGAGAGGAACATCTTGCTTGGTAAAGAGAAGGGTCAGTGAAAACGAGGAAGACCTCCAATGAATTGGATTGGCACAGTGGCAGCAACAATGGGCTCAAGTGTAGCAATGATGTTGAGTTTGGCTCAGGGCTGGGCAGTGTTTTGTTCTGTTGTACATAAGGTCGCTATGAGTTGGTACCAACTCAACGACACTTAACAACAGCAACAACAAAAATTAAGGTGTTAAGTTTACTTCCCGGGACAACTCAACTACCTTGGATCAAGCCACCAAATATGGCTAATCCTTGAAGTAATGATGCTGTACTGGTAGCATTATTCACCTGTGCCTATCATACAGTACAGACATAGCAAACCTTGTCCTATGTTTCACATTTGTGAGTTCAGGTATGGCCACCTGTTGTATTCAATTGTGAAGCAATATTTTGATGGGAGTTGTATACTCCCCTATTTCTAAGATTCCTGTTTTTCTTTATATCCTCATTAATACATCATGCATAATACTTTGTAAAATTAGAAAAATATACTTGGGGGTCTATAATAACTGCTTTATTGTTGTTTTGTGCCACTGAGTTGGTTCTGACTCATAGTGATCCTGTATAGGATTTCCAAGGAGTGGTTGGTGAGCTTGAACCACTGACCCTGTGGTTCAAATTGACCTATGGTCCAGTGCTTTATCCCACAGCGCCACGCCAGGACTCCAAAAACTGGTCTACAGGCCCTTAACACTACTAATTTGATGCTGGTACAGAAAATGAGAATTAATTGGCACACCATGTGAATAATAATAGTCTATGTTAAATCAGTACAGAGATAGGCTTATGTTACTTAACAGCAGCTGAATTTCCTTAGGAGAGGCTCATCTACATTAAGAAATACAGTCATCCTGTTAGACTACTTGCATGGAAGGATTTGTCAGTAGTTGGTCTAGTGTAAGTGTTGATCAAATTAGGGTTGCTACAAACCAGGGTTGTGATTCAAACAATCACCAGCCTTTAAATACATGCTTTGCGAGAAGCCGGCTCTTAAATACTGTTTTCTTTAGATTGTAGTTTCTCCTCTCCCTTGGGACATTGGATTTTTAGTTTGCCGGAATAGAAATTTTGGCTTAGTTTAGAGAAGTTATGAGAAGAACTTACATTGTCATTTCTATCAGATTTTATAACACATGATTTTGTGTGTGCCTTCAAGTTAGTTCTGACTCAACATGACCCTGTATAGGGTTTCCAAAAGCAGCAGGTGTGTCTGAACTGCTGACCTTGCGGTTACCTGTACAATGCTTACCTGACAAGAGCCACACTTAGGTAACAAATTCTGAGGCAAAAGGCAAGGTATGAGCCAGTTAAGCTTTTACATTCCACATCTAGATACTGAGTTCTTGTAAGTGGACTGCAGAAAAATATTTTGGGCTAAAAATTACCATTACATACAAGTTTTCACTCTCTGAATTAGCAGTCCTAAATTTTGTGGCAATATGGGTACAAATTTTAAAGCCATAGAATCCAGATGACTCAATCTTGACTCTGAAATGACTCTTAAATCTTAGAACAATGTCTTACAGATGCCGCATTTGATAATGTGCTGATTAATTTGGGCTGTGGCCATCTTTTGTTTGCACATTTATTACTACTGCATTGGTAACTTATAGAATATTGATATACATTAGCTAATATTTGGAACCTGATATAAAGATTTGGTCATTATTTATATTAAGACACATATATGCCATATGACATAGCCCTCTTTGTTTTAGTCTTTTCATATGTCTAAATGAAATTCTTCAAAGCTAGAGGGTCATCATTTTTTATGTAGTTCATTGGAACATAAAATATTACCCAAGTTCCTTAAAAAGTTGACTTGAGTTGTTTTAATTGTGTTGTTGTTGTTGTTTTTAAGTGCCATTGAATTGGTTCTGACCCATAGTAACCCTGTACAGGGTTTCTGAGGAGTGGGTGGTGAGCTTGAACTGCTGATATTGCTGTTCAAACCGACTTTGCAGTTCAGCACATTAACCCACAGTGCCACAACAGGACTCCTTAATTGTATTGGTGGTGGTGGTGGTGTGCTGTGGAGTCGGTTCAGAGCGACCCTGTCTGTACAGGGTTTCTGAGGCTGTAAATCTTTACAGGAGCAGAATGCCTCAGCTTTCTTCCATGGAGTGGCTGGCCATTCTGACCTAGAGGTCAGAAAAGCATCCAATTGCTGATCTAGAGGCTAACAGCCCAACTCGTAACCACTACGCTACCAGAGCTCCTTCCTTAATTGTGTTGTTGTTATTGTTGTTGTTAAGTGCTGTCAAGTCGGTTCTAACCCATAGTGACCCTGTATAGGGTTTCCAAGGAACAGCTGGTGAGCTTGAACCACCAACCTTGCAGTTCAAACGACTTTGCAGTCTGATGCATTAGCCCACAGTGCCATACCAGGACTCCTTAGTAATAGTATTGTTGCTGTTGTTAAGTGCTGTTGAGTCAGTTCTGACCCATAGCGACACTGAACAGGGTTTCTGAGGCTGTAATCTTTACGGGAGCAGAAAGCCTCAGCTTTCTCCCGCGGAGCGGCTGGTAGTTTTCGAACTGCTGACCTTGCGGTTCACAGTCAGATTCGTAACCACTACGCTACCAGAGCTCCTTAGTATTAGTATCCTGAAATGCCTTTCCTAAGTCTTTGCCTTTTATTTGGATAGTTACTTTAAAATGCCTCAGTTTATGCATCTGTAAAATTTTGTATTTGTTTTCATTGTAGTGTTTTTAGAATATAATTTCCTCAAGCTAGTATGATAAGCACTGGACGGACAGCAATGTCAGTTTGAACTGCAAGGTTGGCGGTTCGAAGTCACCACCTGCTTGTTGGAAACCCTATACAGGGTCATTATATGTTGGAACTGACTTGATACCACTTAACAACAACAACAATAAATACCTTAGCAAAGAATTTTTCCCCAGTGAACTCCTGGTGTGGCACTGTAGGATCAATACTGGACTATCAATCACAAGGTTGGCAGTTCAAGTCCACCAGCTGCTCCTCTGTAAACCTATAAAGGAGTCTGACTATGAGTCAGAACCGACTCGATGGCATTTAACAACAGACTCAATAAAGAAGCACAGTGCTGTGTGAGATAATACTGGACTGTGAGCCACAAGGCCAGCAGTTGGAGCCCACTAGTTCAAACTGTGGGAGAAAGAAGAGGCTGTCTGCTCCGCCCAAAATTCACTGTCTCAGAAACTTTACACCGAACCAACTAGATGGCATTAACAAAAACAACAGTTGAGCTGCTGAGTATCTTGTATGTGTCAGCATTGCTTAGGATAAAGCCAGCGACTAAACAGACCAATTATTTTCATTATGGGCTGACAGTGTAAGGAAGGAATCCCGCAGTTGGAAAGAACACAAATGGTTAGTGCAACAGAGAAAAATAAAATGGGAACTAGGAAGTGTGAGGTGGAAGGGAAATATTTCTGTTTTATGTAGGGTGGCAAAGGAAGGTCTTGCTCATCCGATGAGCAGGGTTATTTTGTAATGAGTTTTCCATTTAGAGGAAAGCAAACATAGTAAAACAAAACAAAAACAAAAGGAAAAAAAACAACCAGTTGTCATGCAGTTGATGCAACTCATAGTGACCGCATGTCTGTCAGAATGGAACTGGGATCTACAGCATTTTCAGTGGTTCCTTTATCAGAAGTATATTGAAAGGTCTTTCTTCTGTAGTGCCTCTCGTAGACTTGTGGCTCCAACCTTTCAGCTAGTAGCTGAAACTGTTAGTCCTTTGTACCACCAAAGAACTCTTTAGAAGAAGCAGCACATATTAATGCCCTAAGGTGGGGTGTTCCAGGAAAAACAGAAAGGCCACCTGACTGAAGCAAGGTGACTGAAAAGGAGAGAAACAAGAGATGAAGAAGATATAGAAATTAGGGGCTAGAGGCATTGACTATTGGGAGAGTAAGGTGTGGTTCTTTGCAAGCCATTCTAAAGACCTTGAGTGAAATGAGAACATAAGCGGATTTTGAGCGGTAGAGCAACACGGAGGAGATCACATCTTAACAAGAGATGCAGGCTTCAGAGAAGAGTCTGTAGTAGATAAGGGCTGAAATTAGAGGGCTTCTGCAATATTTCTGATGAAAGATGATGCAGGATTAGACTAGAGGAAAAAGGAAAGGTAATGAGAAGAATTCCCTTCTGGATATTTTTTAAAGTCAAACGCAGAAGGATTTGCTATTAGATCAGGTGTGGACTGTGATTTTTAAAAAAGAAAAAAGAGCAGTTTAAAATAAGTCCAAGATTATTAAGAATGAAATTTTCTTTAGTTGATATAGGGAAGCTAGTTATAGTAGGGTGGGGGCGAGTAGTGATAGGAAGACCAAGGAGTTCAATTTTGGAGCCATTAAGTTTAACACAGCTGCTAGATATGCACATAGAATATGTGGTGGTGGTGGTGGTGTGCTGTGGAGTCGGTTCTGACTCATAGTGACCCTGCATAGGGTTTCTGAGGCTTTACAGGAGCAGAATGCCTCATCTTTCTCCCTTGGAACCACTGGTAGTTTCGAACTGCTGACCTTGAGATTAGCAGCCTGAATTGTAACCACTTTGCTACCAGAGCTCCTTAGAAATGTTGAGTAGGCAGGTAGATATGTTAAGTTTAGAGTTCAGGGGAAAAATAAATTAGGGAATGGTACGTTGTTGTTGTTGTTGTTATTGCGTGCTACTGAGTCAGTTCTGACTCATAGAACTCTGCACAGCAAAGGTAGTGAGTGGCTGGTGGGCTTCAACTGCTGACCTTGCAGTTAGCAGTCTAGTACTTATCCTACAATGCTACAAAATGGCATAAGGAGTATTTACAGTCATGTGACTGCCACATACTGCCATCGAATAGACAGAGTAGAACTTTTCCATACGGTTTCTGAGACTAAATTTTTACAGAAGCAGATTGTCTTATTTTTTTCCAGCAAAATGGCTGGTGGGGTTATCAGCCCAACACTTAACCCACTGTGCTGCCAGGACTCCTTAAACCAGAAAAAGGAAATTGGAAAGGAACAGCTAGCAACTTGGACAGAAGTCAATTTAAGAAAGTATCTCCAGAAGATGGAAATATTGTAAAATATTGCATATAAGTTACAAAGATTTGATCCTAGGATTTAGTAACACAGAGAATCTTGACTGTAGCTATTTTCAAGGGTTAGAATTTAATACCTGTATGAAGCAAGTTTAAGAGTGGATTTGTTGTTGTTGTTGTTGTTAAGTACCATGGAGTCGGTTCTGACTCATAGTGACCCTGCATAGGGTTTCCGAGGCTGTACATCTTTATGGGAGCAGAATGCCTCATCTTTCTCCCGCAGAACCGCTGGTAGTTTCGAACTGCTGACCTTGAGGTTGGCAGCACGACTCTTAACCACTACACTACCAGAGCTCCTTAAGAGTGGATTGGAGATGAAGAAATGAAGAATGCAAGCATAGACATTTCTTTTGAAGAATTTTGCGACAAAAGGGAACATGAAAATGAGTAGTATCCAGACTAGAATGTGGGAACTTTGTGGAATCTTTCTGATATAGTCTGGAACAAATTTCTCTCTTCTTGTAACTGGCAAAGAGTGGGAGTTTAATGAGTGTCCACTGTGCGCGGTTCGAAACTACCAGCCGCTCCGAGGGAGAAAGATGAGGCTTTCTACTCCCGTAAAGATTTACACCCTCGGAAACCCTGTACAGGGTCGCTATGGGTCGGAATCGACTCGACGGCACTTAACAACAACAACAACAACAACTGTGCGCATAAGTGGATAAATCGTAACGTATATACCTCTAAGTTTGCTGAATGGTAGCAGCATTGTTTCACGGTTTTTTTTTTTCTTGTTTAGCCAATGCTAGACTAAGAGCTGCTACTCTGACATCTTACACAAGAAGTAGTAACAAAGTGGGCTATTTCTGCCCATCTTACTTGATTTACATTGTTTCTTGACACAGTGGATTAAGAGTTGAACTGTTAACCAAAAGTTGGTGATTCAAACCCACAGTTGCTCCATATAAGAAAGATAAGGCAGCTTGCTTACATAAAGATTTACAGGCTTGGAAACCCTATGGAGTAGCTCTACTGTATCCTATAGAGTTGCTATGAGTGGGAGCTGATTCTATGGCAGTGAATTTTTTAGTTGCTCTCTCAGGTAAACAGCACATGATGTAAATATTGTGCACATGATCCTCCTTACCATTCTGAGAGAATGATGGCATTGATTTGTTTACCTGCTTAAATTCTCCCTTACTCTGTAATTCCACACTGCCAAGGGCCATGCCTTGTTGATATCTAGGTCCTCAGTACATGAACAGGACCTGGAGATAAGAGGCATTTTAAAAATATATGTATATATTGGCAAACAAGAATTAAGAGGTGAATGAACCAAAAGTACTAAGAGGCCTTTGCTGAATGTTATCACCCTCTGAAAGCATAGAAATTCCTCAAAGAATGGTAATACAGAGGGCAACATTTTTAAAAAAAACCTTTTTATTGTGAATTGAACGAAGGTTTACAAAGAAGATCATCAGTTTTACATTCAACAAATCATATACTTTGTTTCTCTCAATGACTGCAATCTCCTCTATGCAATAACAGTGATCCCACTTCCTCTCAGGGATTCCTATTTCCATTCTACCCTCCTCCCATCCCTTCTCAACTTTGTCCTTAGGTAAATGTTGCCCTTATGATCTTAAATACTTGGGCTACAAGGGTGGTCAATGGCCTAGTCTCAGGTTTCTCCAGTCTCTTTCTGACCAGCAAGCCCAGTCTTCATTTTTAAAGAATGTTGAGTTTTGTTCCACAGTTTCTGTTCCACTCTATCTGAGACGTTCTAATATGTTTCCTTTCAGAGCAGTTGGTAGTGGTAACCAGACACTATTTAGTTCTTCTGGTCTAAGCGTCGTGGTAACTGCTGTTCACCTGCTTCACTGGTCCACTGAACTAATTGCTTCCAAGTATCTTCAGTTTTCATCACTCTTCTTTCTTCCACACATGGAGAGACCGATAGTTGCACCTTAGATGACTGCTCCTGAGCTTTTAAGATCCCAGCCGCTACTCACCAAAGTAGGGTGTAGAACACTGTCTTTTTGGACTATGCTTTAGAGCAAAATTTTTGAAGAAAAGTCATTCATGGACCTTGAGTAGGTCTTGTCAATTTGAACTTGCTGTGAATATAAAAAAACTAAGAAAAAGTTATTTTAAAATTTTAGTCTCAGATTATTTTCTTTAAGTAGGTAAAACTTTGAAAATTCTAATGTATTAAACTTTATTACTATAATTAATTTTTTCACAATTCAGTGATCATATAATGTAATTTATTATGAACAGGGACATCACTTAGAATTCCATTATAGCCCTATACAAATAAATCATAAGTCACTGACATTATGTATCGCCAAACATCTAATTAGATAAATTCAACACTCAGATCCGATCTCAGTCCCCATGCCATGGTGATAGTGTATTAGTATGCTTTATGATTTTGTGGTCATTTGACACCCAATTCAAGATGAAAAGCTCAGGATGCCTATTTAGTTTGTAGCCCATGGTTGGGCATTCCAACACCACCAAAGGCTAATATCAAGCCAGGAGCTGCTTATCAAAAGGAGAAAAGTTATTGATGAATGGAAGTCACAGCTTTACTATGAAGTCTGAGAAAACTGTCCTGAGAGTCTCCTAGTCATGTTTGCCCTCGAGAGCATTGGGAACTACTTGAGACACTTCAAGCACCATCAAGTTAGCTGCCTCATAAATCTCTAGGGGGTGAGGTTGCTGACCTGCAGCCTGAATCAGCTGGAGAACTTTTGCTCTGTTGCTCTGAGAGCTCATGGGTTATTTGGTAAATGGGTCAAAACAGTACCACCAAACATTATAAATGTTGCCTTAAGATCCAAAAGATATATCAAGTGTTGTAAAGTCATTCCTAAACTGCATGAGCAAGAATATTGAACCCAGAATCTGTGCTGATTGCACCCATACTGATAAAGTGCTCAATGTAAATTCATGTTTCTTCCTCCATTGTCTGGCATCTTCAGAATCTATCCCCCCACATACCCTACATTTCTGTTGATGCACGTTAGCAAAATTTTACAATTCTTCTGTTGGGAAACTCTTTTAAAGCTGGAACTCTGTACTTGCTCCTTTGGGGCTTGTTTTGATTTGAGTCTGGATATAGGACTAGAGACTATGGAGAGTGGTAAATTTTAGGTAAACAGACAACATCCTCAGGCAAGATCATTGTTTCAGGTGAAGTTACTATAAAGTTTTTAAGCAAGACAAAACCAGAGGATTCATACAAGGGAGAAAGGGATGGTTTTTTTTGAGAGCGGATGGAATGAGGTTCATTTGGTTTGGGAATTCAAGCTATTCAGATTAATCTAGATTCACTCAAATCATAAGGGTTCAGTGTTTCATAACAACCTTTCTAATTTTCTTGTACGATACTTGGCAAGGTTATGAATTCAATTTACATTGTAACTAAGCAACTCCAGATCCAGCTTTTTTTTTTTCTAGTTTTCAAACTACATCAGCCTTGTAATTGCATTACATTAAATAAGACATTTTTTAATGGTAGTACAGTACTTTGCTGTACTTCTGACCACGTATGAAAACAAGAATTCAAAACCTTACTCTAGTTATTTTCTTAGCTCTCAGTGCAGAATAAAGCAGCTATTCCGACCACATAGCCTCGCTTTCACATGATTATTGCCTATCCTGGTGTGGCACTGTGGGATAGGCACTGGACCGCAAGGTTCAAACTCACCAGCCTCTCTTGGAAATCCTATTCTGGGTTGCTATGAATAGGAGTTGGCTCAAAGACACTTAACAACAATGTTGTTGTTGTTGTTTTCAGGTGCTATCGAGTTGGAACCGACTCACAGTGACCCCATGCACAGCAGAATGAAACAATGTCTGATCCTGGGCCAACCTCACTACCCCTGCCACACTTGACGCCATCAATGATGCCACCTGGCTGATCCACCTTGTTGGGGGTCTTCCTCTTTTTCTCTGACCCTCCATCTTACCCAGCATAACATCCTTCTCCAGCAACTGTTCCCTCCTGACAAAGTATGAGAGACAAACCTTAGCCATCCTGGCTGTACTTCTTCCAAAACAGATCTATTGGTTCTTTTGGCAGTCCATGGCACTTTCAGTATTCTCCTCCAACACCACAACTCAAAGGCATCAATTCTTCTATGATCTTCCTTATTCACTGTCCAGCTTTCGCATCCATATGAGGTTATTGAAAATACCATGGCGTGGGTCAGGCTCACCTTAGTCCTCAAGCTGACATCTTTGCTCTTCAAAGTTCCTGTGCAG
Organism: Chrysochloris asiatica; assembly: GCF_000296735.1. Taxonomy (NCBI): domain Eukaryota; kingdom Metazoa; phylum Chordata; class Mammalia; order Afrosoricida; family Chrysochloridae; genus Chrysochloris; species Chrysochloris asiatica. The sequence goes on from NW_006408526.1 coordinate 15,009,034, forward strand.
CAAATTTGCCCAATGCAATACGTTGTCTGATCTCTTGACTGCTGTTTCCGCGAGTGTTGATAGTTGATCCAAGAAGAATGAAGTCCTTGACAACTTCAATCTTTTCTCCGTTGATAAGAATGTTGTTTATTGGTCCAGTGGTGAGGATTTTTGTTATCCTGACATTAAGATGCAACCCATACCGAAGGCTGTGCTCTTTGATCTTCATCAGTAAATGTTTCAAGTCCTCTTCACTTTCAGCAAGCAAAAATAATAATAATAAAGTCTTATTGGACTTCTGGCATGGCACTGTGAACCACAAGGTCTGCAGTTCAAATCTACCAGCTATTTCTCAGATACTCTATACAGGGTGGCTATGTGTTGGAACAGACTTGACAGCACTTAACAACAACAATCACAACAACAAAGTCTTATTTAAAATAACAAAACATTTCAAGATCTTGAAATGCTTATTTTGACAATGAACATGATTTCATTCCTTTACAATTTGTCATTACCAGTGTAGTAAACCATATGTTGTCTGAGTCAAAATGTCTGCCCAATGCCTGTCCAATTCATCTCAAAGCCTAGGGTATTGAACTTTATGTGTTCCATTTCATTTTTGATGGTTTCCAATATTCCTAGATTATTACTTCGTGCATTGCAGTTCCTATTACTAAAATGGATGCTTGCAGCTGTTTCTACTCATTTGGGGCTGTGCTCTATCAGCAAATGGAAGCTTTGCTCCATCTACATCATTATGGTCAAATCTACTTTGAGGAAGCATTGCTTCTCCAGTCCTATTTTGAGTGCCTTTTAACCTGAAGGTCTCATCTTCCGGCACTATGGGCAAAATATTGAATGACGTAAGAAGTGTCAATAGAAGGTGAAAGGAATATAACAGAATCACTGTACCAAAAAGAACTGGTCAATGTTCAACCATTTCAAAAGGTACCATGTGATCCAGAATCTATGGTACTGTAGGAAGACATCCAAGTTGCACTGAAAGCAATGGTGAAAATCAAGGCTCTAGGAATTAATTGATGGAACACAAATTGAAATATTTCTACAAACTGATTCAGCATTGGAGACACTAACACATCTAGGCTAAGAAATTTGGAAGAGAGCTACCTGGTCAACTGATTGGAAGAGATCCATATTTGTGCCCATTCCAAAGAAAGGTGACCAAGAAGAATGTGGAAATTATTGAACAATATCATAAGTGTCACATGCAAGTAAAATTCTGCTAAGTAAAATTAAAAAAAGGTTTTAGCTGCTGCCAGAAATTCAAGCTAGATTAAAAAATGGACTTAGAAAGAGGGATATCACTGCTGGCATCAGATGGATCTTAGTTGAAAGCAGAAAATACCATAAAGATGTTTACTTGTGTTTTATTGACTTTACAAAGACTGTGTGAATCATAGCAAACTATGGTTAACAGTGTGAAAAATGAGTATTCCAAACATGTATAATTTGAGTAATGTAACCATTAATTGTGCTCATGAGAAACCTGTAAATAGACCAAAAGGTAGTCATTCAAACAGAACAAGGTAATACTTAATGATTTAAAATCAGGAAAGGTATATATCAGGGTTGTATCCTTTCATCATACTTATTCAATCTGTATGTTGGGCAAGTAATTTGAGAAGTTGGATTATATGAAGAACTTGGCATCAGGATTGGAGCAAGACTCATTAACAAGCTGCATGACACAATTTTTCTGAAAGCAAAGAGGGCTTAAAATACTTATTGATGAAGATCCAAGACCTCAGTCTTCAGCACGGATTACACCTCAATGTAAAGGAAACAAACATCCTCACTAGACCAATAAATAACATCATAATAAATGAGGAAGATTGAAGTTGTGAAAGACTTTATTTTACTTGCATCTACAATCAACACTCATCGAAGTTGTTGTTGTTGTTGTTGTTGTTGTTGATAAGTGCTGTGGAGTTGGTTCAGACTCATAGTGATCCTATATAGGTTTTCTGAGGAACTGCTGGTAGGATTGAATGGCCAACCTTGTGGTTAGTAGTCCAATGCTTATCCTACAGTGCCACACCAGGACTACTCATGAAAGTTGTTGTTAAGTGCTATTGAGTAAGTTCCAACTCATAGTGACCCTGTATAGGGTTTCCAAGGAATGACTGATGACTTTGAACAGCTGACCTTGTGGTTTGAACCCAACTTGCAGTCTAGTGCTTTATCCCATAGTGCCACACCAGGACTCCACTCAGGAAAATGGTAATCAAGAAGCCATCTGCTTGAAAACACCTGTTTAAAGTATTAAGGAACAAAGATGTCACTTTGAGGACTAAGGTGTGCCTGTTGCAAGTCATGGTGTTTTCAATATCCTCACATGCATGTGAAAATTGGACAGTGAATAAAGAAGACAGTCAAAGAATTGATGCATTTCAATTATGCTGTTGGAGGACAATATTGAAAATATCATGAACTATCAGAAGATATCAGGATTTCTGGTGTCACACTGTAGATCAGCTCAGGACTGAACAACAAGGTGGTAGTTCAAACTCACTGGCTGCTCCTCAGAAACCCTATAAAGGGTTGCTATGAGTCAGATATGACTTGATGTCACTAAACATCAACAACCAGAAGAAAAAGAAATTTGTCTTGGAAGAAGTACAGCCAGAATGCTCCTTAGAAATGAAGGAGGCAATGTTTCATCTCTCATACTTTGTATATCACACCTGCTAAAGTAGTGTGTCAGCAAACAGTGCAATGATAGTGAGCGTAGCACAGGACTGGGCAGTGTTTTGTTCTGTTGTGCATAGGATTGCTATGCGTCAGAACTGACTCAATGGTACCTAACAATAACATAGATAATAACACATTTACTTCAGGGCACAATTTAAGAAACTGTTTGCCATTATGACAGATTGCTGCTGTTCTCTTTTCTATCAGTCATTGCATTGTCACTGCCATCAAATCCAACCAAATGAAGTCATCAAGCAAAAACCGAGAACTTGAATTACCAGAAACCGTAATTGATTAAATTATTTTTTTAAATGTACTTTAAAAATTAGGAGAGTTGAAACATAAAAATTAACAAGCAATAATATTAGTAAAGTTGTATGTAAATTTAATCCCATATTGGAAGAATAAAAACAACAATAACAATATTAAGTGGGATCTGTGGGACTGAAGATCAGAAATGCAAATCTGGGTTAGAGGATCAAGTACTTCATCAGGGAGGTGCTTACAATTTTATGTTCCAATGTCCTTGTATTTTTGGGATATTAAGATATCAATCACCTTCAAACTTTGTTAATTATGCATGACGACATTTGAAGTAAAGCCACCCAAATAAGAGACATAAGATTTGCAATTTACAAATCAGGAAGGGAGAAAAATGAAAACTGAAATCAAACAAAAGCACGCTTCAGTGAATCTAAGAGGGACAAGGAAAGAGGGAAGAGAAGCATAAGCCACAGGGAAAATAGAAACTGTTATCTAAAACAGAAACTTAGCCAAATGTATCACTAATTACAGTAAATTCAAAAAGACTCAAAGCTCATTAGTTCATACAAAGAGATTCTCAGATTAGACTGAAAAATAAATAGATGTGCTCTGTTTAAGAAATACACATAAACATAGGGCCCAGAAAAGTTGGAAGCAAAAGGAAGAAACAAAGTATGGCCGGGAAATACTACCAAAAGGAACACCCAGTGTTTTATAACAACATAATACAAAACAGAGTTCAAGGAAAGAACTATTAGAGTGTTGTTGCTGTTAAGAGCGTTCCAGTTAGTTCCAACTCACAGGGAACCTCTCTAGTGTTTTTAAGGAGTGACTGGTGGGTTTGAACCACTGACCTTGTGGTTAGCAGTCCAGTGCTTATCTTATAGTGCCCCACCAGGACCCCATATTAAAGAATATTGCTACATAATTTTAAATATTCAACTCAATAGAAAGAGATAGAAAACACTAAACATGTATAATTTGAATAATGTAACCTCAAAGTTTATAAACATTGGCCTGCTAACCAAAAGGTAGGTGGTTCAAACTCACCAACCAGTCATCAGAAATCTTATACAGGATTGCTATGAATGAGAACCAACTCCATGGTACTTAACAACAACAACAACAACAAAATTTCTAAGGAAAAAGTGATAGATTATAGGAAGAGTTGAGCACACTGGCCACTGGAAGATAGTTTAATGCATCCCTCTCCCTATGTAATGCAAGTCTCAGGATCAGCTGTGTGAGTTGCGTGTGAGGCTCAGCTGTAGGAGTTCGCTTCTAGATCCCAGAAACAGTATCAACCTGTGTTCCCATGGAACTCTTTGCTCCTGAGTCCATTTTCAGTTTATTGTTGTCTTTCTTTCTTTCTTTTTTTTCTTGCCAATTTCCCTGGCCATTGTGTGGTCTCAGTAGCATATTAAAATATAAATGCTCTAATTTATCTAGTTTCTTGTTTTATTAAAGCAGGAGAATCTCATTTTCCTTACTACTGGAAACAGATGTCTTCAATCATTTCTTTACTGTGTCTCCTTGCTTTCAGTCATATCCCCTCTCTAATTTAATCTTCATTCTAAGGCCAAAGCAATCTTTCTAGAATATGAATCTAATCATGTCACTATTCTTTGGAAAAGCTTTCTATGTCCCTATCACTGAAAAAAGTTTAATCATCGTAGTTTGGAGAAACAATTCTTTAGAAGCTGGTCTCTGCTTCTGCCACCAGCCATCTTCTCCTATGAGTTCAGCACTACAACGTTTAAACTCGGAACAGAGAGTTTAGAACTCTCTGTGGCATCTTATCCCTCTGTCTTTGCACAGAGACCCTGTCTCTGCCTATGAGGTTCTTTCTCCAGTCAGATTGGTATCCAGTGTTGATACATTAGTATGGCCTTGTTGTTGTTGTTGTTGTTAAGTGCTGTTGAGTTAATTCCAACCCATAGCGACCCTGTGCAGGGTTTCCGAGGCTGTAAATCTTTACAGGAGCAGAAAGCCTCATCTTTCTCCTGCGGAACAGCTCATAGTTTCGAACTGCTGACCTTAAGGTTCACAACCCAATTCATAACCACTATGCTACCAGAGCTCCTTTACTGGGTGTTAATTTATCCAAATGTGCTCTAAAAGTATGTAAATGATCGCTAGGCTGTCTATATCCTCAAGACTCTTTGCCCTCTCACCCTTATCCCAAACTGATCCCTGACACAGTGAGAGTGGTGGTGATGGAGATCCAGGCCTCTATTCCTGAGTAAGTCCTAATTGAACAATGGCTTTTTTGAGCAATGGCTATTTTGTCCTAACCTCTCCTTTTGTAGGCTAAACCTAAAGAGTTAAAAAAAAAACTCACAGACAGGGGAAAAAAAAATTGACAATGACATATCGGAAAAAGGATAGAAATCTAAAATGTATAGAAAACTTCAACAAGAAAAATACATAATCCAATTTAAAATGGTAAGAGATGAAGGCATCTTACCAATGAAGACATCCAAGCAGTCAACCAACATGAAGAAATGCTTGTAATCAGTAGTCATTCAAGACATGCAAATCAAAAGAAGATATTGTCTCACTCCAACACTAAGAGCAAAGTTCAATATAATAGAAAGCAACAACTATTGGCAAGTATATGGAGAAACTGGAGCCTTCATACACATTGGTGGAACTATATCACGGTGCAACCACTGTTGAAAATGGTATGGTCCATCCTCAAAAAGTTGGAAATAGAAATACATTTCACATAGCAATCCCTCTACTTTGGATATAGCCTCAAGAAATAAGAACCTGGATATGAACAGATTTATGTACACTCATGTTCAGCAGTGCTGTGGAATAAGTACTGGACCACAATGTTGGTTTGAACCAGAAGGTTGGTGGTTCAAATTTACCAGTCACTCCTCAGAAACCCTATGTAGAGTCACTATGAGTTGGAAGTGACTAGATGACACTTAAAAACAACATGTTCATCACAGCACTATTCAAAAAAGAAGAAAACAGCCTAAATGCCCATCAATGGAAGAATGAATACACAAACTTTGGTACATACTTACAGTGGAACACTATGCAACTTTGAAGAATAACAAATAATCTCTGAAACACCTCATAATGAAACAATAGTTGTTGTTGTTGGTAACTGCCATCGAGTCGGTTCCAACCCATAGAGACCCTGTACAGGGTTTCCGAGGGTGTAAATCTTTACGGGAGTAGAAAGCCTCATCTTTCTCTCACGGAGCAGTTGGTAGTTTCGAACCGCTGACCTTAAGGTTCGCAGCCCAATTCGTAATCACTATGCTACCAGAGCAATAGAGTTATTTGAAAATTCAGAATTTCTAAATCTCAGCATACCCGCCATGACCTCAGAGGAGATAAAATAGACACAAGCGAGACATCTAGAGCAGAAGAAAGCATCACAGGCCTAGTTCCCATGGCCTCGGAAGAGATAAAACAGACACAAGCTCCACAAATGGTGTTTATTGTATCTGCTTTACAGTCCGGTCTGGGCATTCCTTAAGGTAATCAACTTAACCATATACCTCAGGGACCCTGACACTAATGTGACTGGTATGTAGTTTTTATTAGTTTGCCCATGTAAACTGATATGTAGTTTTGTTTCTCTACCTATGTAAACTGATTTGCAACTTTATTGCCCTGGCCTTGTTGTTATCTAGTCTCCCTTTTAGCACTAACCTGCTATTTCTGCTTTTGTACTCCCTGCTTCAGCACATTCCTTTAGATAAGCCCCTAGACCTTAAGCCAAGATTGTAGCATATATAAACTAGCAGTCAGCTCCCTACAGTACCGCAGACTGAGAAGAAGCTGTTGTCTCCCTGCTGTCCGGCTATAGCTGTCTGTTGTGCCAATAAAATTTCTCCAAATTGGACATTATAATGGCCATCATCCTTCTTTGGGACTTGAACTCATAACAATAACATGGATGAACCTGGAGGATGTTATGTTGAGTGACTGTCTAAGATGCAACTATTAGTCTCTCACTGCCCAGAGGAAAGAAGAATGAAGAAAATTGAAGACTTATGGAAACAATTAGTCCAATGGACTAATGGACCAGGTGAACATCAGTTTCCATGACCCTGAGAAGAGATGAATTAGATGGTGTCCAGATACCAATTCCAACTGCTCTGAAAGAGAGCACATTAGAAGACCCTCACTAGAGTGGGAGAAAAATGTGAACCAAAACTAAAAATATTTTTTAAAAGACCAGGTTTATTGGTCAGAGACTGGTGGAACCCTTGAGATCATCATCTTTAATCACCCTTCATGTTTGGAAATGAACTCACCTCAATGGCTTAATTTTCAACCAAGCAATAAAAGGAGAATTATAACACTAGGAAGGTATGCACATCTTAGAATAATCAGCCATTTGAGATCAAAAGTGTAACAATTACCCAAGGACAAAGCTCAGAAGGGATAAGTATGAGGAAGGAATGGAAATAGAAAACACAGAAAGGAAGTGGGACAAATTGTGGGGATTACAAGCAATGGCATGAAACAAATGTGTATGAATTCTTGAAAACTGATCTACTTTGTAAACTTTCACCCGATTTACAATAAAAAGTTGAAAACAAACAAACAAAATGAGATATCAATAAAGCATTGCATATTCTATGAAGTGTTGCTTGACCTTTCCTTACTTCTAGGCTTCACAGGCACCCTGTGCCTATTCCTGTCCTGCACTGTGTGATAATTATCCCTCATTCAAACTAGACTGGCTGTTGCTAGAAGGCAGAACTATGTCTTAATTTGCATGGTAAGCATTATTCTTAGCACTCTGTTTGGCATATTATCAAGCCTCAATAAAATATCATATAAAGCTAAATAAAATATAAAATACTGAGTTGTGCATTTACATGAGCACTGCTTTTTCTCCAGAAGAGAAGAGAGACTGAAAACATATTTAATTTGAGCCTATATTCTTAATTCCAACATAAGTCCAACATCTGCAAGTCCTACTGAATCACTATTTTCCTGGAACAGAGAAAGTATCTGTAAAGTATAAGTATACTCTTTCTGAGTCAAAGCCTCTCCCATATCAATTTGATCAGTAAAAGAGACCTCATAGAGCATAATATGGATTTTAATTTCATGCATATATATCATTTTGGATGACTTCTTATTCTTTACCAAAATTCAGAACTGTAGCAAGCAAGGGTGAAAAATATAGACTGTATGCAAAAATATTGTACCAAAAATTGCTTTTACTTATAAAATTCTGAGGCTATTTCTCCTTAGATCTCATTCCTTGTTGTAATCAAAAGTCTGTACCAATTTTTCTCATTGCTTTTATTTCTGGTTATTGTCATGGCAACACAGCCCTAGTCCAACATATATGCATTTTGAGTTAATCTTTGACTTAAGGAAAATACAAAGGAGAATAAAAAGTAAGAAAAAGAAGCAAGTGGGCTCTGCTGAATAGGTTTTATGATGCCCATCTCTTAACTTGGTACTAAATAAAATCCAATAATTTCTCCTATGGGTGGTTAAAGGAAGGGCAAAGATGATTCCATTTAAAAAGAATTATAACATTAACTAGAGTTAAAAAATTGGTATCTATGACTGTACAAGAGAAAACTGAGTAAAGATGAAAAAATTAAGATTCAGAGGGGTGAGTGACTTGCTTTATAGCCACATGACTCATGAGTGGTCTAACTCAATTGAGAATTTCCCTCCAGTATAAAAGAGCCCTCACATAGCCATGGCTAAATTTTTGTTACAAAGGGTCATATTAATTTATCTACAGATTAAATTCCCTTCTATTTAATGCTGATAATATGTCAGGCCCTATGCTACATTCTGGAGTCCTGGTGTGGCATGGTGGGTTAATGCGCTAGACTGTAAAGTCAGTTTGAATTGCACCAACCGGTGGTTCAAGCTCACCAGTCGCTCCTTGGAAACCCTCTAGAGAGTCGCTATGGGTCGGAACCGACTCTACAGCATTTAACAACAACAACAACAATATGCTACATTGTGCTGGAGAAAGATGAGGCTTTCTGCTCCTGTAAAGATTTAACAGCCTGAGAAACCCTGTTCAGGGTCACTATAGTCGGAACCGACTCCACGGCACACAACAACAAC
>NW_006408526.1:15018533-15031692 GCF_000296735.1 Chrysochloris asiatica
CGTGAACAAGGCATGCAGGAAAAATAGCTAGCATTATGAAAACAGATAACATATGTAGTTAGTACATCCTGAGGAGTTAAAGAAGATCTCCTTGGCTAAATTACATTTGACCTGAATCCATTAAAACACACACACACACAAAACAACAACAACAACAACAAAAACCCTAAATCCAGAGGGAGTAAAAGAGAATCCATACAAAAGAAACTCATACATACAAAGTTCTTAGAAGAGAAGATCTGGACTACATGCATGATGAGCAATGGAGAAAATGTTGGTGATGAAGTTGCTTGGTAATGAAGCTGAAGATTCAGGAAAGAACTGATTATATAGCATCTTGAGAGTCACATGAATAATGTAGATTTTATTGTTGAACTTAATAAAATGCCAATGGTGAAGTTTAAGCAGGAGAGGACTAGGATCTGATTTATGTATTCCAAAATGCGCACACTGGTTGCTCATCGGGGTAGGAGTGGAAGTAGGAGTCAGTTAGCATGATTTTTTTTTTTTTTTTTAAGTAGGCAGTGTATGATGTGTTGATGGCGTTTTTCCATTTGGAGGTAACAGTGAAAACCAAGAGAACTAAATAGATTAAAAAATGAATTTTGGACTTAGAATAAACGTAAGTGTTGGGTAGAAGAGGAGAGAAATGTGTCAAGGATTATAGATAAAATTGTCTTTTTTTTTTTTTCATAATTAAGCCACCTGGACAATAGAATCAGAGCTGTTCTTAGATCAAGAGCTTTCTTGACTCAAAACGTAGATGAGGCTTAAAAAGAGAATTTGCCATAAACACTTCCTGGAAATTTCTATTGAGATTCCAAATGAGTGGTATTGTCATCTAAGCAAAAGGATTTGGTAACAAACCTTTTGCTAATGTTTATGAATATTGTTTAGAAAGAAATAGAGTTGTTACTGATAGCTTCCTTTTGATGCAGAGACAAACATGTTAAATATTTACTTACAGAGTTTCTTTAAGGAGTTTTCATAACAATCATTAAACCACACTACAAAAAAATTCAGATTCTCGTTCAGCTTCATTCTAATAAAAGTGAACATTCAGTTGAGTCAACAACAGTTCTTTGCATAAAACTTTTAATGGCTTCCTAATCCCTTAAAGTTTATGTCCAAATGGTTTAATATGTTTAAATGACCTTTCATGAACTGGTTCTTGATTATTTCTTTTCTCATGTGATTTAATTTCAGTTATAATTAACAGAAACCTCAACTCACACTGACTTAAAACAGTAGTAGGGACTCATTTTCTCACATTACTGTAAGCGTCAGAAATTTGATCAAAATCCAGTCTGTTTCTCTGTGACTCCCCTGGGTCAACTCTTTTCCAAGTACCTTCTTCATCCTCAGGCTGGTTTCTCTGATGGTTACATGATGGCTGCTAGAAGAACCGTGGATGACATTCTTCCCCATTCTTTTAACAGTTCTTTTAAGGAAAATAGATCTGTGTGCTTTGTGGAATACAAGAGTGGAACAATGGATGCTGGCTAGATGATCATTCAGCCAATATCCACCCACTTTTCTATCTTTATCTTAGAATCTCTACCTCTGCAATATATGAGGGGACTTAAAATTCATGGTAAGGAGTTCTGGTAGCGTAGTGGTTACGAATCGGGCTGCTAATCTCAAGGTCAACAGTACGAAACTACCAGCCATTCCGCGGGAGAAAGATGAGGCTTTCTGCTCTCGTAGAGATTTACAGCGTCGGAAACCCCATGCAGGGTCACTATGAGTCGGAACCGACTCCACGGTACTTAACAACAACAAATAAAGTTCATGGTAAATGAAATTAAAAGGTAATAGAATTGTCCCACGAACTTTTTAAAGGCTTCTGGTACATTCCAGCCATATTAAACATCTATTAGATAGAGCCTTCATGCAGTTTCCTTGATCTGCAGTACTCTCTTCTCCCACAAAGTAGCTTAATAAGTTGCTGAAGCTTACCCTTCTGGTGTCTTCTCAAAGGTCATTATATTTGGGTTAATTTCCTTTAGGCATCCTACCTAAACACAGAAACTCCTCTTCCTCATTGCTTTCTATTCTTCATTCTCTGCTTTATTTTTCTTAATATTCTATATGTTTATAGCACCTAACAACAACAACAACCTTGCAGTTAGCAGTTGTGTGCTCATCTTACAGCACAACACCAGGACTCACAGTTTCTGAGGATAGAAGTCGTAAATAAGGGCATTGGCTCTGGGGGAGACTTTTTTCTTTCTGTGGAGACTTAGGGAAGGCGCTTGTATCCTTTCTGCTTCTATTCCTTGGTCCTCCTTCACCTTCATGAGGTCTAGCATCTATTTTCCCCCATCTCTGCTTGCTTCTCTCTACCTACTCTGCTCTCTTTATATATCTCAAAGGTGATTGGCTTAAAACATATCGAACACTAATTTGACCTGTTAATGACGAAAACTCATCTCCAAATACATGACTACTGTTATTAGAAAAAAACCCAAACCAAACCTGCTGTCATCAATTTGATTCCAATTCATAGCAACCCTATATAGGGTTTCCGAGACTGTAATTCTCTTGCTCTCTCTCTCTTTTTTTTTTTTTTTAATTTTTTATTGTGAATTGAGTGAAGGTGTGCAGACAAGTTCATCAGCCTTACATTCAACAATACACCTTGTTTCATCTCAATGATTGCAAACGCTCCGTGGAACAACAGTCATCTGCTTCCTCTCTGTGGCTCCTATTTCCCTTCCCACTACCTTCCCATGCCCTCTCGCCATTGTCCCCAGGTAAATGTTGCCACCTTGATTCCAAACAATTGACCATTCTATCCTTCATAGTGACCATATCTTACCAGTGTTCTTGTTCCCCCCATACACCCATCTACTGCTCTGTCGAAAGTAGTTTCTCCTATACCTGAAAGAGGGTGTGTTCCTTTTCAGCCCTTAAGAGTGATTGAGGGCCACAGTCTCAGGTTCCTCGTATCTATTTATGAGCAGTCAGATCTGTAATTCTTTATGGGAGCAGACAGCTTTGTCTTTCTTAATGGAGCAACTGGTGGGTTTGATCCACCGACCTTGAAATTAATGGCCCAACATCTAATGTACAGTGCAACCAGCTCCTTAACTACAACTATATGGGTTTGAATTTACAATACATGTTTTTGGGGGCACACAATTCAATTTATAACATCATGTAGTTTATTTCCATTTTTATATCACTTCAATAAATAACTTGCCTAATTAATAAATGAGGCATACTTAGGATTTAAAATAATTCCTATGGACGATGTGTAAAGGGCTTGTTTCAACCCTAGGTAAATTCTGGCTTTATATTTTCAGCATGCCAGACCTAAAATCATGGAAAGTAATTTCCTATGTGGCCTCTTGTCTTGCATCCTTTGATTCTGACCTGACCTGATTTTTACTGTTGAATCCTGTTGAGATGTTATTTGATAATCCATCTTAAATGTCCTATGGATGACGTAATAAAAGAGAGACTGGATTACAGAAAGATAAGGTGCACTCATTTTGTGCAGTCTGCATGTAAGGTACTTGCTATAAAAATACACATAATTTTTAGAGTATTGTAACTTTGAAAGATCCTATAGTAAACCTATTAACAAAGCAATCTTTGTGAAAGAAAATAATTGCTCTCTATCTTTCCTATTGTATAAATCTGGGTATTTACAATAACAGACAATAAAAATAGCACACATGCTTTATTGTTCTAATTCACTCTACCAATCCAAACCAATGGAAATTCATCCAACAATTTCCATGTGTTATTTTGTGTTTCTCTCTCTGTGTGTGTAAATCATCTGATTTACAATCACCACTAACTAGTAAACTCCATATTTATAAAGTGAAATAATTCATCCATTCTTTAAATCTTTATTAACCTCATGCTAGGAGCTCTGGTAGTGTAGTGGTTACGAATCGGGCTGCGAACTGAAAGGTCAGCAATTCGAAACTACAAGCTGCTCGGTTGGAGAAAGATGAGGCTTTCTGCTCCCGTAAAGATTTACAGCCTCGGAAACCTGGTACAGGGTCGCTACGAGTTGGAACCAACTCCACGGCACATAACCACCACCAAGTATCACAAAGGGGCTCTGGTAGCATAGTGGTTATGAATCGGGCTGCTAACCTCAAGGTCGACAGTTTGAAAGTACCAGCCATTCTGCGGGAGAAAGATGAGGCTTTCTGCTCTTGTAAAGATTTACAGTGTCAGAAACCCTGTACAGGGTCACTATGAGTCAGAACCAACTTCATGGTACTTAACAAGAACAAGTATCACAAATACTATGTGAGGTGACAGAGATTCAAAGACAAAACAAAACAACGCTTCTCTCAGAAGGATCTTAGCTTAACAAGGCTGACAGACATCTAAGTACATAGCTTTCAAAGTTTGTGGGATCAGTGCTCTAACGGGGCATGGCACAAAAAAGGGGCACAAAAGAGGGGCTGCTTACCCTTTTGGTGATTGAAGTAGACAGAGAGGTCTGAGAAAACTTCTAAAGAGAGAGAAAAAAAGCACAGGATTTTTGTACGTAGACAAGGAGAGTAGAGATAGATAAGGAGAGCTAAATTATTCCAGGTGACTAAAGCATTGGACAAAAGCATGAGGTCATGTATAAAATGGTGTCATGGATTGAATTGTGGCTACTTAAATAGTATTATGTAAATATCTTCCACTTTGTGATCTGATGTAGTAATCCTACATGTTGTGAATCTTACCTTGATGACGTCAATGAGGCAGAATTGGTGGGAGTTATGCTAATGATTCAGGATATAATCTACAGGATTAGTTTGTATCTGAGTCAGCCTCTTTTGAAATATAAAAAAAAATTAGATAACAATTTCCATGTGATAGTTTGCATGTTTCTCTGTGTGTGTGTGTAAATCACCTGATTTACAATCACCACTAACTAGTAAGTGACAAGCAAGTGAAGGAAGCAGAGAGAGGGAAGATTGATGCCAAGCCCCATGCGGGCTCCAAGAAATCAAGAAACATGCTGAGGAGACAAGAACCTTCCCCTAGAGTCGATTCCCCTAGGAAGATACAGACTTTCTTCACAGCTGGTACCTTGAATTTGGACTTCTAGCCTTCAAACCATGAGAAAATAAATTCATGTTTGGTAAAGCCATCTACTTGTGGTATATCTGCTTTAGCAGTGCTACATAAGTGGTGTGTCTACAGAAGTTTGCATGCTCCAAGTTGCCAATGAAGAAAATGTAGGTAATGAGATTGGAAAGTTACCCAGAAGGCAGATCATAGAGGATTAAAGAAGCCATGCTCAAGAGTTTGGAATTTAAATTTAAGGAAATAGTAATGTTTTCAGTAGGGAGATAATTGATGGAACAGTCTCTGGCATTGGCATGTAGGATAAACACTGAAACTATGAATATCTATTAAGAGTTCTACAGTCCAGCCAAGAGATCATAAGGGTCTGATGTAACATTTGTTGAGAAATAGAATTAACACAATTAAGTGATAATGTGATACAAAGGAGAGCGAACAATCTACAATGCCTCTTGGCTTTCTTGCTTGGGTAAGTATTGTTAGATGGTAGTGCCAATGTCCAGTTTAGGGATCATAAGAGGAAAACTAGGTTTATGTTCAGTTCTACCTATATTGTTCTGAAATGTCTCTAGGAGGAAATAGAACAGGCAATTGGATGCAGAGTTTTGAAAGTCAGGAAAGATAAATGTGGTGGAGAAATGTATAGATTTGAAAGTCATCAGTGTAGATGTAATAGTCCCTGTATTTAGATGAGATTGCCCATGAAAATCATTAAAGTGAAAATTTGGGCCAGGAAATAACTCTGGCTACCACCGACATTTGTGGCATTGGATAAAGAAACAGAATTCAAGCACAGAGTTATAGAAAGAATTAAAAAGAATTCAGACACAATGGCACAGTAGACTCAAAGGAAAGATAAAGTTCTGCAGAAGAAATCTTATGTAAAAAATGCTAAGCAATATAAGAACCAAATTATGTCCATATTAATTAGCAACAAAGTATAAATGAGTGAAATGAATTGGTTTCTGTGACAAGAGTAGTTTCAGTGGTGTGATGGATTAAAGAAGAGAAAACGAGAAGATGGAGATCAGGAGTAAACTGCTATTTGAAATGGCCTGGGCATGATGGGAAGAGTGATGAAGTGACAAAGATAAATATAGGAGTGTCAGAGCAGACACAATGTATCTCTGTGTGTATTTCCTTATAATTCAAGAGAGATTTAAGCTGGCTTCTATGCAGAAA
Organism: Chrysochloris asiatica; assembly: GCF_000296735.1. NCBI lineage: Eukaryota > Metazoa > Chordata > Mammalia > Afrosoricida > Chrysochloridae > Chrysochloris > Chrysochloris asiatica. Next base: position 15,024,765 of record NW_006408526.1, read on the forward strand.
GAAAGAGACAGGGAGAGACAAAGAGATGGACAAAATGAGAGAAACAGAAGAGGGAATGAAAATTTGATGGAGTGATCTAGTGGCAAAATGAGAAAATGAGATTAAGGATACAGGTGAGGAAATTAACTTTAAAAAGGAGAAGGGACATTTCTGGTAAGAAACTTAAGAGGAAATGATTGTATAGACATTGATATAGATAAAAGTATAAATGTTTAGCATCATTTGATTTCCAGTAAATTGAAACGTCCTGCTTTTCATTTGCTGTCTTTTGCAGTAATTTTAAAGGAAGTTAGAATACAGGCTCACCTTTTGAGTTTTCTTTTTCCAAGATACAGTTAGATTGATTAATTTCTTTCATAACAGCAAGTCAAGAACTATTTCTTTGACAACTCCCACTTGTTTTCTCATTGTTATACAGTCTGAAGAGGTGGATTGTGTCTTTGTTGGTGTCATTCAACAAAGATTAAAGTTTGCCACAACCCTCTTGGAGCTCTGTTATATTCTGCCCTCAAAACTCAGACTTGTGACTTGAATTTACTTTCTTTAGGTATCAAAGGAAATGACTCATACCCATCAAATGCTAACTTTCTTCAGTTTTCCATGGACGGGGATGCATCCAGGGGATACTTAATAGCTGTTCTCCAGCCTTAATTATCCATCTGGTTTCTCAGACAATTTATTATACAGTGCAAAATCCGAACAGATGGATTGTTGCAATTGAAATGGGGGTGAGCAATGAGGAGGTTAGGCAATGGCAAAGGCAGAACCCAAAGAGCACTTTAACACATACAATTTTATTTCATTCTCACAACATCTTTGAGAAGTGGGCATTGGTATTATTGCTGAAGCTGAGCACCAGCTGCTGGGATTTGAGCTGGTGTAGGTACAGATTGAGGACTGGAGGTGCAGGTTGTTTTTTGCACAAATTGGTTCACAAGTAGAGAGTAAGTCTGTATATTAGAGGAGGGAAAAATAAATGCAGTTACAATGTTTAGTAATTTGGTGTAAATGTATGTTGCTTTGGACTCATAAGTAACTAAAGGGAAAGCCCGAGCTCTTTTCTTCCATTTTTAAACTTTCATGTTTCAGAATGGCAAGTAACCAGGTATATCAAGACCAACAAAAGACAACCTTGTTGCAAGGTATTTATTGGTAAGGTCCAGATCAAAGGTTAAAAGACATTCTCCAGTATAAAATGAAAATGAAGTTAATAAAATTCATATACAAATTTAATATTGTGAAATTACACTGTAGGATAAGCACTGGACTGGTAACTGCAAACTAACTTCAAGTTTGGCAATTCAAATCCACCAGTTGCTACTTGGAAACTCTAGACAGGGTCATTATGAGTTGGAACTGACTCAAAGACACTTAACAACAAGGGTGCTTTAGGAGGCCTGGCGATGTAGAATAGGCTGTTCACGGCAAGTTCAGCAGGTCTAACCCACCAACCTCTCTGAGGCTGAAAGAAGAGGCTGTCTGTTCCTATAAAGATTTACAGTCTTGGGAACCAAAAGGCACAGTTCTACTCTATTCTATAGGATCACTATGAGTTTGAATCAACTCGATGAGACCAGATTTGGTTTTGATTTGGAATAGCATTTTAAGGTGCCCTGTTGGCACAGTGGATTAAGTAAGCATTGATCTGCTAACCAAAAGATGGGCAGTTCAAACCCATTAGTCTCTCCTGGCAGGTAGATGAGGCAGTCTACTTCTGTAAGTATTGCAACTTTGGAAACCCAATGGGGCAGGTTTAATCTGTTGCATAGTGTTGCTATGAGTCAGAAATGATTCTATGGAAACAGGTTTGATTTGGTTTAAGGACACTTTAGTTACATTTCATTTTTTTGTACCTATGGAAACAAGCTTATTAAAATTAAGAGGCCTGCCCAAGATTACTAAAATCTTTTGTGCTGGAACTAAAGTTTAAATCCTGAAATCTTTACTTCAAGTTTACCACCCTCTTCATTACATTTTTATTGCCTTTTGTCCACATTAAAAAATTTATTATTTTTTTAGCCTCAAATAAAATGTTTCTTAAGAAGTGTTTCATAAAGGGAAACAATGATCTTAAATATTGGAGATCACTTTCCTCCTGCTCATTTTTTATTGCAATTAACTTGATATATATTTTCTATCCTTTGATTTTCAATCTATTTTTGTCTTTGTGTGTAAGGTGTGTCTCTTGTAGACAGCATATTGAAGGATCCTGTTTTCTTATCCATTCTGCTACTCTCTGTCTCTTGACTGGTGCATTTAATCCATTGACATTCAGTGTAATTATCGATACATACGAATTAGTTGCAGTTCATATTCACCAGTTACTCCTTGGAAACCCTATAAAGGGTCACTATGAGTTATGACTCAGTGGTACTTAAAAACAACAATCATTCAGTGGGAGTCTTGGTGTGGCACAAGGTCGATTTGAACCACAAGGCTAGTGGTTCAAACTCACCAGCCACTCCTTGGAAACCCCCTACAGGGTCATTATGAGTCTGAATTTACTCAATGGCACTTAACAACAACAACAACAAAAACCCATCTGGTATTATCTGCTTTCAGCCAATCAATGTAACATCAACAATAATATCCCTCATTCCACGTCCTCTTCTGAATTTTGAATTTCTGGCAACTTTATGTCAATGTACTGCTGTAAACATTTTCAATTATGTTCAGCAAAATATTACTTGTATGTAATATTAATGATATTGTTAGATGATTTCCACATTCTGTTGGGTCACCTCTCTTTGGAATGAGCATAAATATGAATCTCTTTCAATTGGTTGGCCAGATAGCTGTCTTCCAAATTTCTTGGCATATATGAATGAGTGCTTCCAGTGTTGCATAGCTTTTTGAAATGCTTCAGTTAGTATTCCATCAATTCCTAATCCTTGTTTTTTGCTAGTGCTTTTAGTGCAGCTTGAATGTCTTCCTTCAATACTATTGTTTCTTGATCAGATATTATCTCTTCAAATGGTTGAACATTGACCAGTTCCTTTGGTATAGTGACTCTAATGGTTTGTGCATAAATTTGAATAACAGTTGTATGAACTGGTTTTCCTTGTAGTCATACAGATATTATCCTTTTACCAACAGCATTGTACTTCAAGACAGATCTTTAAATGCTTCATGTGACAATGAATGTGATACCAGTCCTTTTCAATTTATCACTGAAAAGTAAACTACATAATTGTCAAATTCAAAATGGACAATACCAGTCCATTTCAGCTCACTAATACATAGGATATCTATTTTTATGCATTCCATTTCATTTTTGATGACTTCTAATTTTCCTAGATTCATACTTCATACAGTTAACTTTCTAATTATTAATGGGTGTTTGTAGCTGTTTCTTCTCAGTTTGAGTTGTGCTCCATCCATAACAAAGGAACGCTCCAAAAGCTTTGCTCCATTCACATTGTTAAGGTTAACTCTATTCTGAGGGGGCAAGTCTTCCCAAGGCATATTTTGAATGCTTTCCAACCTGAGGGGCACATTTTCTAATACTATTTCAGACAGTGTTCCACTGCTATTCATAAACTTCTCAGTGGCTAACCTTTCAGAAGTGATTCACCTCTCATTCTTCTTCTGGAAGTTCCAGTGGAAAGTATCCACTATGGGTGACCTTGTTAGTATTGAAAAGACCAGTGGCATACTGTCCAGCATCATAGGTACACATAAACCACCACAATATGACAAACTTACAGAGGTATGGCAATTAATGAGGCACCTATTATTCAGACTGTTGAAAGACAAATCATTGTGTTTTCCATTAATACATTCTATGACAATAAAATGGAACCAAATCCACTGCTTTTGAATTGATTCCAACTCACAGCACCCATGTAGGGCAGAGTGAAGCTACTTCCTAGGCTTCCAAGGCTCAAATTCTTGACAAAGTCAGACTGCCTCACCTTTCTCCTGCAGAGTAGCTGGGAAGTTTGAACTGAAGATCTTTCAGTTAGCTGTCACGTTCTTCAACCACTGCACTATCATCATTTCCTCTAGCATAGGATGTTTTGGAAAATACAAATAATAGGAGTAATGAAAATAAAGAATCTCATTTGGAAGACTTAATCTCTCTGGATTTCAGTTTCTATAATCACCAAAGCATAGTGTCTGGCACATAGTTAGCACTCAATTAATATTTGTGGAATAAATAAATGAATGCATGGTTAGATGAATGAATAATTATTTCTCTAATATTGCTGTACTTAATTAAGTGATAATGAATGATGACTGTTCTACTAATTCAGGGATGCTATAAGGCTAAACTGAAATGAGAGTTGGGTATACATTGAAAACATGCATTCATTATCAGACAGACTTGGATTCAGATCATGCTTCTGGCATTTACAAGTTACATTACTTTGAGCAACTCAGTAACCTTACACAGGACTTTGCACAAGATGGGTTTTCTGTAAGTGAGAACTATCACTTTTGAAAAAAGTGATGTGTACAGCAAGGTGTTCTTTTCATACTTGTCATCAGACAACTTCTCAATTTGATATATGTTTCTCTGCAGGTATAGCAATCTATATTCCCAATTACAAGGAAATAATGGATTTTATCCTATAAACATTGCCCCCACCTGAGCACAAAAGGAGAACATTCCATAAACTCATGAGATAATTATGAGAATATACAAATCACTTGACAATCTATTGTTATATGTTGGCCATTGGGCTTAATAAATAATTACTTATGAAGCTCATTGTGAACAGGGAGTTAACAGTCATCTTTACCACTCAAGTTATTACTGAGTTGAATCTAGTCATTTAGTATCAACCTTTCAGGACAGGAATGGTTCTATTTCTCTGCATGGTCTCGGAGCATAAATAGACTAGAATGTCATTCACATGAACTCATTTGTCATTTTTAGGAGCTTTTAAGACAGGGCTAAAGTCTACCTGTTTCACAGGATTATTTATTTCTAACAACAAAAGGGTGTTTGAAACAAAATGGAGCAAACTGGTACACATTTATAGATATGAACATTACCCTTTTCAGTGTAGCTCTACTATCCCATGAGTTCTTCAGATCTTATTGAGGCTTTTAAAATCTTACAAGGCATTCTGGAGATATCAACTAATAGTATGCATTGTAAAATCTATCTCCCATATATCTGAAATGAATCCCTTTGAAGGCCAGTTTATTGTGGGAGAAAAAAGAGCTAGCCCATGTGAATGCACATTTTCCACATCTCATGCAAGTTGATATTTTACTCCCAACCCTGAGCATAATTTTTCACAAGGACAGTTATAGCTTTTCAAGTTGAATCTCCCTATTCTAAAATAAGCAAACACACACAGATTCCAAATGACTCAAATGCTATGATTTTCTAATTATACTTGCTTTCTCGCTTTTTGTATGTTTTCTGATTGTTGCTTTAACATAAGACTATACATGATCACTTTATGCTGCTATTAGGCTACTTGCCTCTAGTCCTAACTGCCTAGCCTTTTCTAACTTATAGTTGCTTGTTTCTCCTTGATTCCCTTCCTCCTGTCCTCTCTTGCTTTCTTCCTCAACAAACTACTGTTGAAAATCTATCATCATAATGTGCTGTGCACAGTGATGCACTTGACAGTATTTGTTCTTTGAGGGAACAGATTCATAATGGAGAATTAAAATATGATATGTGAATTAATTCTAGAGTTAATCTAATGGGGAAGCAGAATCATAATAGATCATTAAAATACCACCAATCAGTTGATTTTACATTTTAGATTTTACTTTTCATATAAAGTAAAAAGGCAGAATATGTATTTGAAGGCCAAATAGACATAAAGAGGTTTAAGAAAAGAAGTCAGCAATTCTTCACAGATTAAAATGTGGCACCTTTAGCAATTAGATGTGAGACAACCATTTGATCTGTTTCATCTGTTTTGTTTTGCCAATTTCTAGAGTTTCCTAGGTTCTGTGTGGTTGCAAAATTGTGATGTGCTGATGCACTGTTTGTTTACAATGGAGTTGGAACCTGGTCGTTAACTTTCTCATTGTCTGTCCACTCTCATAGACAGCATTAGTGAATAGGTCTGTCTCAATAATGAGTTCTGAAGATAGAAAATATTGGACTTGGTATCTTCTGTCACTTTCCTATGATGGATAATATAGAGTAATTGAGAACTGTGATAATTTCTCACATGTCCTAGGACTTGCCACAAGTTTAATAATATAAATTTCATTTGCACTCACATATTTTATATTTTAAACGTGGCCTGAAAGGTTATTTTAATTTTACATTTCTGTCTCAAGATAGTATTACATTTTAAAATCACAATTATAATTGGCTTTTTAAGGAAAACTAGTATAGAACAACACCTTGATAAAAAAGCATTTAATTAATGCTGCCAGTTATAATGCCCAAGGTTTCCTTTTCCAAATTATGTCTAAAATATTTTAAATAAATATCTTTAGGAATTGAATGTTTTTGCAAAAAGATCTCAGGCTCATCATGATTAAGAGTCTGTTCTTATTCCTGGAATTCCATTGTCCCTAAATAGGAGGAAGGTAGATGGGAAAAATAGAATGAATGTATACTTCTTAAATTTTTAATTCTTCTTGGAAACCCTACACAGGGTCACTATGAGTCAGAACTGACTTGATGACCCTTAACAACAACAATGTTAATTATATCCTGATTCCGGTGATTGCTTTTCAGTCTTTCTTGTATTGGGCTTTTAAGAAGGTACAAGGTCATCTACCACTTTAACTTCATTCCCTAAATTTGCTTGTCCAATGTTTTTTGTCATCACTTAAATCTAAACATTACTTTCTATTCTGGTTTCTTTGACAAACAACTTCAAAGAAGTTGTTTTTGATTCTTTAAAATTTGTATTTAGGGTCTATCTTTTTGCTTTTGATTCTTAGTTTTATTGCATTTATCTGGACAGCATGATTTGGTGACACATTATCTTTAACATTT
>NW_006408526.1:15032197-15047202 GCF_000296735.1 Chrysochloris asiatica
GCTTGTAAACCAGTCACTTCTTGCCTTTGTAGTCCCCCCTCCCCATTTGGATATCCAATGTCCAAGTTGCCCATCTCTGTCTACTCTGTGTGTGGAGAGGGTGGGAATGTTTCTTGCTGTAAGGATTTGTTCCCTCTTTTGGGTTACTGCATCCATAGGTGTAGGTCAAGTTCATCAAATTGAAACAGATCACTCTTTTTTTCCTCTTCTTTCTTCTCTTGGTTGAATTCGGATCATCCATTCATTAGGGCCAGGTCACGTGGGTACCATCTGCAAGTGTGGGTGTTCTTGTGTGTATGCCTTCTCTTCCTATCAGCTAGTAGCTTCACTCTCCACTCTAGTCCTCTGTGGTCATGCTGCTGACTCTGGGTCCAGGAGTCCCCAGGTCTCCCCACACTGCTGGCCAACCAGGTCCCCATCTGGGTCCACAGAAGCCCACCGAACATTGTAGGGCTTAGCTTGCTGCTTAATTGCTGCTTTTACCCCTCTTCCCCCTATCGGCGATGCGTGTGGTCACCAATCAGAGTGTGTATTTCCATTGAGTCTTAGTCTTAACATTTCTTAAGAACTTATTTTGTGGTCAAGTACACACATTTTTAGAAATGTTCTATGCATACTTGAAACAACTGTGTATTTTCTATTTGGGGTACAAAGCTCCATATATGTCTAATATATTCAACTATTTTATTTCATTACTATTATCAAAGACTCTAACAATTTATCACCTTTACCAAGTGAAATTAATGAATCTTTTCTCCTAAAAGACAGGAACTGGTAAGAGTGAATAAGAGAGAAGTTTTAAGAACAAGAAAGAGAAGTCATTTTGCTGTTGTTAGGTGCCTTCTAATCAATTCCAACTCATAGCAATCCAATGCACAACAAAACAAAACAAAACACTACCTGGTCCTGTGCCATCCGCAAAGTTTATACTATAGTTTGGAACATTACTGTAGCTACTGTATCAATTAATCTTATTGTGGATCTTCATCTTTTCTCTTGACCCTCTACTTTATCAAACATGATATTTTCCTTCAAAGACCTGTCCCTCCTGAATGCATGGTCAAAGTATGTGAGAAAAAGTCTCTCCATGCTTGCTACTAAGGAACATTCTGGCTATACTTCTTCCAAGATAGATTCAGTTGTTTTTCTGGAAGTCCGCAGTATATTCAAGGCTCTTTGCTAAGCCACCATTCAAAGGCATCAATTCTCCTTTGGTATTTCTTTTTCTTAGTCCAGCTTTCACATGCGTTTGAGGAAATTGAAAATACCATAGTGTGGGTAAGGCACACATTAGTCCTCAAAGTGATATCTTTGGTTTTTAACATTTAAAGAGGTATTTTGCAGCAGGTTTTTCCAATACAATACGTCCTTTGATTTCTTGACTTCTGCTTTAATGGATGTTGATGATGGATCCCAGTAAAATAAAATCCTAGACAATTTCAGTCTTTTCTCCATTTACCATACTGTTGCTAATTGGTCTAGCTCTGAGGAGGTTTGTTTTATTTATTTTGCGATGTGGTCCAGACTGAAGTCTTTGATCTTCATCAGTGTTTTAAGTTCTCTTTTCTTTCAACAAGCAAGGTTCTGTCATGTGCATATTACAGAGTATTAATTAGTGTTTTTCCAACAATGATACTGCATTCTTCTGCATATAGTCCAATTTTAAACTAGTCAGGATCCTTGTGTTCTCTTTTTATGACTACATCTTAGTCTATGTACAGGTTCCTCATGGACACAATCAAATGTTCTGGAATTCCCATTCTTTGAAAAGTTGTTCATGCTTTTGAATAGTCAATAAAATACAGGTAAACAACTTTCTGGTATTTTCTACTTTCAGTCAAAATCCATTTGATGCTACCAATGATATTCCTCATCCCTTATCATCTTCTGAATCTGGCTTGGATTTATGACATTCTATATTGATGAACTACAGCATTTTAAAATTGTCTTCAACAAAATTTTACTTGCATGTGATATTAATGATATTGTTTGATCATTTCTGCATTCTATTGGACCACATTTCTTTGGAATGAATCTCTTTCAGTCAGTTGTATGTGTCTTCCAAATATGTCTTCTGGGCATAGATGAATGGGCATTTCCAGGGTTGCATCTGTTTGGTGAAACATCAATTGGCATTTTGTAAATTCTTGGAACCTTATTTTTACCAAGATCTTCAGTGCAGTTTGGAATTCTTCCTTCAATACTGTTCGTTCTTAGTTGTATGATACCTACTGAAATGGTTGAATGTTGACCAATTCTTTTTGGCGCAGTAATTCTGTATTCGTTCCATCTTCTTTTGATGCTCCCTCTCTTGTTCAATGGGAGCCCTGGTGATGCTGTGGGTTAGGTATTGGGCTACTAACCAAAGTGTCAGTGGTGCAAACTCACAAGATGCTCTGTGGGAGAAAGATGAGGCTGTCTGGTCTTCCAAAGCTCTACAGACTCGGAAACATTACACTGGGTCATGACTGGACCAATAAGTGCCATCAGGATAAATGGAGAAGAGATTGAAATTGCCAAAGACTCATTTTGCTTGGATCTACTATCAATACTCATGGAAACAACAGTCAAGAACTCAAGGGAGGTATTGCATTAGGCAAATATGCTGGATAAGACCTCTTCAAAGTGTTCAAGAGCAGAAATGTTCAATATAAGAAGCTGAAAAGAGATAAGACCTCATACCCAGAGAAAGCCTAGAGCTAAAGCTGGTAGTCTAAATTCAGACTTCTAACCTCCTAAACCGTTAGAAAATCATTTTCCTTGTTAAATACCAATTGTGGTATTTCCAGTTTTGGTACAGTAACATTAGATAACTAAGACAATGCTTTTGAGCCCATTCTTTCTTTTCTATCACTTTTTTCATTGGGGTAGCCCAATAGCCACCTAAGGTTTTCCTTCTGCCAGTCTCTCACTCTCATTATTTTTCTCATGCATTCTTGGAAAATGATCCTGTGCAACTGCTTGGATGGCATCACTCCCATGCTTACATAACTTTAGTGCCTCATCATTGTCTCCAAAACAAATGACATTACAGTCCTTTCTGATCTTTTATCACTTCTTTTAAACCCATTTTCTTCTAATCTCCTTTTTGGTACTATTAAATGCCTTCAAGTTGGTTCTGACACATAGTGACCATCTGTGGGGTTACCTAGGAGACATTGGTGACTTTGAACCACCAACCTTGCAGTTCAAACCAACCTTGAGGTCCAGGGCATTATCTTACAGTGCCACGCTGGGATTCCTATATAGGGAGCTTATTGTTCCAACAACCTGTGGTATGCAGATGATGCAATCTTGCTTGCTGAATGTGAAGAGGACTTAAAGTATTTACTAATGAAGATCAAAGAGCACAGCCTTCAGTATGGATTACATCTCAATGTAAAGAAAACAAAAATCGTCACCACTGGACCAATAAACAACATTCTTATCAACAGAGAAATGATTGAAATTATCAAGGACTTCATTCTTCTTGGATCAACTATCAACACTCATGGAAGCAGCAGTCAAGATATCAAATGATGTATTGCATTAGACATATCTACTGCAGAAGACCTTTCTAAAGTGTTGAAGAGCAAAGATGTCAGCTTGAGGACTAAGGTGCGCCTGACCCACGCTACGGTATTTTCAATAACCTCATGTGGATGTGAAAGCTGGACAGTGAATAAGGAAGATGGTAGAGGAATTGATGCTTTTGAGTTGTGGTGTTGGAGGAGAATATTGAAAGTGCCATGGGCTGCCAAAAGCACCAATAGATCTATGTTGGAAGAAGTGCAGCCAGAGTGCTCTTTGAAGGCCAGAATGGCCAAACTTTGTCTCTCATACTTTAGACATATTGTCAGAAGGGACCAGTTGCTGGAGAAGGATATCATGTTTGGTAAGGTAAAGGGTCAGAGAAAAAGAGGAAGACCCCCAATGAGATAGATTGGCCAAGTGGCAGCATGAATGGGCCCAAGCGTGTCAACAATAGTGAGGTTGGCCCAGGATTGGGCAGTGTTTCATTTTGTTGTGCATAGGGTCACTATGAGTTGGTACCAACTTGATGTCACCTAACAACAATAACAACAACAACTGTTCCCTCAAAGATTTAATGCCTCAGAACCCTTATAAAGGGTTGCAATAAGTTGGAATAACTGTACGGCACACAACAACAATATAAATATATACAGTTGTTAAATGCCATTGAATCAATTCGAACTTATTGGGACCCTTTTTGAGGGAGCAGAAAGCCTTGTCTTTCTCGAACTGTGGACCTTATGGTTCAGAATCTAGTGCTTATCCTATATTATTGTTTTGTTAAGTGCTGACAAGTCAATTCTGACTCATATGACCTTGTATGGGGTTTCCAAGGAGCAACCTTTCAGTTTTAAGTTTGAACCACCTTGTGGGTCAAACTGACCTTGCATTTGCAGTCCAGTGATTTGTATGTGTGTTTGTGTGTATGTTATGCATATATATATATTGTTGTTGCTATTGTGCTCTGACCCATAGTGACCCTATATAGGGTTTCCAAGGAGCAGCTGGTGAGCTTGAACCACCGACCTCGAGGTTCAAACCAACTTTGCAGTCCAGAGCATTGCATTAACCTATAATGTCACACCATTGCATTAACCTATGTCACACCATGACTCTCTCTCTCTCTCTCTATATATATATATATGCATGTATGCCTATATATGTGTATATGGTGTGTATGGTGTGTATTGACTTCTGGTGTGGCACTGTAGGGTCAGCACTGGACTGCAAACCACAAATTTGGCAATTCAAACCCACTAGCTGCTCCTCAGAATCCCTATACAGGGTTGTTATGAATTAAAATTGACTTGATGGCACTTTAACAACAGATATATATCTATCTGCAATTCAGAAATGTAAAGGCCTAGTTCTCATGTACCCAATAAGATGTTTTTGTATTACTTAGTGCCAGGAGCTGGCGGGTTTTAAAGGAATGCATATTGTAAAATATTTGATGTCATATTTCCACTCATCCAACCTTTCTTCCCATGAAAAGAGAGATACTTTTGAAGCTAATGCATAATCATTAAAGGAAAGCCAAAACTGAATAACAATGACATTCTTTATGTGACTTTTTCAAAGATAATGCTTGAAGCATGGGATGACATTAGAGGGGCCAAAAGTAAAAAAGAGTAAAATTAGTTTTTATAGAGGATAATGTACACAGAGCAAATCTCAGGTTATCAGCAACAAAGAAGAGGTAATTGCGGGTGACTATAAGTTGCATTAACTTTGACAAAGCTTTTGCTTGTTTATTTTATTATTTTAAATAGATGTGTGTTTAGTGGGGGAAACAAAACAAAGAACCCCTCACTCAAAGAGTGTTTTGAAACTGCAAAATTTGAGTGGAAGTAGTACCAGTAGTAACAGCCTCAGAACGTTTCCAACTTTAGAGGGAATAATACAAATGAAGATCAACCCAATGCTGGTCCTTGTGAGGTAGAGGTCAAACCTACCTCCACTCTCCAACCATTTTACCAATTCTACCACCAGCCATCTCTCCCAAGACACTCTCCTCCTAGGAGTTCAATATCTATTGCACTGAACACATAGAACATTCAGTAGTAATAATTTTTAATTACCCAACTACATGATTCCTTTACTACACAATTCCTTGTCAATTTCAAGACATGGTCCCTCCCAACAGGGGTCACAAACTGATCAATCCCCTGTCACTAGGCCATAGAAACTTTACTTGCATAGTAAACTGCAGACACTTCATTTGCATAGTCTGTTGACCTTTCCCTGCAGGGTGCATGCTAATCTTAGGAGAGGCTAAAGCCCAAACCCATATAAAAATCATCAGACCAAAGGGTTTATAACTTATCCAGGAAATGCAAATCAACCTGAACAAAAATAACAAAGCTTCTGGGGTAGAAAACTAGAATAAAGTGCTTAGGGTTTAGCAGGCAAATCTGGAACTTATATCCAAAGAACTAAGGCAAAAGACCACTTAAAGGAATTCATTTCAGCACAAATACTCAGGTTCTCTCCCAGTATACATGATTACTCTGTACTTGTCTAACTTCAGAGGGAATAATGTGACTAGAATAGATAGCAAAAGTGGCTCTTCTTCACTGAGGGCTCATGATCTGACAATCCTGAGTTAGACACTCCATTTACCTCAGTATATTTGCTCTGGTAGCGTAGTGGTTATGAATCGGGCTGCGAACCTTAAGGTCAGCGGTTCGAAACTACCAGCCGCTCCGCGGGAGAAAGATGAGGCTTTCTACTCCCGTAAAGATTTACACCCTCGGAAACCCTGTACAGGGTCGCTATGGGTCGGACCCGACTCGATGGCGCTTAACAACAACAACAACATTTGATCTTACCAGCAGTATCAGCTGTGAAAGTACTAGCCATCTATTCTACTTCATTCAGTTGGTACATTACAGTGAACAAATCTATCTTATTTACAACTACATTATGCTGCAAGGGTAATGAAGGGCTGTGCTTTTATAGAAAACAGGATCCTTTCTTCCCCCTTTTCACTAAAACAAAATATTTCAAATATATGTTTTCCATGAAAATTTGTAGTTTTTGTAGAGTTAGATAACAAGCTTTAGTATGTGCATGGGATTCAACAGCAGAAAAATATACTAGAATTAAAAAAACAAACAAACAAACAAACAAACAAAACCCCCACTACCACTTAGTTAATTCTGCTGAGGATTAATGCGCCAGACTGCAAAGCCTTTTGAATTGCAAGGTAGGCAGTTCAAGCTCACCAGCTGCTCCTTGGAAGCCCTATACAGGGTCTCTATGGGTTGGAACTGACTTGATGGCACTTAACAACAACTACAACAACAAAAGTGACTCTATAGAACAAAGCAAAATGCCCCTTTGGATTTCTGAGACTGCAGGTATTTGTGGGAGCTGACAGCTTCATCTTTCTCCATTGGAACCACCAACTTGGTGATTAGCAGTTCAATGTTTAAACCACTGTGCTACCAGGACTCCTTGTACTAAAATATAATCAGAAAACCTGGTATCTACCCCCCAGAATGGCATTGCAAAACAATTAAAATGGTACCCTCTACCCTTCCTGGAGCACTGGTAGCATAGGGGTTACAAATCGGGCTGCTAATCTCACAGTCAGCAGTTCGAAACTACCAGCTGTTCCACAGGAGAAAGATGAAGCTTTCTGCTCCCATAAAGATTTACAGCCTCAGAAACCCTGTAGAGGGTCGCTATGAGTCGGAACAGACTCCATGGCACGTGAAAACAACAATCCTTCCTAAGGAGTCCTGGTGTGGCACTGTAGGTAGGATAAGCATTGGGCTGCTAACTGCAAGGTTAGCAGTTCAAACCCACCAGCTGCTCCTTGGAAACCCTATACAGGGTTGTTATGAGTCAAAACCTACTCGACAGCACTTAACAACAACCATCCTCCCACAGCACTGTCTGTTATGTTGAGCTTGACAATTCATTGCAATGGCCACCCACAACTCATACACCACACTCACAATTATGGGGTTTATAAAGGAAGTTAACAAATTACAATTCAGAGCCAGAAAAGCTCTCTGCACAGTTCTACCATTCAGGACAGCTTCTCCCCAGCTGTGCCCTAAGACAGGGCTTTGTCTTCCAGGGCAATGTTGCAAAACTCTTTTATCAGGGCTGCGGATAATGGTCACAATTATACACTTCACCATAAGCCTTAGCCTGAAGGCACTTGGCCATTGCTGGGTGGGTCAGCAAACCAAGCTCCCCAATTAAGCTCACCCCACTCTACAAGTAAGCCACCTTCCCAAAGTCATTCAGCTTTACTTCTTCATGGACTGGGAAGCCCACTGCTCTGCCTAGTGTTCTGGCTCTTGATTAGGTTGCTACTGCATCCTTATGTTACAGCTCCATTTCCTGTCTTGAGGAGATTCAGTGTGCAAGGATCTCAGGGTCCAGAGGACACAGTCCATTCCTGACTCTTCTTCCTGTCCTGTCCCTGCTTCTGAAATGGCTCATTTTATATACACGCTAGAGATCCGAGTTATTACTGTCAAATTAGCTCTGTAAAAAATCATTCACAACTGAATCATATGATATTATCAGCATCATCTATCAGCTTCTCTTACCTAGACCCATCAAGAAAAAGTCTTTTGGTAAGAGTTTATCAAGACTATGACTAGAAGAGACATTCAATAATTCACTGCAACATAAACATTAATAATATGGGCAAATCACTTAGCTCCTCTGTGCCTCAGTTTCCACATTTGCAAAATTATATAGTAATAAAGTTCTACTGGACTAAATGAAACAATGTATGCACAATATGAAAAGTGAAAGTATAAAATTATCAGTGAGGTAAATTATTCTATTTCCTGTCAAGTGGGCAAGCATTTCTTGTGAGTGAAGAAGCTTGATCTGCAGCTTGTAACCATGAGGAATTAAGTGACTTGATGAGGAGTCTTTTTTTTCCCTATGGCAAATATACAAACTACTTTTTTCCACCAACTCCAAACTCCTCTATTCTCTCTGAGAATGGAGAATTTGTCTCAATAACTATAGTATGATGAATCACTTTTATATGACCTTCCTAATCTTGTAGCTTTCATAAAAACTTAGTGGCACTGTACAAATAATGAACTTGTGACCCACCAAGGGGATTAGACTGTTTGCTGCTAATGCAAGTAAAGTGCATGACACCCTTGTGGAGATGGGACCATGCAAATAAGGCATATGGCACGGTAACAAAGGGATTGGTCAGTTTTGCCATTTCACTAGGCTTAACATGAGGTATCTGAGAGAGACACAAGGAACCACTACCGCCAAGAAGAGATAGAAGTGGAGGTCATTCTTTGGACCTAGGTTCGCTGCACTGGGAACCTCCTAGAACTAGGAGACAGACAGCTATCTCACTAAAGACAGTGAGAGATAGTAAGAAGCAGTGACAGAAATGGTGGCAGTGTAGGGAGCAGAACCAGGAGACAGGCAGCAGATAGTATGGTGGGCTTCGTAGAACGCTAGTGAGAAAGCCTTTGGACAGGAGACTTGCTGGAGGAGTGGAGTGTCTCCAGGCATTTGAGAGCTAGGTTTGTTAGCCCACAGAGCTGGGGAGCTGAGTACCTTCGCCTGAGACTCGTTAGCACAGTTTTGCTAACAATAGCCCTTATGAAGGTAGAAGAGATTTGATGCCACTACCATGCCATTGTTACGGTAACCAAGAGAGGTGATAAAAATGTCTGAGAATGAGCTCTAACTATGACTCTCATGGAGTCCTGGTATGTTGCTGTAGGATAAGCACTGGATTGCTAACCACAAGGTCAGCGGTACAAACCTCCCAGCTTCTCCTTGGAAACTCAATACAAGGTATAGTGGCAGAGCAGGAATGCTTCAAAATGGCCCCACTAGTGTTAATCCTGGAGAAGTGCCCTGTCATTCCCCCATCTAATGTATATACATATCCCTGTCCCTGCATACTGAAACTCTGTGTTCCCATGTACCAGCTACTTATCTACTAGGGAGTAGCAGGCAGCTGGCACCGAGCTGTCTTCTGATTTCTTCCCAAGTCTTGGTTGGAGATAGAAGTCTTTGCATACCAACACCCTTCCTTCTTCCCTGGAATATGAAGTTTGTTTACCACATAGTATAAAAGAGAGGACCCCACAAGTCATCCCCCGCTTAAGTCACTCCCCCACCCCTGTCCCCAGCATGGAATCTTGACTGTCCAATCGGCTGCCGCTGGAAAAAGCTACTGTTCTTGTCTCAGTCCGTAGGGTTTCCCTGTTTGTAAACCATCTTTTCTGTAATAAATTAATGTCTCTCAAACTAACTCTTTATCAGTTTTTTCAGTCTTGTGGCAAATATTCAGAAGGATTTTTCCCTTCTGGGTTTGAACTAAACACAGGGTCACTGTGAGTTGGAATTTAACAACAACATGCCTCTTGTAGATTGATCTTAATAGGACAGGAAATTTGTTTTTGAGAGCTTTGAGTTTGGATCATAGTAATTTGATGAAATTTGATATCTAATGACAGAGTAACCCAAACTTTTCATGGGGTGTAATTTAACATTGCTGCACTGGAGCTGAAATGTTGGGAGGAGGGGAGTAGAGAGAGGTGACATCAGAAGGTGCATTGAAACATCAATGTAATCTCCCTTTTTTATGGAAAGCAATGTCTCTTATGGATAATTACCAAGTGGGTATAATAGACAGATCTGAAGTATTATGTAAACTCTTTAGTAAGGTCCTTGATATAATATTTTTCTTCAAGTGGACCTGAATTATATATAACACATATATAGTGGAAATCATATTTTTAGCTTTGAAAGCTAGAGATTAATTTGCCCTCAATCAAACGCTGCTCTCAATTAGCCAATGAAGAGGAAAGTTCAGCCCTAGAAGAGAAAAGAAGGCTGTTTCAGGCACAGCTGCACACCATTCCAATCATTTTCTTCTTAAGTGCCCTTCTGTTTTTGGAGGCATCTTATTAGAGTATGAATAGTTTAAGCAAGTTAATGGGGAAAGAAGAGGTGAAAAAATTGCATTCATTCTCTTCTTCCCATAAAGTAACTGCCATAGCCTTCTCCTATCTCACGCAAAGTTCAGAGATTAATAGGTCCCCTATTAATTAGGGAGGCAGAGAATTGGCAATAAAACGATATCTGAGAATGGCCTAGAAATGGACTAAGAGTGGTAATCTTAAATCTGGGAGTTTTGGAGTCCAAATTTGCCATTTACTAACTGAATCTGACACACTTAACAATTTCTCTATGTATCAGTTTTCTCATCTGTAAAGGGGAGCTTTTATAAGTATCATGTAAGATAATGCATGTAGAATGCTTGAAATAGTTCAACTAAGCACTAAAATTCCAGGTCATTATTATACCTGTGAATCTTCTACCAGAATATGGATTCCTTAAACAGACCCTTGTTTGTTGAAATTCATTAAAATAGATACTTAACTGCTGTTATAAACAATATTTAAAAGTATTAAAAATATAAATATAGCAGTTAGAATCCATGGGGTCATAACTTTTGAAAGTATATAAGTATTAAAAAGGCTATTTTATTAGTCATCTGTGCATTCAGTAAGTTACTAAGATAGATAACTTTTAAGGTTCTTTTTTTGTTTGTTTTCCTCCTTTGTTGTTGTTCAGTGCTATTGAATGGCTTCTGACTTACAGTGACCCTGTTTTAGAGGAGTGGCTGGTGGGTTTGAATTGCTGATGTTGTTGTGGTAAGCAGCCCAGTATTTATCCATCAGCACCACACAGGACTCTTTAAATCAACAGTAGCAAACAAAAGTAAGTTAGCAATGGAATATCTCTCTGGAGATATTATGTCAGATTCTTTTTTCCCTGTAATTTTCAGAACCAATGTTATGATTTTGTCAATTTTCCCTTTCTTGGGCTACATTATATGAATGACAAATACAATTTCATTGTGATCTTTACGCTGTCAAATGAGAAAGACAAGCTTAGTGAGATTCCTTTGAGATGAATCATTTAACAGAGCAAAAAAATGAATTTAAAATGATAAATTATTACTTATATTGCATAGTTTTATTGGAAAGCCTAATCTAGTCTAGAGCATAAAATATGCTCATTCATAATGCTTAAAAATGAAACTTATTAGAAAAGATATCATATTCTAATTGTCTTGTGGTGTAAAAATTAAATTTGGCAGAAGAAGAATATATTACAATAGATAAGTAATTAATAAAGAGAAATGCTTTGTGGATCTATAAGGGACTGCAGAGAGGAGTTTTAGGATACAGAAAAATCTAGCAACTCACATGATCTCATTTTGTTTGACAGAGCCCATTAAGATGTCATTGGCATTCTCAGCATTCTCTGAAGCCAAAATTGCTTTGAGCTAAAAGAAATGATTCTCCTTCCCATAGTGATGTGTTCTGCCAATTTGCTTCTTGTTTTTACCATCTTTTCACAAGGAATACAGAAATGTTCATATTACAAAGAAAAAGGAAAAAAAAAAACTGCCTTTAGGAAAAGTACTTTAGTTATTCATTAGTTCCAACTGACATGACAAATGCATTGCAATTTTAATTTAAGAAAATATGCATTCTCATTTATTTTCTTTTAAATATATAATTCCTTGTCATTTCCTTTTAATTCTTGACTAAGTATTATGGAAATAATTTCCCTAATGAAAACAAATCAACAGTTGCAAAGAAACGCATTGCAAGGTACACAAGAGTCAAAGGCAACAAAGGCAAATACCATCACATATACAATCCTGTAGTAATAGTAATAACAGACAATATCTAGGAGTAAATACATAGGCAGGCATGCAAGCTGGGCAGATATCGGCAGACGAACCGCAGTACATCCATAAGTATATACAGGTTTGACAAAGGATATTTCTACATATGTTTGTATGTGTTGCAAATATATCCAAGGACATTACAGAGGATACAAGGGGCAAAAAATTCTGTAAACTTCTTAGCCGTAATCCAACATATTGAAAGAATGAGTCACTGGACTTAGGTCCTGCGTATCACAGTCTTATGGAGCATCTACTTCAGTTGGTATAACATAATCCACAAAAACAGTGCTCCACATCCTACTTTGGTGAGTAGCAACTGGGGTCTTGAAAGTTTGTGAGTGGCCAGCTAAGATTAAACTATTGGTTTCTTCTCATCCAAAGTAAGGAAGAGCGAAGAAAATCAAAGACTCAAAGAAACAATGAGCCCAAAAGACTATGTGAACCTCTATTGCACGGAGACCAGAAGAACTAGATGATGCCCTGCCACCATTATTGACCACTCTGATCAAGATCACAATAGAAGGTCCTAGAAGGGGAGGAAATTTTAAAAAAATGTAGAACAAAATTCAAAATCTTTAAACAGATCAGACTTACTGATCTATTAGAGATTTCTTCAACCCCTGAGATTGTGACCCTTAGGCACTCTTCAACCTACCCCTAAACTAAGTAATAGACAGACCTATAAAGTTAATAATAACATGACAGGAATGTACTTCTCAGTACAATTAACCATATGAGACCAAAAGGGCAATATTTGACCAAAAACAAAGCTTAGAAGGCAGGGACAGGCAGGAAAGAAGGGTGAATAAAAACAAGAATCAGAGGAAGGAAATGGGAAGAGCTCTGTTATATTGAAAGGATTATAATCAATGTCTCAAAACAAATGTATATAAATTGTTGAGTGGAAAATTAATTTGCTCTGTAAACTTTTACCCAACCTGCCAAAATAAAAAATGAAAAACAACAAAAAACTGTGTGGGAACAGATCTATGATTTTGGTTCTTAGGGAGCCTTTTATTTTATTTTTTATAACCCATTGCCCTGCCTAACCAGATAATCTTCTCCAAATCACTGTTGCTTGTGGGTGGATTTTCTAATCTATTTTTTCACTGAGGTTATAGCTCTTCAAAGGCTGTGAAATTTTCCAGACATTTCAGTTCCTGTTCTCCAGTTTGCTCAAAATGCAGACCTATTTCTCTGTCCCCATGTGGCCATGAAAACCTAAGCTCCTTGGTTACTGGAACAGGCAAATCCCTCAGGGTTGGCCAGTGTCAGTTCATACTTAGCACTCAGATTTTCACCTTCTTTGTTTCTGACACCTGAAGATTTCTCTCACTTTCTGGAGAACTTAAATGTACATTTAAAATCATGCTTGCAAAATAATTTTTATAGTGTTCCTAAGGTGCTTTTGAGATAATTCACATTTTTACAAAACAAAAGTTCCAAAGCACTTCTTAAGTCTTTTCTATGTATCTAAGTCACTGGAGAAACAAAGGTAAGTGATATATTTCCCTGCCTGAAGAAACTCACTTTCTAGAAGTAAACACAGAGAACATAATTTTAAGTATGATCACCGCTCTGATAAAGACCAGTAAAAGGTGCCATGAAAAGGCTATAGAAGCAGACATTTATTCTATTGGCCAAAATATCTTCCCCCGCAAAGTTTTATCCGAGCCAATAAAAATTGGTAACATATTGCTGTATGTTGTTGTTGTTTTTGTTAAGTGAGGCTGAGTTGGTTCTGACTCATACTGACCCCACATAGGATTTCTGAGGCTTTAAATCTTCATGGGAGCAGAAAGCCTCATCTTTCTTCTGTGAGGTGACTGGTGGGCTTGAACTACCAACATTGTGGTTCACAGTCCAGTGCTTATCCTATGGAGTCACTTCAATCCCCATATTGCCATGTGGTGGTGGTGGTGGTACTTGTGTGTCGTGGAGTTGGTTCCTACTCATAGCCAACCTATCTAGGGTTTCTAAGGCTATAAATCTTTACAGGAGCAAAAAGCCTCATCTTTCTCCCATGTAGTGGCTGGTAGATTCGAACTGCTGACCTTGCCATTAGCAGCCCAATTCATAACCCACCGTGCTATCAGGGTTCCTTATATTTTCATGTGGAGGGAGAGACTTTTTTTAAAAATTATTTTTTCCATTGCTTTAAAGAACATCATTGGGATTGAATTAAATGTGGAAATTGCTTTGGGCAGTATTGATATTTTCACCATGTTAAGGCTTTCTATCCAGGAGCATGGTATGTTCTTTCATTTTTGGAAGTCTCTTTTGGTTTCTTTCTTTCTTTCTTTCTTTCTTTCTTTCTTTCTTTCTTCTTTCTTTCTTCTTCCTTTTAATGCTTTATTGTGAATTGTGTGATAGTGTACATGGGGAACATAAGCTTCACATTGATCCCATCGTATATCTTTTTTTTTTTTTTTTTGCCATGGTTACAATCCCCTCCATGCATTATCCACCAATCAAAGGTATACCCCGCAAGCCTTCCCCCTAGTCGTCAGTACACTACCCCCGCTCCCTCTCCGGGTCTAAAGTCCCCAGCTGCTCCATCTCTCCATGTCATCGTCTCTGCCTCCATCCTTGGCATCACTGCTTCTCTGGGTAGAGTTTCGTTCTCCGCTCTTCTCTCTTGATGGTCCCAGGGACCTCCACTCCTAGACTGCAAAGTTAATCACTCCCCTCCTTATGCCACAAAACATCTACCTTTACATTCCCAGCCCTTATAATCAGTCCTGATAACAATTATTCACTATTGTAT
>NW_006408526.1:15051677-15063420 GCF_000296735.1 Chrysochloris asiatica
GCGGCTGATGTCATAAGTAGTCACCAAGCTCCTTCTCTCTGTATTGTGGGAAAACTGTGGGGTCAGCGCTGGATCTTTTTTTTTTAGGGGGTGTGGGTATGCACCCACCTGCCTGAAGGCATCCAGGCTGGGCAAAGAAGGCGCCACAGGGAAGAGGAGGGAAAAATGTGTACAGTCTCCTGTACTTCTTTTTGTAAATGTCCCTGCACCGCTTTTAGCGCTGGTTCCCTGAGCCAGTCTGGCTGTAGCCCCACCCTCTAAACTCTGCAAGGGTAGGGTGGCTGCGGAGGGAATCTCATCTCCAGATTCCTAACTCAAAGTATTTTCCTTATTAACATGATTTTTTTCACTTGTGAGTGCGACAAACTGATGTCCTAGACCTTGTGGTAGATCCAGAGCTCTGGGGTTGTTCTATGAGCACTGTCTCCATGAGTTTCCAGTCCCTCCACCATGGAGCCTTCCCTACCTGGCTTTCTCTATTGCCACCCAAACTGGAAGTCTCCGAGACATTTTGTATTTGAAGACTTGGAGGCACATTCCAAGGGAGGAAAGACTACACTTGTGTGGCTGAATAGTAATGACTAGAAAACAAAGACAGCATGGAAACATTAAATACTGAAGGAGGCTTTAAAAAATGGGCAAGAAGCAAAACCTAAGAAAAAGAAAAAAAAAATTCTTACATAAAATTTTATTTCAAGACAGCCCTGTGTTCCAAGTAAAAAGTTAGCATTTAAAGGAAGCTAGATTTTCTTACAAGGCAAGGTCCACCAGCTACGGAACCAATATTCATATACTGATACGCACAACATTCTCCCATACCAACCAATGTAACCAATGTGAGCTATTACTGAACTTTCTGTAGTTACCTGAATTTTCTTACTAGAGTTTTAAGGCTCACAGTTCATGAATGGCCTGTTGATAAACAAATTCTAAGATGAACAGTAATCTGGTTTACTCAAGACTGCATAAAATGGTGACTTAGGTTATGCAGTTTAAAATAATTGTAAAATAGGAAGTCTTGGGCAAACTGGAACATGTTGGTCACTCTAGATATCCCATGAGAATTAAACCACTAGTAGAGTGGTTTGCTGTTGTTGTTAACTGCTGTCGACTTGGTTCTGACTCATAATGGATGTGTAATGAATATTTGTTGAAAGAATATATAAGTGAATGAATATTTTTGTAACATAGGAAAAAGTATGAGGATCCATCAGACGTTCATCCAAGGGAAAATATCCACATTGTTTGCTATAGTACTTAAATAGGTACTTAGATTGGCAACTTCTAGTAATACGGGACAGGATATAAGGGAGGCTAAAGACATAGAGATCTTCAAGACTAAGAGAAAGGCATGATGAGAAACATTTAAGAGGTACTCTCCATGGAATATTCTGAGTATTTGGAGAATGTGTTGGTCTTCTAAAAGGAATTATTGTAACAGCGTCTTTTGTGTTCTGGTGAGCATACCTCCACATTTAGTTCTCCAAGTTTTTCAACTTTTGGTAAATTTTAGGCTAAGAGAAATGTATTATAAAGCATACTGTGTTCTTACATAATTTGAAGATGTAAGTATTGTCATATCTTTTTGTTGCAGAAAACTTCCATTCTAGAATCTTGTCTTTAAGTGTTTTCAGGATATGAGCAAGTCAGGATAAGGTAGCATGATTCAGAGAGTGGCAGTTAACTGTCTCATACTATACACTTCCTGTGTGGTCTAGAGGAGATGGTGCTATTTAAAGGTAGATGTTTCAAAATAGAGACTTTATTATTGTTCTTATTAAGTGCTGGTGAGTTGGTTCTTACTCACAGTGACACTGTATTGAGTTTCTGAGGGGCGGTCAGTGAGCTTGAACCACCGACCTTGTGATTCAAACTGACATTGTAGTCCAGTGCATTAACCCACAGCACTATACCAGGACTCATATTTAAAGGCAGATGTATCAAAATAGGGACTTGATCCCTTGCAATAAAGAATACTCAACATAAGAGATATACTATTAATTTCCTTGCATATTTTACATACATTTTACACAGTAGCAAAAGCATTGAAGGAAATAAATAAAAGTAAATGAGGTTCCCAAAGGAGGGGGGAAAAAAGACTTTAACCAACTTCTGCAGTCTGAAATTAATCAAACATGCAATCAAGATGCAATGATAATTGTTGGTGACTGGAATGTGCAAGTTGGAACCAAAGAAGAAGGATCAGTAGTTGAAAAAAAAAACACAACACTTTGGTATTAAAAATGACACCTGATAATATCTCATGATAGAATTTTGCTAAGCCAATGGACAATTCATTGCAAATACCATTTTTCAACAACATAAATGCTGCTATAAATATGGACATCACTGGATGGAATACAAATGAATCAGATCAACTATATCTGTGGAAAGAGATGGTAGAGAAATTCAGTACCATCAGTCAGAACAAGGCCAGTGGCTGACTGCAGAACAGACCATCAATTGCTCATATGCAAGTTCAAGCTCAAGCTGAAGAAAATGAAAATAATTCCACCAGAGTCAAAGTACAACCTTGGATTAATCCCATCTAAATTGAACCAACTCCACAGCACATAACAAGTTTAGAGAACATTTCAAAAATAGATTTGATACACTGAACACTAATGACCCAAGACCTGGCAAGTTGTGGATTACATCACACATGAAGAAAGCAAAACGTCATTAGAAAGACAAGAAAGAAAGTAAAAACCAAAATGGATAGCATAAGAGATTCTGAAACTTGTACTTGAATATAGAATACAAAAAGCAAACAGAAGAAATGAAAAGAGCTGAGCATAAGATTTCAAATGTATTCAATCTGTATGCTGAGCAAATAATTCAAGAAGGTGGGTATGAAAAAGAACATGGCATGGGGATTGGAGGAAGACTCATTCACAGCCTGTGGTATGCAGATGAAACAACCATGCTTGCTTTAAGTGAAGAGGACTTGAAGCGTTCACTGATAATGACTATAGCCTTTAATGTGGAATACATCTCAACATGCAAGCAACAAAAGTTCTTACAACTGGACCATCTTGTCAAGTTTTTCATTTTACTTTGATCCACAATCAACATCCATGAAAACAGCAGTCAAGAAATCAAATGATGTATTGCATTTGCAAATCTGCTGTCAAAAACCTCTTTGAAATGTTAAATGTTAAAAAAGAAAGATGTCACTTTGGGTATTAAGGTGCTCCTGACCCAAGCTATGGTATATTCAATTGCTTCAGAGTGAAAGCTGGACGATGAATAAGAAGCACAGAAGAACTGATGTTTTTGAATTATGGTGTTGGCAAAAATATTAAACATACCATTGACTACATGAAGAACGAACAAATTGGACTTGGAAGAAGTACAGCCACAATGCTTCTTTAAAGTGAGGATGGAGAGAATATGTTTCATGTACTTTGGTCATTCAATCAGGAGGGACCAGTCCCTGGAGAAGGATATCATGCTTAGTAAAGTAGAGGAAGAATGAAAGAGAGAAGCCCCTCAATGAAATGGATTGACAGTGCCTACAAAAAGGGCTCAAACATGGCAACAATTTTAGGATTAAGCAGAATCAGGTAGATTTCATTCTGTTCTACATAGGATCACTTTTCAAGTTCACCAGCTGCTCCTTGGAAATCCTTTACAGGGTCTCTGTGAGTCAGAACCAACTCGACGGCACTTAACAACAACAACAACAACAAAGAACAACTACAACACATAAGATTCAGTTTTGTCCCTTTTATGCTTTCTTTTGCCCAATGCTGAAGAACCTTTGCTTCCCAGTTGAGTTGCTATGTTTTTAGCGGTTATCCACACTAGTAGGAGTCCTGGTGTAGTACTGTAGAATAATGCACTGGACCACAAGATTGGCTTGAACTGCAAGGCTGGCTGTTCAAACTCACCAGCTGCTACTCAGAAACTCTAGGCAGGGTCGCTAATGAGTCAGATCTGACTCCATGGCATGGCCGTCAACAACAATGCCCATACAACTAGCTTTGCCAATTGGAACATTTTCTTGATTCTTACAAATGGATCCAATTTATTTTAATGTGATTCTGGAATTGAGAAAACGAATTGCTCTTTTTTTTTTTTTTTTAGGATTTAAGGGGCAAATATGACATCAGTTACACTAAATTCACCTAATTTTTGCAGTCAGGGATCAATCTGCACATTCCTATTTGTGAGTCACAATCTGGTTTTACAGACTGATTGATGCTGAACATCTGGAAAGTAGGATTTATTGGCACAATTGAAAACTTCTCACGTCATTTAAGGAGAGCAAATAAATCCTTTTCTCATTTATTTTTTTCCCCTGAAAACTGTCGTCAGTTTTCACCATAAAAGACAAGAGAGATGCGAAATTTAAAAAAAGAAAATGTTAGAAATACATAAACCAGGGAAATATGGTGAGTCCTATATCATACTACCTTCCAGAAATAACCCAGCACTGTCCATACAATGAAAAAGCATGTATTGCAAAACCCCCTTGTGAGATGGCAAAAGAATACAGATCAAATCAGAATTGAAGTAACAACAGTGTTTAATCAAAAGGAAGAAATAAATTCAGTTTAGGAACCATAACAGGGCAGCATGGCAGGCTGGGTTCTAATCCTGTTAGACGGAGGAAGGTACGTGCTAAGCTGAAAATTATTGCAATTATCTACACTGATGATTTACAGAATGGGCAAGAAAAAAGTAATGAAACCAATTTCTCTCTCACTTCCACCAGAGGCTTCTTCAGGTCTTTAAGTGGAGAGAATGGTAGAAGATTACAGAAGAGTAATCTAATGCTACAAATGACATTAAAAAATCTTTAAAAATAATCTGAGAAGAATACAGAGAGAAGAGTAAATGAAAAATTTACAAAGCTTATATATGAAACCGTTTTCTATAAGAATTCTTTACAAATCATCTGTCTGTGCCACGTAGCTTCTTTTGACTCCTTTATTTAATAGACTGTGAAGTAGTCTATTAGAAAAGATGGCATGGTTGATGTTCTTCAGTTCTCATTATTCACCATTTTTCTCTGTGAGGTTTTGATTTAAGAGGATCATTGCTTTCACAGTTGATCATTCTTGCTCCTAAAATACACCTTATTGTGCTGGAATAAAATCCTTAGTCTTCTTTTATCTATGTAAGCTGTCGTTGTTAAGTGCCAACAAGTCCGTTCTGACTCAGAGCAACCCTGTGTAGGGTTTCCAAGGAATGACTGGTGAATTTGAACTGCTGAACTTGTGGTCCAAACCAACCTTGAGGTCTAGTGCTTTATCGTACGGCGGGCACCACACCAGGATGCCTATCTAAGCTAGATCTTTCTAAATAGATATATTTCCTCTGGTAGTAGATACTAAAAAGCATTACATTTTAAAAAAGATCCTGCATACAGAGAAAGCAAGTAGCTACAATGAGATCTTATCCTCCAGTTGCTGTCTTAATTAGTCCTCTCCTCCCCAATATAAAGTAGGCACCTACTTCTAAACCCTAATTCTTTCTTCAGAAAATTACTTCTCTTTCAGAACTTGACTGAGGGTTCTAATTTAACACTCTTGGTTTAGCCCTTCCACAAATAATTACTATTTCTGACATTCATTTCTCTTCCAAATCTTGTCTCTGTGCATCTGCCTCCCTTGTTGTAGGTGACACTGAGTCAATTCTGACTCTTAAAGATTCCGTGGAAAAGAGTAGAATTGTCCTGTAGAGTTTCCAAGTTGATTCTATATGGGAGCAAATGATCAGGCCTTCTTTCCTCTGGAGCAGCCACTAGATTGAAACTACCCATCTTTCAATTATCAGCAGAGCCTTTAGCCATTGCACCATGAGGACTTCAGCTAGCATCCCCAAGTTAAGGCAATTGTTTCTTCTCGATGGGATCTATCTACAGGCTTTGACTTTATTTAGATGTGTTTGGAGAACTATAGAACAATAGGTAGACACAACTATTGTTTGATTAAAGAAAAAAAATCCTATTATTTATCCATGGAGAAACTTGCCTGCTGATTTATTTACAAGTCCACAGGGAAAACACTGCTTAAACCAAAAGCCCCTGAGTCACTATATCCTCCTGCCTTTCAGTCAAATCTGACTGGCAGTGACGTTATAAAACAGAGTAGAACTGATCCGTAGGGTTTCTGAGGCTGTAAATGTTTATGGAAGCAGATGGCCTCATCTTTCTACTGGTGGGTTCGAAATGACAACCTTTCGGTTAGCAGCCCAGTGCTTAAATTACTGCACCACCAGGACTCCTTTGAGGTACTAGTTTGTCCCTTTCTGTTGGTTCCAAATTTAAGTCTTTCTGATAGGTTTCAAATCAGAGGAACCACAGTTCTCTTAAAAGAAATTATTGCTAACTTGAATATGGTTAGGTAGTTAGGAGTGGATTGATGACCTTCCTTCAGAATTTTTGATCTTATAAATCCCATAGAAATCTAATTACTATTTGATGTTGGATTGCAAGTGACTACTGGCTTGCTGAATTAACCACACCCCTAACTTGCCTGTGTCCCGAGCTGTCAGTTGTGTGAGAAAGGATAGTTTGTGAGACCGCTGCCCTAAGGAGATTTTTGGCTTTTTGTTTGGCTATCCAGGACCTTATGTCATCATTTTGCTTTGAAAACTGTTCAAGAACTTCCTAAGTCCCTAGTATTTTCTTTTATATCCTTAAATATGGAGGCAAAGCAGGATCAAAAGAATAGGTGAGGCAATGCTTTTTTTGTGACTATTTTTGTTTTGCTATTTTCTAAGTGGAGTCAAAGACTGAAGATTTTCCACCTCTTTCATTTTGATGGAATATTTCTTTAGATCACACATGTCTAACCCATCCCAAGAGACCTTATTAAGTTCTGATTTAGCAATAACAGGAATTGAGGAAATTTGAAACTTAAATATAATAACTGCCTGTCATGACGGGTTGAAAATATGACAGTAATGCCACAGTGCATCGATGCTTCCCATTACTCAGAACATCTTCCTTCCTGACAAAAGCAGGCATCCATGGCATTTGTTTCACCACAGCTCCCCCATATCAGGTCATTCCATCAGAACCTCTGAGATTCTAAAATAGCTTTAAAGTCTCCAAGGTCAAGGTATTACACAATAGTCAAATTCCTCAAACACTGTCAGATACTACTCATTCACACTCATACAATTATAAGGAAAAAGCTTCCAATTTAGAAAAAAACTGTTCACTCCATCAAAAACTACTCTATGAGTGGAAAGAGGAAAACCACACACCTTTAAAAAGCGTAATATTATGAGAAAGTAAAATTTTAAATAGAGAAATACTTTGTGAAATTTATCATCAAAGACAATGTTCTTTATTCTATTTTGGTGAGCAGCAACGGGCATCTTAAAAGCTCATGAGCAGTCATCTAAGGTGTAACTATTGGTCTCTCCCTGTCCAGAGGACAGAGAGCGATGAAATTGAAGACATGTGGAAATAATTAGTCTAATGGACTAATGGAACAGGTGAACTTCAGTCTCCATATCCCTGAGATTAGAAGATCTAGGTGATACCTGCCGACCACTATCAAATCCTCTGAAAGGGATCACAGCAGAAGGTCTTGACTAGAGTGTGAGGAAATGTAGATCAAAACTCAAAATCATAACAATAAGACCAGACTTCCTGGTCACATGGAGACTAGTGGAATCCTGAGACTACGGTGAATGGTCATCTTTCAGGTCTGAAGCTGAACTAATCCCATGGCTCAATTTTCAGCCAAGCAATAGATAGGTCTATAGGGAGCTCTGGTAGCATAGTGGTTATGAATGGGTTGCTAACCTAAGGTCAGCAGTTTGAAACTACCAGCTGTTCCACAGGAGAAAGATGAGGCGTTCTGCTCCCGTAAAGATTTACAGCCTCGGAAACCCTGTACAGGGTCACTATGAGTTGGTTCCGACTCCAGAGCACATAACCACACCACAGGGAGAACAACACTAATGAAGTATGCACACCATACGGTTGTCCACCATCTGAGATAAAAAGGGTAGTATTTACTAAAGGATAAAGTTCAGAAGGGTTGGGAAAGAAGGAGAAATGGGATGCAGAGAAGTGGGATAAATGATATTACAGTGAGGAACTGCAATTAATGAGATGAAACAAACTGTGTATGATTTAGTGAATGTGAAATTGGTGATTTGCTTTTTAAACCTTCACCCAATTCACAATAGAAGGATGTTTGGTTTGGTTTCAAAAGTAAAGTTGTAATGTTTGTAAGAATAAGTACTGAATCACCAGGATTTTGTTCCCAGTATGAAAGTGGTTTTCTGATAGATTATCCTGAATCCCCTATTATGCTAACTTTATTCAAATTTTGCTGGCAGGAGAGAACTGGGCTTTGATGAACTGGACTTCTGGAACTCGGGGGTCAGAACTGACTTAGCTCAAGGATGGTAGCTAATTCTAAAGAATGGCACTAAGGGGGAATTGGAATTAGGTGTTCAGAGTTGTCTGCTGTGATGTTGGTTCTTGTCTCACAGAGACTCCAAGAACAATTCTTCATAGAGTTGGCTGATTTTTTGCAAGTGGGTCTTTCTTCCTAGTCTGTTTTGATCTAGGGACTCTGCTGAAACTGAGTCATCATCATAGCAACATCAAAGCTTCACTGACAGTCAGGCAGGGCTGAGCATGATGTGCCCTGGCCAGAACCCAAGTCTCCTTTATGTCTAGTTATAGAATTGCCTCTGCATGATAGAGGCCCTGAGTATCTGAGAAGAAATATGTTCTATGTGGTTTTCAATGACTGATTTTCAGAAGTAGATTGCCAAGCCTTCTCCTGAGGCACCTCTGGTTGGTTTCAACCTGCCAACCTTTTTAGTTAGCAGCTAAATGTGTTATTTGCACCACTCAGGGACTCTAGACTGACCTTATGTAATATGTAATGGTCTGTTTGTCTTACTTTCTGAATTATCATGATCAACCACAAAGTGTATGTCATATAATGGGATTTAAATAAAGATCTGATGAATAAAAGAAAGAGACCTCGAGTGGAAAATCTTAACCACTGTCTGGTGAGTCAGGCTTCAGCGTAAAGTGGGGATGTTGAATTACAGACAGGACAATTTGAGGGTATGGAAGGAAGGAGGAGGAGAACAGGGACAGAGATGGAGACAAATAGAACAAACATAGACAAATCAGTGAACCCTTACTGTAGATTTAGCATTTTGCTAGGAACGTATCATCTTTTCTTACTTAATTTTCACAATAGTCTTGATAAGGGAGCAATATAAACTCTACTTTTCTGTCACAGATATTCATTCCCCCACAGCCTGCACCAAAAGGACCTGGGTCTGATAATTGACAATAACAAATAAATCTTTTTACTCATCCCTCCTCACCCATCTTTTACATCTGTCAAATGAAGACATAGGTCGGGAAATTTAGAAATGTCTTCCAAACATCCAATTTTCCTCCTTCCCTAAGACTGTCTCCTAGCTTTTCGTTTGCAATTCTACTGCACATCATCACTGATACCAAGCCCATGTGCCCTGACACTGGTGAGCCCATCTACTTATTGAGTGAAATTGTTCATTTCTTGTCTGTAACCAGGTGAGACCTGGTAACTTTTACTGCTACAGGTGTCAGGTAGGTGATTCTCTCAAGTCCTGTACTGGAAATGCTTATTTCTTATTACATCTAGTTCCTCAGTTATGACCTAAACCAGTCCAAAGGAATTTCCTTACTTCTCTACTTCAAATAAGGTTTTCAGACTTAGCAAAAACAAACAAGCAAAACAATACAAAAAAGAAAACACACACTCAAAACCAAAAACCCAAGGAATGCTCATTTAAATTTAAATGTTAGATAAAAGTAGATAATATTTAAGTATAACTATGTCCCTTGAAATATTTGGGACATAAGCTAAATTAAACCTACTGCCTTCGAGGTGATTCCAATTCATAGAAACTATGTAGGACAGAGCAGAACAGCTCCATAGGGTTTCTGAGGTTGTAATCTTTACAGAAGCAGACTGCCACATCTTTTTCTAGTGGGGCTCCTGGTGGGTTAGAACTGCCAACCTTTAGGTTAGGAGTTGAATGCTTTATCAATGATGCCACAGTTATACTAAAAATCATTCATTATTTAACCGAAATTCAAATTTAACTGGGTGTTCTGCTTTTTATCTAGCAACCCTAACTTCAGAAGAAAAAAAAAAATCAGTGCTCCATAAACACCTCTTCTAACTTTATTCCTAAGGACAGTGTTAATTTTCCCTTTGTTCTCTATCTGTTATACAAGATCTGCACATTTTGGAGAGAAGACATTTACCACATTATTACTGTGCAAACTGAGGCTCATGAAAGCTATAATGAACATGTCCCAAGGTCAGACATACATAATGTAGAGGATGTTGGATCCAAACCTAGTGTATCTGCCTCCAAAGCTTGTTTCCTTTCTACTACTGTTCTTCATGAGCCCTGATGATGGTGTAGGATAAGCACTGGACTATGAACCACAAGGTTGTTATTGAGTCTATTAGCCCCTCTGGGAGAAAGATGAGGCGTTCTGCTCCCACAAAGATTTATGGCTTCAGAAACCCTATACAAGGTTGCTATGAGTTGGAACCTACTCAACAGCACTTAACAACAACAATAACTCTTCTTCTAGGGGAACTCTCTTGTTGTTGTTGTTGTTGTTTGGTGTCATTGACTTAGCTCCAACTCATAGCAACCCTATGCATACAGAACAAAATACTGCCTGTACCCTCTCACAATTGTTGTTATGTGTGAATCCATTGTTACTGCCACTCTATCAATTTATCTCGTTGACTGTTTTCCTCTTTTTCATTGATCCTTCAGTTTACCAAGCATAATGTCCTTTTCCTGCCAGGTCACATGTTCAAAATCCAAGAAACCAAAATCTTGCCATTTTCACTTCTAAGAAGCATTCTGTCTATGCTTTTTCCAAGACAGATAAGTTTGTTCTTCTGGAAGTTCATGGTCATTTCAATATTCTTCACTAACACTATAATTCAAATGCATCAAACTTTCTCCTGTCTACCTTATTAATTTTCACTTGCTAATGAGGGATTGAAAATGCCATGACTTGGTGATACAAATGGTTCAAATATTTCCTGCTAACTGAAAGTTTGGTTGATGAGGGTAGACAAAGATGCCTCAGAAGAAAGACCTGGCGATCATAGCCATTGACAACACTAGTTCTATTCTGACACGTATGAGGTCAATTGGGTTGACTTAATTTTTTTTTTTTCTTTTACTCTTCTTTTATACTACAGTATGCAATAGAGACATGAAAGGCAGGGCATTTCCCAGTCAAATTCTATCTATTTTTCATAATTTTTTTGTTTCTCTGAGCTAATTAGGGCATAGTCTATTTTGCTCACACAAATAGAACAAGAATGCATATAAGAGTACTGTGATGCTGTGATGGATGGACAGTCCAGATTGGTTGGTCTGGCTGCTCAGGTCCAGTAAACTGCTCTGAAATCTACATATCTTTCATCATGTAGCTTCGCCTCTCTGATCACCATTGCCTTAATCTGGATTTTGTAGAGGAGCAAAACCAGTGAACTTTATATGTTCTTGTTGTTGTTGTTATGTGCCGTGGAGTCGGTTCTGACTCATAGCGACCCTGTACAGGGTTTCCAAGGCTGTAATTCTTTACGGGAGCAGAAAGCCTCATCTTTCTCCCGTGGAACAGCTAGTAGTTTTGAACTGCTGACCTTGTGGTTCGCAGCCCGATTTGTAACCACTATGCTACCAGAGCTCCTTCAGTTTACTAAGTATATATATATAT
>NW_006408526.1:15063595-15064593 GCF_000296735.1 Chrysochloris asiatica
CAAGAACTGGAGGTCAGATGATGAGAAGCATGCAGGATTGAACTAAATGACTGGTCACGTTGTTGCCAGAAAAAGGTTTCTAATTACCTGCTGCAAACATAGCCACTACTCAGAGACAGGGTTCAGAACAAAAAGCAAAATATGCATCAATATACAAAGGACTGAGGAGCTGGAATCTATCAGATATGACTCTCTTGGGGAGAAGCATTTATAGGGATTTTGCACACAGGGTAAGAGTCCAAGGAATTGTAAAAGCTTTTGTTGTTCTGTTTATATCAAGTCAATGCTGACTATTTTGGATATATATTCCTCAGGTAACAATAGCTTTTTTTTCAGTGGTCGTCAGTGGCTTTTACAAAAAAAATGTGTAGCTCTTTGTCTGTATTCCTGGGATAGTCCTTGGAGTGGGGGTTAGCTGGTAATTAAAAGAAGAAGTAATTATTCTTATAAAAAAGATTAACTACTAACTGCAGTAATCGATTATGGCAGATGGTTAGGGAGGCATGAGGCATGGCTAGAAGTGACTGATTATAGAGGGCAGTTGGGGAGAGAACTCTATTCTAACTACAGCTACTATGCCAGGATTTCCACTCAGACATCCTTCTACATGTTATTTTGTCCAGGCTAAAACCTTTTTGGAACCTCCATTTCAACATCAGATCACAAAATGGAAGGTGAGACTATATGGTGTCTGTCAAACAACTGAGAATCATAGTCTAGCCACATTAACACATAACATTAACAATCACAACAACATGGACACATTCCAGCTCAAGGACGGGTATATTAGTGAGTCCAGAGTACATTGTTTTATTTCAAACAAGTCTGAAATAAAAATGCTTGGATTATTGCTCACACTCATTTTTCACTTAGGACACGTGTTACTTAGTTACACACAGTAGTCCTGTTTAATCTGTTAATGTAGTTAATTTAACTAATGTAGTGTTGGTAATTGGTAGTGTTGAACCAATCTTGCATTCTTGGAAAAACAAATTAAC
>NW_006408526.1:15067490-15068823 GCF_000296735.1 Chrysochloris asiatica
CATGTAAACTATCACTCAATCCACAATAAAAGCTTTAAGACAAACAATTTTTACTGTGGAGAAATAGGTATAACAAAAAGTTTGCCAGCTTAACTATAAGTATACAATTGAGTAATATTAATGACATTCACCATTCCGTGGCACCAGCACCAGATGGTTGTCAGCTTTTAATGATAAAAGGTAGTTAGAATTAGATGAATTTAAGATAAACAGGGTAAAATATAGTTTAGTCAGCATTTCTAAAATACAGATTCTAATTCTGAGTAGAATTAGTAGCAAACATTTGTTTGTAGTGCTTTAGTCAAATACAATTATTTTAGGCAAGAACTTGGCAGATAAATGGCAATAAGAGATTTTAACAATTGACAACCGTAGACTATCACTTTATTAAAACAATATATAAAGCAAATAACTTAAAATGCTCATAACCACACTATACATTATGACTTAATTCAGCTCAGTCAAGGTTGAGGGAATAGTTTAAAGAATTCTTGAAATTCAGTGACCTTCATATAAAGACTAGGGCTTAAAATGCATATACATGTTTATGTTAAAAGCCTATACATTTTCACTTTCCTAACATTATTCATAATTTCACCATTTTTCATACATCCTCAGTGAGTTAACCAAGCTCAAGACCTTTTTAATATGAAAACTGGCAAGGTTATATTGTTATTGGCAGTATGCTTAAAAGGAAGCCATTTTTAATGACTAATAACTGATAGATAAGCTACAGGGTTTTGACCTAATTCTTTTGTCCTTTATAGCAAAAAGATCTTTCTAGCCTGGGCAGCCAGCCCCAACCCTCACAGTTGACATCCTCCTTGAAACAGCTCCTTGCAGGCTCTCTAGACAGCCACTTGTATTTTAATAGTTGGATATGGACTGTATCCTGCAAACTGAAAGTCTTCAGCTTTGAAATTATCAATTGTCTCAACTTTTCAAAGAACCACATAGAATTTTGGGGTAATGTTTTTAAAGTAATACCTCCAGTTTTCTTCAACTTCTTTGTTTTGGCTTAGTCCAAAAGTCATTCATTATTGTCCATCCTTTGTATTTCTTTCAATTTATTTTTCTTTTCTTCCACTTTTTATTTTGGCT
Organism: Chrysochloris asiatica; assembly: GCF_000296735.1. NCBI lineage: Eukaryota > Metazoa > Chordata > Mammalia > Afrosoricida > Chrysochloridae > Chrysochloris > Chrysochloris asiatica. The sequence continues at coordinate 15,068,592 of NW_006408526.1, forward strand.
GATATTTTTCTAACTACTCAAAGTGTATGCTTAGCTCACTGACTTTCACCATTTTTCTTCAAATACAAGTGTTTAAGTAAAGAACTATGAATGAACATATTCTTTAATATTGCTTTAGCTATGGTTCAGAAGTTTTAATATGTAATTTTGCATTACCTTTCAGTTCTAAGTATTTGATAATTTCCATTATGATTTGTTCTTGGCTTTTACATCTTTTGAATATGTGCTTTGG
>NW_006408526.1:15069617-15071106 GCF_000296735.1 Chrysochloris asiatica
ACTGAGGAAGTAAGTTTGATCCTTGATATGAAGAATCCTTCCCTTTCAGTTGTAATTTTGGGCAACTTCATCTGTAAGCAGAAGGCCAGTTCATCAAGTTGTAGCAATTTATGCTTGCCCCTTGTATCAGACTTCTTTATTTTCCATCTGATGGAGTTCTGGCCAGCAAGTCATCCAAGCTAGGTCACATGGGTACTATCTGCAAGTTTGGGAGTTCTCGCATACCTCTTCTGACTTCAGATCAGCTGCCCACTTCACTCTTAATTCTAGCCCCCATAGGCTAGGTCAGTGTCCTTGGGCCCAGGAGTTCACACGTCTCCCTGAACTCCAAACCAGCCAGAACGTCCTCCTCTCTCTCTCATCTCAGGGTCATTGGGCATCTATGGAACATAGTCAAATTCAGCCCATGTCTTCACTGTTGCAGTTCCCTTACTTCCACTCACACATTGACTAAGGCAGTCACCAGTGAGCCTATAAGACTGTTTCTGTGTTTCCTTCTGGGTAGAACTTAGGATTCCACCTAATGCCCCATAACCCACAAAGGCATAGTAAGAAGCATATTTCCATTAGTGCATTCTCGTACGCTTTTAGATAATCCAAGCAGTTATAGGCTTAAAACAGGCTTATAAGCTTTCTGTACTTATATTTCCAAATATTCCTTTCTATCCCACTCAAATGTCTATATTATAATAGTAGACAGGGGAAATGAGTCTCCACAAAACAGTCAAGCACCTTAACAATATTACCCCTCTTTATCCATTCAGACTGGAGTCCTGGTGTGGCTCTGTGGGTTAATGCGTCAGACTGCAAAGCTGTTTGAACTGCAAGGTCGGCAGTTCAAGTTCACCAGCTGCTCCTTGGAAACCCTATACAGGGTCGTTATGGTTCGGAACCGACTCGACGGCACTTCACAACACCAACAACAACAATCCTTTCAGACTGTGTGTTTAACCCTATAGCACAGAGCCCTTTTGTTTCAAGGCTGTGCATCACAATCTACCTCTATCCCATTTAGCACATGTGTTCCTCCCTAACTTTCCCCCTATCTTCCCCTTTCATCTACTCCATGGTCTTCTTGTGCATTGCCCTTGCCCACCCATCACCAGAGCTATCATGCATCTATCTCATAACCTGTGAGTTACCGTCTCCTCCCTCCCATCCCTGGTAACCATCAAAGAATTATTCTCTTAGTATGGAAAACTTTTAAGCTTTTATAATAATGGTCTTATCAATATTTGTGGTTTTGTGCACGACTAATTTCACTAAGAATTATATTCTCAAGGTTCATATATGTTATGAGGTTTTCTGTAACTGCACCATTATTCTTCAAAGTAGTATAGTATTCCACTGTGTGTATGTACGAAAATTTGTTTATCCATTCTTCCATTGATGGGCACTTAGGCTGTCTCCATCTTTTTGCTATTGTGCATAGTGCTGTGATTAACATTGGTGTGCATATCTCTACTCACATTCTGGCTTGTATTTCTTA
>NW_006408526.1:15074478-15086239 GCF_000296735.1 Chrysochloris asiatica
AGCTTAATCTGATTTGCTTGCCTTTGTATGTTACACTTCTCTTTTCCCTAGCTGCTTTCAGGATTCTGTCCTTATCTTTGATTTTGGAAAGCTTGATTATGATATGTCTTGGTGATTTTCTTTTAGGGTCTATCTTCCTGGGGTTTGTTTAGCTTCTTGAATGCTTATCTTTTCACTTTTCAGGATGTTAGGGAAATTTTCTTCCAGGAGCTCTTCAAAGCTTTTACAAAGTACAATCGTAGATTGGCTCTATGGCCCTAGTTGCTGTCTTTTTGAGGTGAGGCATGAAGAGAAAGCTCTCCTGCATGATAGAAGGAGGGCCAAAATTCAAGACTAAAAACCAATGTCAAACATCATAAAAACCCAGGAAAACATATACATACATAAAGGTAGAAAAACCCAATAAAAAATAAAGAATAAAAGAAAAATCTAGGAAAATGTGAGTAATTCTTTAGTACCACCTAATGGACTCTTGGAGTCCTGTTGTCATCCTTAGGTTGTTAATGTGCAGGACTGCAAGATCAGTTTGAACCACAAGGTTGGCAGTTTGAGCTCACCAACTGCTTCTCAGAAACTGTATACAGGGTTTCTATGAGTCAGTACCTACTCGATGGTACTTAACAACACAACAATGGACTTTTGCCTTCAAAGCTGACTGAGAAATTCCATGAGGATCCCCTAACCCAGACCTTCCTTTTTTCCCCTTCCATCAAGTCTGTTTATCTGTTTCTCCTAGTGAGAACCAGTCCAGGGCTGGCCACGGCTGGCCAGGACTGCTTTGGAAGAGACTCCTGGATCAGTTTCTTTCTTATGTCTCCTCCTGCACCCAGTGCAGTTCCTTCCCCCACAGCATGGGATAGTGCCAGTCACAAAACTTGTGTGCGACATAGGACCTTCCCTGGGGTGTCTACTCATGTAAGTCTCCCCTTGTGGTGGAAAAGACACACTGGGGTCAATGCCCAGTGATATCATTTCTAAGTTTATCCAGTCACCTTTAAGCAATTCTTTTGTTTTCTTTATGCCTCACTTTTGCACCTGTGCCTACCATCAAGAACAGAGCTGAAAGACCACCTCAACTGAAAGAGGGTTGGGCAGAGGCGTGCACTAGGGTCCAAAGCTATCAGGATACAATGGCACCACCAGACAAGCATGAACATGACCAGTTCTCCATAAGAGCCAGGCCTTCCTCTGCCTGTACCTGCCCACCCAACTCCCCCACCCTTCGAAGGACTGGCAGTGACTGCTTCCTCCTTGGATGCAGTGGCCACTGTGATAGCAGGCAGGGAATAGAGGTGCTGGGGATGTGAAGGGTTGATGGCTTTACTCCTTGTTATAATTCATATGCATATTCAAAGTCGAAATTCTTTAAAATATCTACATGTTTTAGCTCACACTTTATTACCTATTGACTTTTTTAAGTATCTTGGGTTCTTCTTGAAATAAATTATCTAGAGATATAAGAAATATTAGTTTAAAATTCTGTGAAACCCTTTTGTTAAGTGCTTTATTTGCACAAATAATCCCTCCAAATATTACATCTCCTTTCTTTCTTCTAACAACTCCATGGTAATTCTCCAATGCTTGATGTATCTGAGCTCTAAGCAAAGCTCTGTTATCACCATAGTCACCCACCCCAAAACCCATTGCCAAGTCAGTTCTGACTCATAGAGACCCTATAGGACAAAGCAGATCTACCCCATAAGGTTTTCAAGGCTGTAAATATTTACAGAAGCAGACTGTTTCATCTTTCTCCTGCAGGGTGGCTGGTGAGTTGAAACAAGCCCCTCTAATATATAACTTATCAAATGATTTCCATTCAGGACTTCAGGCCAGTTATTTTTTGCTTCCTCTCAATTCTTAAGGAGCTCTGGTAGCATAGTGGTTACAAATTGGCCTGTGAACCACAAGGTCAGTAGTTCAAAACTACCAGCTGCTCCTCCAGAGAAAGATGAGGCTTTCTGCTCCCATAAAAGATTTACAACCTCAGAAACCCTGTACAGGGTTGCTATGAGTCAGAACTAATTCCATGGCACATAACAACAACAACTCAATCTTTGGTCATCACTAAACATTTCAATTCTTTCTGATTCTCTCTATTTCTGTCCCATCCTTTGTATCCTTCCTACCAACCTCCAACACCCCCCGCCCCCACTAATACCATTATGCCTTCCTGAACCCCAGCATTCCTTTTAAATATAAGTGATGAAACCCTTTAGAATCCTCTTCCTAATCTTTATGACTCCTTGATACTTGAAGAGAAGACTTCTGTAGTCAGCTTGCTCTCAACTGATTCTGTTGATTATTCTCTCCTATATGGGAGAATTATTTACATTTACTATTTCCACTCTTCATCTTCCAATCCTTTTTTCAACTCATTGTATCAGAGCTTCAATTGTCACTTTTCTCTGTAGAGAAAACCAAGAGCTTTGCCGTAGAATTGATTCTAATTCACAGTGATCTCATACAGGGTTTCTGAGACTGCAATCCTTACAGGGGCAGACAGTCTCATCTTTCTTTCTTGGAGTAGTTGGTGGTTTTGAACTACGTACCTTCCAGTTAGCAGCTATGCTTATCACATAGTGCCAGTCAGTCAGTGAATATTTCAGACTGGGCTGAGCAGTGCAACCTGCCCACCAAATGCAAAAAGCAAATCCACTGCCATCAAGGGGATTCTGACTCATAGAAACCTTATATAACAGAGTAGATCTGCTCCTGGAGTTTCCGAGACTCTAAATCTTTACAGGAGCAGACTGCTTCATCTTTTTGCCTCATAGTAGCTGGTGGATTTGAACTTCTAACTTTGTGGTTGACAGCCCAACACTTACCTCTCAGGGCTTCTTTCACCCTAACCCACAGATGACCAAATAATAGGCAACACAGTAATGGCGTCTATCCTTTATCTGGGCTCAGGTTCTTGACCTAATCTTAGAACCTGTCCTGGAGACAGAGTAAAAAACAGTCTTCTTCAGCTGATTCTCACAGAGTTTCCACCAACACCCACTGTATCAAGTCAGTTCTGACTTGATCCTATATAAGGTTTCAGAGACTATAATACCATTCTTCCTAGGCATATCACATAATCATTCATAAATGCAACTCAGTTGTTTCTCCTCACTACTTAAAACCTTTAGATGATTCCTAAAATTCCCAAGGTGAAATGAAAAATCTCTTTAAGAATTGTTTACAAACTTCAGCAGTCATGATTGCTCTCTCAGGTTTAACTCTACTCTATGGCTTCACACTTTCGCTCTATTCCTGTTTAACTCTCTTCAGTTCAAGCCCAGCACCCAATTTTTTCTTCTAGGCTTGCACATACTGGTCCCTCTGAAATGTCTCTCTTCACTGATCACCTCCAACTAATCCTTCAGGCGTAGATTTGACAGTACTCCCTGCAGTAAGCTTTATTTGATGCCACCTGATTCTTGCTAGCTCTGTAGTAAGTGCTCCTGCTAAACATTTCCAAAATTAAATAAAAATTAAATACTCTGGATAGTCTGACTTAGTACACTTACCAGTATATGAAAATTTAATGTTTATGTGCCTGAATCCCCACTGAACTCTAACTCAATGAAAGTGGAGGCTGGGGATAGCTTATACACTATCTCTCCCCCCACCACCTCTGGCACACAGTACACTCTTAAGTACGTGATGAGTAAACGTCATGTTCAAAATTCCTGTAGTTCAGTGGTGATGTGGTTATGTGCTGTGGAGTCGGTTCCGACTCAGAGTGACCCTGTACAGGGTTTCCAAGGCTGTAAATCTTTACAGAGCGGAAAGCCTCATCTTTCTCTCACGGAACAGCTGGTAGTTTTGAACTGTAGACCTTAAGGTTTGCAGCCCAATTCATAACCACTACGCTACCAGAGCTCACACAGATTGGGAAATATTTGGTTTGGATTTTCAGATATAAAAGAGTAAGGGTACTTTTGTTCTAGTTCAGCTCACAAGATCCTAATCACTATTTCCGTTGTAGAAATTGCAATGTTGCAGTAGTACGCCGAAAACCAAAATGAACCCACTGCCTCCAAGTTGATTCCAACACAGTGATTCTATAGAACAGAATAGAACCACCACTTTGGATTTCTGAGACTGTAAATCGTTACAGGAGCAGAAAACTTCATCTTTCTCTCCAGGAGTGGCTGGTGGGTTCAAATTGCTGGTCTGGAAATTAGCAGCTCAATGGGTAATCCCATGAGGACTCCTTAGTAGGAGCCTATATTTTTGAGAATCCAAAAAGTTGACTAACATTTGTAGGTGGCACAGTTTGTGCTTTATAGACTAACATTTGTAGGTGGCACAGTTTGTGCTTTATAGTTACCCTAAAAGTTGATTCACACTTAGCCAGTAGTTTCATGGAAGATGGTGGTGGTTATGTGCTGTGGAGTCGGTTCCAACTTATAGCGACCCTGTACAGGGTTTCCAAGGCTGTAAATCTTTATGGGAGCAGGAAGCTTCATCTTTCTCCTGTGGAACAGCTGGTACTTTTGAACTGCTGACCTTGCGGTTCAAAGCCCAATTTGTAACCACGCATGGAAGATAGATCTGGCAATGTACTTCCATGAAGATGAGAGCCAAGAAAACCCTATGGAGCAGTTTTACTCTGTAATGAATGGAGTTACCATGCCTCAGGATCTATTCAATGGCAATAACCACAAACATAAGCTGCCTGAAAGAAATATTGAATCAGCCTCTAAGATGAACCTTAGGATTCTGGGGCTTAGACTTCTATATAAAGATCAGGCATGTGTGAGTGGTAAAATATTTTTCAATTTGTTGAGTAGGCTGGAAACTTATCCCAATGTTTATTAAATTAGAAAGTTCTGGATTTTTTTCCTGGGGCAATGCCTTGGATCAGTAAGAGGTATTATTCTGTTTAGTGACAAACTTGGTGATGTAACAGAAATATTCTACAATTCAGCTCTGGAAATATTTGCTCTAAATTATGTGAAAAAAATAAAGCTTTGAGGGAATTTACACAATCAGACTATCTTTAGGAGGGACAGATAAAAAAGCTACAACACTGGCAAAGGGGACACTTCCTTTGCACTTTAGACTGAGTTTTCTGAACCTCGCCACCATTGCCATTTGGAACTGTATAATTGTTTTTGGTGTTGCCCTGTGCATTGTAGAATGTTTAACAGCATCACTTTCCTCTATCTAATAGATGCCAACAGTACTTCCTCCTTTACTGGTGGCAACCAACATGTCTCATAAATTGTCAAGCATCTCCTGAGGGGAAGAGTTGCCTCCAGTTGAGAACCACAGCTTTAGAGGAAGAAATAGCAAAGGCAGTATCCTTAGAAAAGTGATGATATCAGTGGTGAAAGCTGCAGTAGCCAGTGCTTATAGAAATTATTCTACAGTAGAGAGGATAGTGGCAGCAGCCATAGCAGCAGGTGTGATTAAATAGGCTTTAAGGATAACAGGTGAGCCACAAAGAATACTAATGGAGCAAGGAGGGTACAGACAGAAGCTTGTGGTTACAATGACTATACTAAGTGAAATACTGGAATCAAGCATCTATGAGTTTGACTGACAGTCCATTACCCACTCTGTGGCACTGTGATGTGGGGCTATGAGCATCATATGTTTTCCATCATAACTCTTTCATTAACACTTGAATGCTGCAGTAGTCCAGTCATGAGCTCTGGTGGTGAAATGATTAAATGCTGTACTGTTAACCAAAAGTTTGAAGGTTCAAATCCACCTAGCAGCTCTTTGGGAGAAAAGACCTGCTAATCTGCTTCTGGAAAGATTACAGCTGTCTCCTACTTATGGTGCATTTGAGTTGTGGTGATCTGAATTTAACAACTACCTGTTTTTTTGTGTGGTTTTTTTTGTACATCTTATTGTTAATAATAAGGAGTTCTGGTGGCGTAGTGGTTACGAATTGGGCTGCAAACCTCAAGGTCAGCAGTTGGAAATTACCAGCTGCTCCGCGGGATAAAGATGATTCTTCCGGCTCCTGTAAAGATTTACGGCCTCGGAAACCCTGTTCAGGGTCACTATGGGTTGGAACCGACTTGACGGCACTTAACAACAACATTGTTAATAATAGATATTACATATAGTGTCACAGCACATACTTCGCAGATTCTATCATCCTCTGGTATTCACTTGCAGATGTTCAACTTTCAGATTTGTAAAAGTACCGATAATAAAAGATAATAACTATGAAACCTTTTCAAATGAGGTATTTGATTTATATCAGAACCAATTAAGATACAGTTATCTGACCGGAACCCCTTTGTAAGTGGAGGACTATGGAGGACTACCTCAAGAACCTTGAAAACCCAGCGTGGTCCTTCTATTTTGTCACATGTGGTTGCTGTAAGTCAGAATCGACTCAAGGACACCTAACAACAACAACAACAACAACACAGTCCAGACACTGTATTAGGGACTGAAGTGAAAATGATAAGACCATGGTGCCTAAGCTAGGCCTGCAAAGCAACAATTAAAATGTATGCTAACAATTGATTTCATTGTGAAGAATATATTACATTAGGTGCAAAATTCCATTATGCCTCAGGAATTTAGAGAAAGGTTTATAAAGAAGATAATGTTTAATTTGAAGCTGAAGAATCCATAGAAATGATTTGGCAGGTAAATTTTAAGATATGTAAAAGACACTCAAGGAAGAGGAAAAAAACAAAAACAAAAACATCCTATATTCTTGATTCAATGCAGACTGTGTATTTGTGTTGCATTATGACACCCTTCTACAAAAGGATTTTAGTGTCTCAAGTTTCAATGTTTCAGCTATGCATCAAAATTAATAGCAGTGGGTTTTTTTTGTTTTGTTTTTGTCTTCAGGGAAATATGTGATATGTGAAAAAGAAAGGTACACATAGACTCAATGCCCCTTGCTAAGGGAACATTGGATAAATATTTTGTATGGGTGGGAAACACAGAGCAAAACAAAAGACAGCAAAACCAAGTTTGGCAGGCCACTGTGTTCTGAGCTTGCCACCTGATTCATATGCGATAACAATGGGAGGAGGAGTGATGAAACATCAAGACAAATCCATCTTCACAGAAAAAGATCAAGGGAACATAACAAGTCTTGCTGACTTTTCTATGCAGCTGTTAACTTTATAACTGGCCTTGACTACTACTACTGCTGTTATTTTTACTATTACTGTTTTTCAAGGAGCCCTGATGGTAGTACAATGGCTAAGTGCTCAGCTGCTAACCCAAAGGTTGGCAGTTGGCACTCACTCAGTAATTCCATAGGAGAAAAGACGTGGCAATCTGCCCCCATGGAAATTACAACCTAGGAACCCTATTGGGCAGTTCTGTTCCATCACATGAGGTCTCTATAAGTCTGAATTCACTTGATCGCCTGTAACAACATATTATTATTGTTTTTAATGAGGGTCTGAAACGTGTGTTTTGAAAAACTGTGATGCAACTTTGACAATTTTCTCTTTTGTCTTAGTGTTCCTTCCTTTTCAGATTTTGCATTGGTATGTTAACCATTCTCACCCCCCAAAATAAAGACTCAGTATAAATGAAAAGGTTAAATTAGATGAAAGGACACATTTCCTTATATCTGAAGAAAAGTACTAGTATCCTGAAGCAGCATGGAGCTTTAAGGAGATAAATTAATTAAATCCACTATTTTTATCCACCTTAATGTCACAGTTCTGTTGTGACGCTGCAGGATAATGCACTGGATGGAAAAGTCAGTTTGAACTGCAAGGTCGTGTTCAAACTCACCAGCTGCTTCTTGGAAACCCAATCTAGGGTCTCTATGAGTTGAAACCTACGTGATGGCTCTTAACAACAATAACATCACAGTCCAGGAAATTGGTAGTTCAATGGAAGAATTCTTTCCTCCTATGGGGGTGACCCAGGTTTGATTCCCAGCCAATGCACCTCACATGCATCCATCACCAATCAGTCAGTGGAAGCTTTGCAAGTTTCAGTGGAACTTCCAGACTAAGACAGACAAAGAACAAAGGCCTGGAAATCTATTTCTGAAAATCAGTCAGTGAAAAACCTATGGGTCATAATGATTATATCTTGTGCAAAGAGTAGCCATGAGTCAGGGGTGACTGGATAATAGCTAACAACAAGCCTGAACACAATAGAGTCTTACAGCATTCAAAGCACCATTGTATACATTCAATCATCCCATAAGCTAGGATCCTCATAACGCTTGCTTATTTGAGACAAAATAACAAGAGGACTCCATGAGACTACTGGCCTGCTATTTTAGGAAGAGAATCACACATATTTGGACTCTTACTAATTACTCTACCATGACTCCCATCATGCAACCCTTCAACAGTTAAAAGGGAAGTCTGTCGGTGCGCACTGATTCCAATGCTGAACATAATTCAGGTAGCATGTTGTCATGCAATTATATATCAAATATTTGTAAACCTCAGCTTAATTTCCAAATAAATTGTCTCCGCCTACAAACCATTTACTTACAAAATGTACAAAGAACAAAAATGCTTTAATGAATGAGAATTATGAAAGGAAAAAACTCCTTCACAAGGTTGGAAATAAATTAGGTTTACTAACAGTTGCCAGGAGCTTGGTAGCATAGTGGTCACAAGTTGGGCAGCTAACATCAAGGTCAACAGTTTGAAACTACCAGCCGTTCCGCAAGAGAAGGATGTGGCTTTCTGCTCCCATATAGCTTTACAGCTTCGGAAACTATGCAGGATCTCAATGAGTCAGAACTGACCCCACGGCACACCACCATCACCACTAACAGTTAATCTTGGACATTTGGGGGGCAATTGTCACGATAAAATTACCTATCACAATATCCTTTTTTCCCCCTTTCTCCTTCTGGTTCCTGTTTACAAGAGGAATTCTTTCAGTTTCTCTCCATTGAGAGTAATGTTGGTTGTTGGATTTGTATATATGCTGTTATGTTGAGGAATTTCTTTGCCATTCCTATTTATTGTGTGTTTTTATCAGAAATGGATGTTGGATCATTTCAAATGCTTTTTCTGCATCAATCAATAAGAACATGTGGTTCTTTTCCTTTTAAAAAATGTATCTGGTGGTTTAAATTTATTGGCTTGCTTTTCTACTATTGAACCACCCCTAGTATGAATCCCAGTTGCTCATGATATATTAATTTTTTTGATATGCTGTTGAATTCTATTGGCTAGGATTTTGTAGAGAATTGTTGTATCTATGTTCATGAGGGATACTGGTCTATAATTTTCTTTTAGAGTGATATCTTTGCAGGGTTTTGGTTTGAAGGCTACATTTGCTTCATAAACTATATTTGGGAGTTTTCCATTTTTTTCTATGTTCTGCAATAGTATGAGTAAAATTGGTGTTAGCTCTTCTCTGAATGCTTGGTTGAAGTCATCAGGCTTGTTAGCTGGGAGTTTTTTAATGACCTGATCAATTTCTTCTTTTGTTATGATTCTGCTCAAGTTTTCTACTTCATTCTGTTAGTTTAAATAGGCCACATTTTACTAAAAAATTTCCCATTTCTTGTAGATTTCAAATTTATTGGAGTACAATTCTTCATAGTATTTTATTATCCTTTTTATTTCCATAGGTTCTGTTATGATGTAACCCATATTTTTTTTCTAGTATAATGATATCTTTATAGATATTTCAAAATAAATGTCTAAGGTAACTAAACAACAAAAATATAACTATTACACAGAATGTAATATATGAATGAAATAAATAACAAATATAATACTTAATTTTCAAAAGTAACAGCTATCTCTACGAGATACAGAACAAATCTGTGGTACTGTGAATTTACTTGATCTGACTTTTCTATCAAAAGTTTTCTTAACTTTCATCAAATGATTGGGTGTTGTTGTTGTTGTTAAGTGTTGTCGAGTCAATTCTGACTCATAGCAACCCTGTATAGGGTTTCCAAGGAGCGGATGGTGAGCTTGTACCACCGACCTTGTGGTTCAAACCAACCTTGTGGTGCAGTTCTTATTCTACAGTGCCACACCAGGACTCCAAAGGTTTGGTTGTTGCTGTTGTTATGTGCAGTGGAGTAGGTCCCGACTCATAGTGACCCTGCATAAGGTTTCCGAGGGTGTAAATGTTAATGAAAGCAGAAAGCCTCATCTTTCTCCCATGGAACAGCTGGTAGTTTTGAACTGCTGACAGTGAGATTAGCAGCGGGACTCGTAACCACTACGCTAATTCAGGACTCTTATGTCAGGATTGTTTATTTTTGCCATCCAGGTAGGTTTAAAAGGAGCCATCTCAGAAGTAGGGACAGACACTTCCAGGGTCATCAATAGACAAAAGCTTGAGCGGAATGTGAAATCCATACCTGAAAAAGCAATGGCAGCCGTATGCAAAGACTACAGGCCTTCTTGCCCTCGGACCAAGTAAAGCTGAGTGCCTGAAAGCAGGAGGCTGACCCACGCTGGGATGTGTCCTTTTGGCACTTACAGACTAGCTAAAGTAGTTATTTATTTAACTCTTTATTGTGACTTGAGTGAAGGTTAACAGACAACATCATCAGTTTTACTTTCAGCCAATCATAGGTTTTGTTTCATCTAAATGATTGCAATTCCCTCCCTGCAACAACAGTTATCCTCCTTCTTCTCTGTGGCTTCCCATGTACATTTTACTATTCACAACTCATCAAAGCAAAAATATTTTATGTGCACATATAAAAAATACATATATACTCATTTAAATGTCCAAAGGGCACATTTTGCAAACCAGCCTCCTGCCTGTATGCACATGGACCTAAAGTCCATAGCTGCTCTATCTTTCTATGCCATTGCCTCTGCCACAGGTCTCTGCTGTGGCTGCTTTCCCAGGTAGGATCGCATTCTCCACTCATGCTCTTCCTTCTTGATGGTCTTGGGATCTTCTCTTCCTACAATGAAAGATTAAACTACTCCCTCCTTTTAGTTACACATCTTCTACAACTACAGTTATGACAACCACAATTAATCCTGGTAACAATTACAATTCAGTAATAAAATCCTATCAGCATCATCTCTCATCCCCTTTCACCAGATCCGTCTGGAAAAGAGGAAGACTATTCAGTGGGGATACTACACTATCCACTTTGTTCTCAAACTAAGCACATTCATGAAAGCTTTTGAACCAATCATTTTGTGCCTTTGTAGTTACCCATTTTTGATAGCCAATGTCTAAATTGCCCACGTCTATCAACCCAGTGCACTGAGAAAACAAGCTAGATCCTTGATATGAAGATTCTTTTCATTTCGGTTGTAATTTTGACCAACTACATCCTTAAGCAAAGGTCCAGTTCATTAAATTGTTGCAATTTATATTTGCTCACAATATCAAGCATCTTTATCTTCAGCTGGTCAAATTCTAGTCAGCTATCCATTCAAGCTAGGCCAAATGGGTATTAGGAGAAAGCTTGGGAGTTAACACATGCCTTCCCACACTTCAGTGCAGCTGGCTGTTTTACTCTCAGCAATAGCCCTAGTGGCTAGGTCAGTGCTCATGAGATCTGGAGTTCACACATCCTAAATTTCAGACCAGTTAGACCTTCCTCTTCTCTCTCTCATTTCAAGGTCAATGGGTGTAGATGGAACATGGCCAGACTCACCTCATGTCTTCATTGCCACATTTCCTCCACTTCCACTTACAAGTAGACCAGGGCGGTCACCACAGAGCATGCTAGATTGCTCACAGGTTCTGTTTGAGTTTCCGTCTTAGGGGGTGTTGTTCTGTTTGAGTTTCCGTCTTAGGGGGTGTTTTCCGTGATGGGCTGACCCAGATCAAATTTTTATGGGTGTTATTTGCATCTTCTCCTTTT
>NW_006408526.1:15087678-15104371 GCF_000296735.1 Chrysochloris asiatica
CCTCTTTTGAGCTACTGCATCCATAGGTGTAGGTCAAGTTCATCAAATTGTATCAGATTACTCTTTTTTTCCCTCCTTTCTTCTTCTAGTTGAGCTCTGATCATCCAGTCATTGAAGTCAGGTCAAGTGGGTATTATCTGAAAGTGTGGGTGTTCTTGTGCATATGCCCTCTCTTTTTATCAGCTGAATACTTCTCGCTCCGCTCTAGTCCTCTGTGGCTATGTCATTGACTCTGGGCCCAAGAATTCCCAGGTCTTGCAACACTGCTGGCCAACCAGGTCTCCACCTGGGTTCACAGGAGTCTATTGAATGTTGTAGGGCTTAGCTCGCCGCTTCATTGCTGTTTTTCCCTCACTTCCTCTTATCCGTGATGAACGTGGTCACCAATCAGAGTATGTATTCCCATTGAGTCTTAGTCTTGGAAGGGTGTTTGCTCTGAGGGGGCCCCCTACCACTTGCATTGATGTCTCCTGGGTGAGCAATTTGCTTGTTTTTGTAGTAATCAGTTTGTCTGCCTATATTGTTTTGTATTTTTCCTTCTGGTTTTTATTTCAAGAAGTATATTCTGTTCTTCTAGCCACTCCAGGCTGGTCTGTCTGTCCTTTCAAGTGGAAATTTCCCACCTCTGACGATTCTGGATGCTGTTCAGGATTTCACCTATAGTCTTAGGTAATGCAGAGCCACCACAGGAAGCCTCCTTCGCTGGGCACATTCTAGCCCCATTTTAGGTATTCCAATCAGTTATAGGCAGAAGATGAACTTACAAGCTTTCTGTGGTGATATTTCTGGCTATTTCTTTCTCTGCCCCCTCCAGTGTCTATTTATAATGGTATGCAAGAAAAACCAAGATTCTAAAGACAGCCAAGCATCTTAACATTATTTCCCTCTTTTTCCCAATTCAAACCATGTCTCAATCCCTGTATCCCAGAGCCCTGATGTACTGAGGCTGTACATACATCATTCTTTACGTCTGTCCCACTTAGCCCATTCAAACCTGCCTAATTGTTCTCCCATCTGCTTTGTTCTTCCATTCCCCTCTCCCTTCTTGCATATTGCCCCCTCCCCAGCACCCAAACTATCTTGTATCTATTCCCTGCCCTGTGCTCCACCTTCCCCTCCCTCCCCTCACCCTAGCCTCCGCATCCCAGCAACCAGCAAAGTATCCCCCCCCTTTAGTATGGGTTCTTTTGCTTAGTCTTTTACAGTAGTGGTCCTATGTAGTATTTCTCCTTTTGTGACTGGCTGATTTTACTCAACATAATGTCCTCAATGTTCATCCATGTTATGTGTTGGCTTGCAGCTTCCTTGCTATTCTTCATGGTAGCATACTATTCCATTATGTGTATGTATCACAGTTTGTTTATCTATTCTTCAGTTGATGGGCATGTTGGCTGTCTCCATCTTTTGCCTATTGTAATAATGCTGCTATGAACATTAGTGTGCATATATCTACTCGTGTTATGGCTTGTGTTTCTTGTGAGTAAATACCAAGTAGAGGAATTGCTGTTTCATAAGGTAATTCTATTTCCAACCTTCTGAGGAAGTGCCATATTGCTTTCCAGAGAAGTTGGACCATTCTGCAGTCCCACCAGCAATGCAGGAGTGTCCCATTCTCTCCACATCCCCACCAGAATTTCTTGTCCTCTACTTTTTTGATCTTTGCTGTTATTGTTGGTGTGAGATGATATCTCATTGTTGTTTTGAGTTGCACCTCTCTAATGACTAGTGATTGTGAACATTTCTTAATATGTTTGTTGGCTGCCTGGATCTCCTCCTTGGTGAAGTGTCTGTTCATGTTCTGTGCTCATTTTTTAATTGGGTTATTTGTCTTTTTCTTGTATAGGTGTTGTAGTTTCCTACACATTTTAGAAATAAGTCCCTTGTGACATTGCCAAAAATTTTTTTCCATTCTGTGAGTTCCCTTTACACTCTTCTGGTGAAGTATTTTGATGCACATAAGTTTTTAATTTTTAGTATGTCCCACTCATCTATTTTTTCTACTTTTTTGTGTGTAGTTTTTAAAATGTTTTGTAATAGTTCTATTAGAGTTTGATTTATGAATTTTGATTTGCTTTCATTGGGAGCATAAATGTTTACTATGGTTATGTTCTCTTGTTCAATTAACCCTTTAATCAGGAGAGCAAGTCCTTCTTTGTCTCTTATACTAGTGTTTGCCTTAAAACCTGTTTTATCAGACATTAATATTGCCACTCCTGTTTAATTTTGATTGTCATTAGCTTGATATATTTTTTCCATCCTTTAATTTTTAATCAATAATTGTCTTTGTGTGTAAGGTGTGTCTCTTGTGGGCAGCATTTTGAAGGATCCTCTTTTCTGCTACTTTCTGTCTCTTGACAGGTGAATTTAATCCAATTGTAATTATTGATAAGCATGAGTTGAGTGCAGTCATTTTGGTGTGCAGTTTTTCTTTTTTTTTTTTTTTGTGGTGCTGCAAGTTTCTTTGTTCCACATATTTTTCTGTTCTGAGTTAATTTTGTTTGTATGCTTCTTTGTCAATGTTTTCACTGTTTCAATTTTATCTTAGAAGCATTTTTACAATAAATTTCATTAATTCTAATATTCTGCTTCGATATATAGTTCCATATTCTGAAGAGTATTAAATTACATGTCATAGAGTTGACTTTCTTTCCCTCTTACAGTCTTACTTGTTAATATTGAATAATGAGTTTTATTTTCTCACCTTCACACTGATTTTTTTTTTATTCCTGAAAGTGTGCTGCATACAATATGGTAAAATATGTTATCACAGATTCCAGGTTTTGCATAAGTAACGAACTAGAAAATGCAAAGCTACTGTTGCAACCCTTATCATCATTTCAGTGCCTCCATGCATTTCTTCAGAAATGTTCTTAGCACAAAAGTTCAAATTTAAAAGAGCATCTCTGAAAGCATCAACAGTGTCAGAATTCACACACCCTTCTTCCCCTAAGACCTTCTCCCCCCAACACCCTTTCCCCCAACATACAGTGGAGCAGTTGCTTGAGTTGCCCTACTTACTGGTGAACACTACAGACTGATCTCTAGTCGCTCTGTGCCAGAGGCAGAGTGGATATTGTTATGGATTGAATTGTGTTTCATAAAAAATATATGTGACACTGTTTGGGAATAGAAGTTTTCTTTTGTTATATTAACGATGCCATAATAAAGTAGGGTGGATCCTAAACCTAATCTCTTCTGAGAAACAGACACAGAGATACACACACAAGGATAAAACAGGAACCACGTGAGGATTGTCTACAAGGAAAGACCACCCAGAATTGCTGGCAGACACCAGAAATAAGGGGAGAAGAACACAGAAAGAACAGATACAGCTTAGATCCTGATTTAAACTTTCTGTTATTCTATCATTATGACAGGCCATCATTATGATATTCTATCATTAGGAAACTAGAAACAGAGGATAAGGTATCTGTTTTGTGGAGGGGACATGTGCATGTTGCCAACTTCCTTCCTGCTAGGAGCACTGGGCAATCACCTAGGTAAGGTGATGGTTATGAATTCCAATTGAGAAATCCAACTGCTTGGTGTAAAATAAAGAGAAATGTTTCTTGTGTGTGATAGTTTACTACATTTGAAGGACAGCAACATTCATTTGTTAATCTGTAATAGAATAGTGAATACAAAGCTTCAACTGAAGTCCCAGAAGGAGGTACCAGACCTAAATACAAAAAGGTTTGAGAATTGATTTTACAGCTCTAGAAAATTCTCATCCACAGAGGGAGATATAAAGATTGTGAGAGTGAAGATTTAAAATGCATCATTGAAGGTGATTTATTAAACGAGATAGTTATGGGGAGTAGAAAGAGTGTGGCCACTTGTTTGAAGTCTGGTAACATGACAAGCATAGTATCAGGGCTATTTGAATGAGTTAGCAAACATCCCCTGAAGTTGGTGGCTGTGAACATCATTCCTGTCTCATGCCCATCTGCAGCAGCCTAGTAAAGGACTATGCCTGGGAACGTCCTGCACCTGCAAAGTAACCAAACATCTTCCAATAATATGAGTCAAAGTCTTGTGCATCCCAGAGACCAAATGTGGAACCAGCAGTATGTATGAAAGCCTGTATTATGTTTAAAGGCATCTTTTACTCAGTGTGCCTGCCAGAACAAAGACTCCCCAGAAGTAACTGATTAGATTTTTCTCCCAGGCAGATGCTGAGTGGTTGGAGCAGATGTCTTAGTGGTAGTCAGGTGGTTCTAGCAGGCTAGTCTGTAGAGAGCCTTCGGATAAATCGATGACAAAGTCAGATGCAGAAATGGGAAAGCAATGGGCAGCCTTGCTTCTCTGCTTCTCTCTGAAAGAGACTTCTGTCTGCAGTTTAGGGAAGGCTGAGGGAATTTTACCTTTGAATTAAAGTTGAAGTGTAAATTGTATTGTATTGAAGTCTTGCTTTTTAAATTGAAAGCACTTTTTCTGATTAGTGTTGATAATGACTTCTGCTACGTAAGAGTGAAGGATTAGGTCACTGGATAATCCAAGTTTCCATCCAGCATTCAGGGGAAGGACAATCACCACTGAGCAGGGATAATGGTTTAATGGTTTGACTCCAGGAATACCCTTAATCATTTTTTCTCTTCCAGGGTCTTAATGACATGGGCTACTAGGCTTTCAGAGACCCTGCAATGAGCACCACAATAAGAACCACAAAGCTGGCGGCATATTAACTACATTTGATAAGCAATACCTGCTCTCAAGAGCAAACAGTGCAAAGTCTTAAGAATAGATCCAGAACTAGTTATCAGTCATCAGGCATCTGGAGAAGAGGGATATGGAGTTGTCATAGGACTTTCAGAATTCTACAACCACAGATGAAACTAAAGCACCTACTGACAAATACTGAAAATTGTTTTCTCTTGTAAAACAGGACATTCTATGGCAAGTTCCTAATTTCCTCTACTCCCTCCCCCTCCCCTTCTCTTTATCCCTTTCTCTTACCATCTCTCTTTTCCCTCATCTTTTCCTCCTTCCCACCCTTCCATCTCTCTCTCTTTTTCTCTAATTTGGTGTCTCAATCAAGCATAGGTAGAGCTAGAAGTCAAAAGTGAGGAAGAAAAATGATGGTGAAATAGTAATTTCAGAATTTGATTTTAGGTAAGCTTGAAGACTGTGCAGTTTTGCCAGACATATGACAGGTAATTTTTATCATTAACAATGCTTTATAAATATTTTGTGATATAAAACTTTTGAAGAGAACAGGGCATTGGAATGCAACTCCTCCTAAGGTTAAGCCAGCATGTATGAAGTTTGCCTGGAAAGGTTTTAGCTACTCCACTCTAGCTCAGCATACTGAATAGAGATTTAATTGCTGAGGGAGGTTGTATATTGTGTGTTAAAACTGGGAGTCTTTGAGGGTGAGTCTGGGTGGAGATGAGGGCATATCCCTAAAGCAGCAAAGTACTAATAAAGTACTTTGGCACTGCTCCAAAAATGGGAGCCCATTAGAGGCACAGAACCCACGCCAGAAGGTGAAGGCAGAGCACATGAGAATTATGAGAGGAGATTAATTAGAGAAGGAAGATTCTTGCTTTTCTAATTTGTCTCCTCCTGATTCTCTTAGCTATCAGAATAGAAGGAAATGGAAATAGTAGTTTATTGTGTTTGACAGTGAGGGTTGTTGTTATAGTTGGGAGTCCTAGTATGGTGCTATAAGATAGGCAATTGACTGCAAGGTCGGTTTGTTGTTGTTGTCAGGTGCCACTGAATTGGAACTGACTAATAGTGACCCCATGCATAGCAGAATGCAACAATGTCCGATCCTGGGCCAACCTCACTACCGCTGCCACACTTGACGCCATCAGTGACGCCACCTGGCCGATCCATCTCATTGGGGGTCTTTCTCTTTTTCTATGACCCTCCATCTTACCCAGCATGACATCCTTCTCCAGTGACTGTTCCCTCCTGACAATATGTCCAAAGTATGAGAGACGAAGTTTAGCCATCTTGGCCTCCAAGGAGCACTCTGGCTGCACTTCTTCCAAAACAGATCTATTGATTCTTTTGGCAGCTCATGGCACTTTTAGTATTCTCCTCCAACACCACAATTCAAAGGCATCAATTCTTCTACGATCTTCCTTATTCACTGTCCAACTTTTGCATCCATATGAGGTTATTGAAAATACCATGGCTTGGGTCAGGTGCACCTTAGTCCTCAAGCTGACATCTTTGCTCTTCAACACTTTAAAAAGTTCCTGTGCAGCAGATTTGCTTAACGCAATACGTTGTCTGATCTCTTGACTGCTGTTTCCGCGAATGTTGATTGTCAATCCAAGAAGAATGAAATCCTTGACAACTTCAATCTTTTCTCCATTGATAAGAATGTTGTTTATTGGTCAAGTGGTGAGGATTTTTGTTTTCTTTACATTGAGATGCAATCCATACCGAAGGCTGTGCTCTTTGATCTTCATCAGTAAATGTTTCAAGTCCTCTTCACTTTGAGAGTTAGGGAACATAATATCTTCCTTTTTTGTTCTCTCTTTTACGTCTTTCCTTTTTATGCTATTTTATTTTTTATGTGTGTGGGGAGGGTGGTTAGGAGGAGGTCTCTAAGGTTTATTTTAAATATAAAGCACAGAAATTTAGCTTTTTTACTAACCTATGAAAGGAGCTCTGGTAGTATAGTGGTTAGGAATCAGGCTGCTAACCTCATAGTCATCAGTTCAAAACTACCAGCTGTTCCATGGGAGAAATATGAGGCTTTCTGCTCCTGTAAAGATTAACAGCCTCGGAAAACCTGTGCAGGGTCACTGTGAGTCGGAACTGACTCCATGGCACATAACAACAACAACAATGAGCTCATGAGGCCATGTGTGTAAAATTTATACTTTATAGTTCAATGAGTATAATTCAAATGTAAGGGATGATGATTAAGTCAGGTCCAAGTCCAAGAACCTCTTCATTTCTCACTAGCTCCCAAACTAGAAGAGGGGGAGCTCTTGGTCAAGCCAACAATAATCCAAGGAGAGTAAAATAAAACATGTATGTATATTTTTCACTGAAAAAATTATCTCAGAGTGAAATTGTAAAACAAAAAAACTGAGCTCCCAAAATACCACAGAGTACAATATTAGCAGTGTGATGGTTTATGGAATGACTTTGGGGTAGCTTCATTTTGGCCAGCTACCTGAATCACAATGTTTCCCCTTGGGGTCTCTGATTTGGGCCTGACTAAACTAATTTACTCTGAGCATGAGGCACTCTGTTCACATTAAAAGAATATACTTAAGCAGATATAATACACTCTTCCCCTGTGGCCAGTTTTGCTTTGCTCCAGACAGGAGCTTGGAAAGAGCTGTCTGGAAAGATGTCCTAACTTTGCTGTTGAGCCAATAAAATCCAAAATAATATGTGATAGCATAAGCTTTTAAATAAGTACACAGGAGAGCTAAAGTCTGTGCTGGGGATTTAGTGAGAGGTGAGTGCAAATGAATACTAGAAATGAAGTCCTAGCGAGGGTAGGACCTTAAATGAATTCTACAAATGGCACCCCTCCTGGTTAGAGGGAGAACCAATCAATTAAAACCAGTTGTTTTGGAGTCAGTTCTGATTCAGAGCAGAATTTTATGCTCCATTAGGCATTTTGGAAGTAGATGGTCAAGTTTTTCTTCTGAGGCACCTCTGGGTGCACTTGAAACTCAACCTTTCAGTTAGAAGACAAGGTTATTAATTGTTTGTGCCACCCAGGGACTCTAGGGGCAGAACAGTGGACTGGTTAGGACAACAGACATTAAAGACAGCAAGGCCTAGGTTCAAATCCTCAGCTTGCTCTTAGGCAGTCTAATTATTTCACATTCTTGAACCAGTTTCCTCATAAATAAAATGAGATTAATGTAAACTTCAGTGGGATTTCATAAGGATAAAATCAAACACATATGTAACGCATTAAAAGTCCTGGTATGGTGCTGTAGGAAAAGCGCTTGATAGCTAACCATAGGTCATTGGTTCAACCCCACCAGCTACTCCTTGGAAACCTTATACAGGACCACTATGAGTCAGAACTGACTCAGCACTTAACAACAAAAATAATTATCAGCAAAGGTGTTCTGGTGTGGTACTGTAGGATAAGCACTAGACTGCTAACCACAAAACTGGCAGTTCGAACCCACCAGTCACTCCTTGGAAACCCTACGCAGGATCACTATGAGTCAGAACTGAGTTGATGATACTTAGCAACAAAAACAATGAAGTACTTAGAACAGTGGTTTTCAACTCTGTACATTAGAATCAATTAGGGAGAATTGAAAAGAGCCACGACGTGTGAACCTTAGTTCAGACAGTTTCATTCAGAATCTCCAGGACTAAGGTTTAATATTTGTGTGTATAGAAAACTCTCCAGTTCATTGTAATGTGTTGTAAGGAATGAGGGAAACTTTGTACCATGTAATAACCCTCTAGAAAGGCTAGTGACAGCTGAAAGGTTTCAATGAGGCCAGTACTAGAGATGCTTTGTTATATTGTACGCACTCAGACTAAGACAATTGTTTCCATTGATCCTAATTTTATTAAGCGATATTTATATTTGAATTTTTATTGGAGAAAATGAGCATATCTATCAGCTATAGAGAATATATTGTGTAAATTTTACTCTGAAGAGTTTAAGTGTGGTAAAAGAAAGTGTATCAACCCTTGAAGAGAGCTGGCTAAAAGGTTTGCTTCTTTTAAGTGCAGGCCAAATTGTCATCACAGTAATTCAGCGTTCATGGTTTCTTGTGAAGTCAACTCCTACCAGAGAGGCAGGAAAACAGAGTAGCTAAGAATGATTTTCTGTGGAAACTGCCTGTCCCCAACACTAGCTCAGCCATTTATTATGTGACCCAGGGCAGGTTAGTTTCTTTCTTCAGTATTTTCACTGAGAAATTTAAAATAATCATACTGCCACTGGCATCCAGATTGTTGTGAGGATGAAATGAGTTAATAATAGTAAAACATTCTCAACAGTATTGATCAGGAAGTACTAGTCAGCAGTAGTAAAGATATGATTTTTAAGTAAATGCTTTTGAGATTTTCATGATCACTGTGTCAGATGGTAATTGAATTCTTAAAAAAATTCCATGATTCTCAAACTTTGGTAAATCTCAGAATTGCCTAGGGATCTTGTTAAAGATCAGAATTTTGGATGAACCTGATACATACCAAATTTCAAGGACCTCCACAATTGTGAAAAGACTAGATTAGGAATGAAAATATGATAGAGTCCCAATGCTACTAATTATTGCCTACTCTTATCTATTCAATGGCATTGCCTATGCTCCAATTTTTTTTCTAAGAAATGGAATGACAATCTGCTCTAACTCATCAAGTTCTGTGAAAACCAAAGAAGATAACCACAGTGCATATGTAAGGTAAATTTGTTTTTCTTCTTCTGAAATATCATAGGAAGTTAGCATCGTTTACTTATATAATAAAACTTTTGACATGATAATTTGAAATCTACATTGTTTTAACAGATGTGAGGTAAAATAACAGGTTAATAAATTTATTAAGTTAAGCTTAATAAATTGTTTCCATCAGTCTATACAGCCTCTATTATATTGTTCAGCTTGATAGCCAGATACAAAATACAGCCTTGATCAGGACTGAGAAAGTAAGAAAACTCTGAAAAGTTTAGAAGATGAAGATTGATTAATCTTTTCTTGAAATGTAAATGTTTCAATATTAAAAGAATAATATTTATATATTTTCTCTGAGTCATAGATGGAAATAATGCCTGCTTTGGGGAATAATGATGCAATCAAAGCTGTTATTAAAAGCCACTGAGTCAGTGTTGACTCATAGAGACCCTGTATAGCATTTCTGAGGCTTCAAATCTTTGTGGGAGCAGAAAGCCTCATCCTTCTCCCATGGAGTGTCTGGCAGACTCGAACCATGGACATTGTGGTTTACAGTCCAGTGCTTAATGTATGGAGCCACTATGCGCTCTCCACAATCATGGTAGCTTACTATTAAAGTATAGCTTAAAGTGATAGGAGTTTAATTTTGAATACATCAAATCAGCTACTAAAGATGCAATATCTTAAGGTAGAAAAATTTGAAAAGCTATACTGTTTATTGGTTTTCTTGCAGAAAGTGTAGCAATTCTCAGCATTGTTTTTGTTCTTTAATAAAACTCAGCCTTCTAGATATGTGATATTTAACTAGCTTTCTTCTTCCAAGTCCTATACCAAACGAATCATTCCTGTGACATAAAAAGCAGAACCCTGGAGCAAGAGCATTAGGGACCTTTTCTCCTGACCCACTTAATAACCAGAAGGGAAGAGTTAGGTGGGGGAACTCACTGTAATTTTGGATCTGGTAAAATGTTTGGAAATCTTTCTCTGAGTAAAACATATGACCCCATGGCCCTGAAAATGTCATGAGTTACCAAAAGCTAATAAGGACATTTTCTGAAAGTTTTCTGCTTCAGGATTTTCAAGTTACCTATTGTCTCAAGAGCTGTTTCTACAGGGGAATAAGGCCTGGTAGGTATAATAATTATGCTTCCAGCTCTTGTCTGACAAGCTGAGTCCTGACTCAGGAGGCCTCCTTTGCTCAATAGCAATTATGAGGAAAGTCAGAAGGCTGTATCCTAACCCATGTCACAGGCTCTGCTTCACAGAACAAGCAGGACTGAGCAGTATAGGGCATGATTATTGTATGAGGAGAGCAAAATTGAGGGAGATTCAGACTTCCCAAAGGGAAGGGAATTCTTTCAGAAATAATATAGAATCACTATGATTATGTAAAATATGCTAGGAAAATTATGAAGCACAAGGTGCTATTCCATTCCGCAGCAGTATGTGAATCATACATTTTTTCAAGACAGAAGAAAAGTACTTGGGATCATTTGGCAAAAATTCATTGAAAGGATGTTTCAATCCTGTCAACTTGTGAAGAGACCCCCAACCCACACCTGCCCCACCTTGTATATGTTGCGTTCATCCCTTTCCACCAAAAATTAGCCATGCTATGTGCAGTCTTTGGGGAAAAGGAAGTTATTTTTTCCTTTAAAGATGGCACAATAAATCATTATTGACAGGAAATTAATTAAATATTCAATTCTATCCCTTGCCATCAAGTTGATTCCTACTCATAGGCACCCTAGAAGACAAAGGGGAACTACTCCGCAAAGTTTCTGAGACTGTAAATCTTTATGGCACCAGACGGCCTCATCTTTCATCTGGGGAGCAGCTGGTGGGTTGAACAGCTGACCTTTAAGTTAGCAGCCCACCGATTAGTCCATCGTGCCACCAGAGCTCCTTTAAATAGCCAATGTTGTTGTTGTAAAGTGCCATTGAGTCAGTCTCAAC
Organism: Chrysochloris asiatica; assembly: GCF_000296735.1. Taxonomy (NCBI): domain Eukaryota; kingdom Metazoa; phylum Chordata; class Mammalia; order Afrosoricida; family Chrysochloridae; genus Chrysochloris; species Chrysochloris asiatica. The sequence continues at coordinate 15,098,982 of NW_006408526.1, forward strand.
TCACAGCAGCCCTGTATAGGGTTTTGGAGGAGCCTCTGGTGAGTGAATTTAAAGTAATTCAGTGAAATTCCTGACATTCCTGGTATTTCATTATATTATATTTAATACCATCTGTTTCCTGGTGTGGCAATGGACTGCTAATGGCAAGGCCAACAGTTCAAACTCACCAGTTGCTCTCTAGAAATCCTATACAGGGTCGTTATGGTTTGGATCTGACTAGACAGCACAATGACAACTATCAAAATAATTTTATAATTATTTCCTGTTTATAATCCCACATATAGAATTACCAAATATTCATCATTTTACTGGTCTTGAATCTTTCAGTTGATATATTATGAAAGTCACAAGTTTTTATTACATTCTTTGGAAAAACCAAGCACCTACATCCACTATACTTTTTCTCTGAAATTGTCTCAAGTCATTTGTCTTCTTTCTCATGAAACTTTGAGATGATAGTGCTCTATTAAAATTTGAGTTGAGATTTTGGGTTCCCAATAATCTTGCAAATTAATATGTGACTGTCTTTCTAAAACAAGCCTAGGGAAGGCCATGGATGGAGGAGGGTGTTTGAGGGCCATCTAAGAACTTAATATAAGCATTCTGATAAATCTGCAAGAGTAAAAGAATAACAATTAAAGTTAGGATTGCATATAGGACCAACAGTAGATGCTATGTATGGGCAATCATCTGTGGGGAGAACTCTCCAGTTCTCACCCCTGCCTGCCTATGCTGCCCTGTACAAAACAGCACCCACTGCCACTATAGGGCAGAAAAACATTTCTGGAACTGAGCTGAGACTTGGATATCAATGTGATGTCTTGGTGCTTTATCCAGATTGACCCTCCAGGATGAGGCACTCAAATCCTAGTTCTTGAGAGAATTGGGGGTTAACTGCTCAGCTGAGTCCTTTTCCAGGTAGTCTTTAGCTGAGAATTTATCTTTGACTCAGAATCTGCTTCCTGGAGAATGTGACTTGTGGTATAGTGGTGGAAGTTTGACTTGCTAAGTCACAAATCTCTTCGCACCCTTGTCTCTTGGACTTGGGGTTATTGTTGTTTTGTTGTGTGCTGTTGAGTCAGTTCTGATTCATAATAACCCTGTAAAGGATTTCTGAGGCTGTAAATATCTACTGGAGCAGAAAGCCTCAACTTTCTCCCAAGGAGTAGGTGGATTTGAATTGCTGACTCATTGGTTAACAGCCCAACATGTAATACAATACGCCAGGGTTTGGAAGTAGCTAAAGCAAAATGTTCAGCCCAGACTAACAGCAGAGACCCTTTGGATAGTGGCACCATCTACCTTCATTCATTAAGTTTCCAAAGAGAGACACAAGCCAAGACAGACTAATGACGTTATAAACTGATTAAGATGATCTCACTTGAGTCTAAAAAAAAGATAAAGGGATCAATTTCTAACTCTAGTTACTCAAGTCAATCTGATTTTACCCTTAATTCAATTGTTCATGCTTATTCTGAATTGTGGATTTGACAATGTCTTTATAACCCTATTGTTCTGTAACTGCTACAAATATTTAAATTCAATTGTTACAAATATTCGTAATAAAACAAATTAGCTGGTTTGTTAAAAGAACAGTTTTTTTCAACCCCTTTAACTCTGAATAATATTTATTGTTTTCAGATGAAAAATATATTTCCATACAGAAAAATAAATCTAAGTACAGTTTATTGATGTCTATGGTATTTTATAGAAGAAACTGTAGTTTCCAAAGGGCTCCAAAAATCCAAAGTTCATTAAAAAAGGAGAAACCATCAACCTAAAATAATTATTTATGTTACTGAGAAGTTTTGCAGGTGATAGTGTCAGGCAGAAATGGGACTGAGGATTTAATACCAAATTGAAAGACAAGTAGTTTATGTGAAGGGTCGCCATTGGAGCAAGCTGGTCATATCAAATGTTACTTAATTAGCAAGCCGACACAGGCCCTGTTTAGTCCCTTGAAGACAGTTTACAAGACCCTCTAGTGGCTGGGTTTCCATGACTAAAATATCTCTTCTAAACAATACCTAAAAAGATGCTTGTCACAACTGTAAACGAATTAAGTTTATTATGAGATAACTCTGCTTATGCTACACAATTGACTGTTCACTTTACTAAATGGTAAACTAAAAAAAAAAAAAAAAAGGTAAATAATGCATGAATAAAGCTATGCTATATGGCTAACAAGCCCTGGTGGCATTATGGGCTAAGCATTGGACTAATAATGCAAGATAATGATTCAAACCCACCAACTCCTCTGAGGGAAAAAGATGAGATTGTCTACTCTGTACAAATGTACAGTCTCAGAAACCCTAAGAAGCAGTTCTACTGTGTCTTACTGGGTTGCTGTGAGTCTGAATCTACTTGGTGGCAGAGGGTTTATATGACTGCAGTTATCTGCTTAAGCTTTCTCACTTGGTATAATAAAACACTTAGTTGGGAGTAGCGAAGTAATTCTTTTTTTTTTTTTTCTTAATGTTTTATTGTGAATTATATGATTGTTTCCATGAGAGAACCTCAGTTCCATATTCATTCCATCGTATATCATTACATTGCCATGGTTCCAATCCCCTCCATGCCTCGTCTTCTGACCAAAGGGCATATCCTAGAAGCTCTACACTCCCCACTTCCCACTCAGTCTTCCTTTCCCTCTCTGGATCCAAAGTCCCCAGCCGCTTCATCCCTCCTTGTCATCATCTCTGTCTCCATCTCAGGCATCCCCGGTGGTTCTCTGGGTGGGGTCCTGTTCTCGGCTCTTATCCGTTGGTGGTCCCAGAGACCTCCACTCCTAGACTGGAGAAATAATCTCTCTCTTCCTTGCTACAAAACATCTACCCTTGCATTTCCAACGCTCACAATCCATCTTGATAACCATTATTCACTACAGTATCGCATGTTACCCATCTGTATTTCATTTCATCAGCTCCACCTAGACAAATTGGATAGTACTCACTGGAGATTCTGCCTTCCTCCATGCCCCCTAGCTCTAGGTTCCCTCTTGGAAGCTTGGAAGCCAGTTACTTCTTGCCTTTGTAGTCCCTCTCTCCCCATTTGGGTATCCAATGTCCCAGTTGCCCCTCTCTGTCTACTCTGTGTGTGGAGAGGGTGGGAATGTTTCTTGATGTAAGGATTTATCACCTCTTTTGTGTCACTGCATTCGTATGCATAGGTCAAGTTCATCAGCTTGGATCAGCTCAATCTTATTCTACCCCCTCCACCCCCCCACCCCCCAGCTTCTTTCTTCTCCTGGTCATCCAGTCATCCAGTCCCGGTCACGTGGGTGTCATCTGCAAGTGTGGGTTTTCTTGTGCACATGCTCTCTCTTCCCATCAGCCATCAGCCGGCAGCTCCATTCTCCACTTGAGTCCTCCTTGGCCACGTCACTGACTCTGGGCCCAGGAGTCCCCAGGTCTCCTTGCACTGCTTGCCAACCACGTCCCCAACCGGGTCCACAGAAGCCCGCTGAATATTGTGAGGCTTAGGTTGCTGCTTCATTGCTGCCTTTACCCCATTTCTCCCCAGGGGTAATGCGTGTGTTTATCAATCTGAGTGTGCATTTCCACCGAGTCTTAGTTTTGAGGGGGGGAGGGCGAAGTAATTCTTTTTAATGTTTCATTTTTTTCCCTTTTAAATTCAGTTTTAAAATTGCATACCAAAGAATGCACCCATTTTAAGAGTATAGTTTAGTTACAAACAAAACAAAGCAAACCCACTGTCATAGAGTGGACTCTAACCCAGAGATCCCGTGTAGGGCAGAGTAGAACCACTCTGTAGAGTTTCCAAGTCAGTTAATCTGCACAGAAACAGACTGCATTATCATTTTCCTGTGCAGTGGCTGGTGGATTTGAATATGGTTGGCAGCCCAACACATGTAACCATCACCCCAAAAATTTCCAACTTGCCCCTTTGTAGTCAACATTTCACACTCCCAGCCCAAGGCAACTTTCTGTCACCATAGAATTGTGTTTCTTTTTTTACTATTACCTGCAAATAGAATTATAAATTCCATATTTGTGTCTTGCTTCTTTTGCTCAGCCTGATTTTAAGACTCATTCATATTATTATGCCCATTAGTAGCCTGTTCATTTTAATTGCTGAGTCGTACACAATTGTATGACTACACAACATTTTACTTGTCCACTGATCATTTGATGGACATTAGGGTTGTTGCCAGGTTTTGATTAATATGAATAACTTTGCCATGGATATTTATATGCAAGTCACTTTGTGAACATATTAAATAAAAAAACAAAAAAACGACACATTTATTTTGAAGTTATTTTAGATTATAGAAAAGTTGCAATGATAGTGCAGAGAGTATGTTCTCTCTTCACCCCCTTCTTCTAATGTTAGCATCTTACATAAACATGGTACATTTGTCACAACTATGACATTAACATTAGTACATAAGTACAAGGTTATTACTGGACTGCAGACCTTATTCAGATTTCACCAGTTTTCTAGTCATGTCCTTTTTGTGTTCTGGTATCCAGTCCAGGATGCCACATTGCATTTAGTTATCATGCTTCCGATCTATGACAGCTTCTCAGAATTCCTTGTTTTTTCATGATCTCGGTAGTTATTGATTTTGGAGAGGACATTAAAATATTTTATTTATTTTGTTGCTGTTATTGAGAATATACCCAGCAAAACATACATCAATTCAATAATTTCTATATGCAGAGTTCAATGGTGTTAATAACAGTTTTTGAGTTGTGCAGCCATTCTCACACTCCTTTTCTGAGTTGTTCTTCCACCATTAACATAAATTCACTGCTGCCTAAGGTGCCTGTCTTTTCAGTTGCTGTTGTGAATTTCATCCCAATATGGTGGTGGTGGTGTGCCGTGGAGTCGGTTCTGACTCATAACAACCCTGCATAGAGTTTCTGAGGTTGTAAATCTTCATGGGAACAGGAAGCCTCATGTTTCTCACATGGAATGGCTGGTAGTTTTGAACTGCTGACCGTGAGGTTAGCGGCAGCTTGTGAGTTGCTGTGATTCTGAAAGTTATGCCACGGGTATTTTAAATACCAGCAGGGTCACCCATAGTGGACAGGTTTCAGATGAGCTTCCAGAGGCAGACAAACTAGGAAGAAAGAATGACGAACTACTTTAGATTATTTAGTTACTGAAAACCTTATGAATAGCAGAGAAACACTGTCAGATATAGTGCCGGATAATGAGCCCCTCAGGTTGGAAGGCACTCAAAAAGCGATCTGCCTCTTCAAAGTAGAGTTGACCATGATAACGCGAATAGAGTAAAGCCCGTGGGAGAAAAGTCCAGGGGACCTTCATTTGCTGATGGAGTACAACCAAAATGAAGAGAAACAACTGTAAACATCCATTGACAATTGTTGTTGTGTTGTTGTGAAGTGCCATCGAGTCGGTTC
>NW_006408526.1:15106981-15114230 GCF_000296735.1 Chrysochloris asiatica
TTGGAGGAGAATATTGAAAGTGCCATGGGCTGCCAAAAGAACCAATAGATCCGTTTTGGAAGAAGTGCAGCCAGAATGCTCCTTGGAGGCCAAGATGGCCAAACTTGTCTCTCATACTTCGGACATATTGTCAGGAGGGACCAGTCACTGAAGAAGGATATCATGTTTGGTAAGGTGGAGGGTCTGAGAAAAAGAGGATGATCTCCAACGAGATGGACTGACTCAAGTGTGGCAACAGTAGTGAAGTTTCCCAGGATCGAGCAGTGTTTCGTTCTGCTGTGCACAAGGTCACTATGAGTTGGTACCAACTCGATGGCACCTTACAACAACCACAACAATAACACACACACACACACACACACACATATATATATATATATGTTGTTAAGTGTCCGACCCATAACGACCCTGTATAGGGTTTCCAAGGAGCAGCTGGTGAGCTTGAACCACTGACCTTGCAGTTCAAACGACTTTGCAGTCTGATGTATTAACCCACAGTGCCACATCAGGATTCTCTCTCTCTCTCTCTGTATATATGTGTATGTATATATATAATTCTTTAAATAGTGTAATGCTTGAGCAGACTTTTTTTTTTTTTTTACTAATTAAACTAAATAGTTGTTTGGTTAGACTTCAGGGAATATTTTCAATTTAAGGATTAAATATTACTTCAGGATAATAGTTTCATGGGCTTCATCCAGCCTTCATGGCTCCAGAAAGTGTGCAGTCCATGAGAATTTGGCATTCTGTCTGCCTTTTCCCTGCTTTGAACAGAATTCTTCTACAGAATTTTTTTATCAAAATGCTTAGTAGTTCTAGTCAGGAGCCATTCAGTTCTTCTGGTTTCCTGGGGAAGGAGGCAGATGTTCAAGAAGGCAATTAGCTACACATTCCATGTCCTCATAATCCATACTCTTCCTGTTGCTCTGGGTGGTTAGAGACAAATGACCAGTCCGTGAATGTCTACTTGCAAGCTTTTAAGAAGCCAGGCACTACATAATAAGCTAGGAGGTAGAATAGAAGCACTAAATATGTAGTTAGGCCTATTAACTGAAATGTTCTATGAAACACTGACCCCAAACCTCCAAGCCATGTAACAGGAATTTATGAGGTTTCCTCAATATACATAAACAGGCTCAGCAGCTACTATGTGTGGCTTTTAAATTTTATTATAGAAAATATTTCTATCATACAACTTTAGCCAATTCAACTTTTTACTAGTGTACAATGCATTGACAGCACTCACAATAATTTCTGTGCAAACATACCCTTAATTAATGCAACTTTTTCATAACTGAATCAAAAACTCAGTACTCTATGATCTTGGCAGTTTTGAAGTGGACTAGTCAGGTATTTTGTAGACTGTGTCTCTCTCTTTTTTGTGTGTGAACTGAGTGATAGTTTACATGGAAGAGCATCAGCTTTACACCATTGTTTCATTGCAATGATTACAATCCCCTCTGTGCATCATCATTCAACAGTATTTGCTTTCATTCTCCCCGTTTTTGTTTCTTTTTTGGGGGGTGGGGGTGGGGCTGGGAGTGGGGGATGTACACAAAACAACTCAGAATATATAATAATTTAAACAACCAAGGGCACATTCTGCAAGCCTCCCTCCTGGCCGCCAGCACTCAGTTCCTTTCTTTCCATGAGTCTAGGGTCCTTAGCTGCTCCCTCTCTCCATGTCCTCATCTCTGCCTCCATCTCTGGTGTCACTGCTTCTCTGGGTACCATGTTCTGCTTGTGCTCTTCTCCTTTGATGTTCCTAGGGCCCTCTGTTTCTGGGCTGTAAAATTAACTACTCCCCTGTTTTTGTTACGAAACTTCTACCACTACAGTTGTGACAGTCGCAATTAGTCATGATAACAATTACTCACTACTGAATCATAAGAATCTTGTCCCCTGTCTAGACAAGATGAAAACTATTCAATAGGGACTCTGTCTTTTCCCACACACTCTTAAACTAAACTCCCTCATGAAAACATGTAAGCCAGTTACTTCATGCCTTTATCACCACCTCATTTTGGTAGCCAATGTCTAAGTTGCATGTCCCTATATACCCTATATACAGAGGGGATAGGATTGATACTTGATGTGAAGACTCCTTCCCTCTCAGTTGGTATTTTGAACTACTACATCCATAAGTACAGGTCAACTTCATCAAATTGTAGTGATTTACCCTTGTTTCCTTGATTAATTTTTTTTTTTTTTTTTAATCTTCCTCTAGTCGAGTTCTGATTATCAAGCCATTGAGGCTAGGTCAAATGAGTGCTATATGCAAGTTTGGGCATTCTTGTGCATCTCCCCTCACTTCATATCAGTTGTATGCTTCACTCTCAGATCTAGCACTCCATGGCTATGTCCTTATCCATGGACTCAGGAGTCCACAGGTCTCACCGTACTTCAGACCAACTTCTTCTCTCTCTCATCTCCAGGTCAATAGGAGTCTATGGAACGTGGTTGATCTCAGCCCATTTCTTCATTGCTGCCTTTCCCCCTCTTCCACTCACTAGTAGACCAATGTGTGTTCCCTTTGAGTTTCACTCTTGAAGGGGGGTTTGTCCTGAAGGGACTTCATTACTTGCCTTGATGGCTTCCCGGTGAACAACTTGCTTGTTCTTGTAGTAGCCAATCATACTACCATTTTTGTTTTGGGTTTTCCTGCTGATCTGTCTGAAAATGTATCTTCTGTTGCTCTAGCTGTTCCAGGCTAATCTTCTTGTCCTTTCTAGTGGGAATGTCCCACCTCAGAAGGTTCTGGATAGGGATGAGGATTCCACCTAAGGTCCTATACACTGCAAAGGTAGACTGTGTCTTAATTAGGGGATTAGATCAGGCTTATGGATTTTTATGAAGAAAGCCACAGAGGTGATGTGATCCTCCTTAGGCTCATATTGTTGTTGTTAAGTGCCGTTGAGTCAGTTCTGACCCATAGCGAACCTGTATAGATAGGGTTTCTGAGGAGCATCTGGTGTGCTTGAACTGCCGACTTTGTGGTACAAACTGACTTTGCAGTCCAGCGCATTAGTCCACAGTGCCACACTAGGGTTGTATTAGAGGTATATGATATCAACATGACTTATCCCTGGTAATATTAACCCAATCACTTAATTCAGATGATGTCTGCCAGATTTCTGCACTGAAAATTTACTGTTTTTTCCATTTTCATATTTTATTCTTTCAGAAGTAAGTCATTAAGTCTAGCCCACACTCAAGGGTAAAGAGGAGAGTTAAGCTCTATGTCTGAAAGGAGCAGTATATAAACATATATTATCAGAACTTCTCTATATTCAGTATCGTCTAATAAACATTTATTATGTTTTTTGGATTTGGATTATTTCTTCTTATTGTTATGAGAAACTTCCACAAATATAGTAGGCTAATTAAACAATGCAAATTCATTGTCAGAAGTATAAAATGGGTCATCTTCGCTAAAATCAAAGTATTGGTGGGGCTGTATTTCTTTCTAAAGGCTGTATTGGCAAATATGGAAGTGTAGTGGTTCCGTAAGATTGCACTGGACTTCGAACAACCATGTCAGTGGTTCAATCCCACCAGTTGTACCTCAGGAGAAAGGTGAAGCTTTCTGCTCTTGCAAAGATTTATAGCTTGAGAAACTCTATACAGTCTCACTGTGAGCTGGAATGAAGTCAACAGCACTTAACAATAACAACAAGTGACAAATCTATTTTCTGCCTTTTCCAGGTTTTTAGGCACTGGATTGAGAACCAGAAGGTTTGTGGTTGGATTCTGACAGTCACTCTGTGGGAGTAAAAGGAGGCTTTCTATTCCTACAAAGATTTAAAGCCTTAGAAGCCCTGTACATGGTCGATATGAGTTGGAACTGACTAGACGACACTTAACAACAACAACGACAAAAACATAGGCCACATGCATTTTTCTGCTCATGGCCCCTTCCTCTGTCTTCAAAGTTTGCAAAGCTGGTTGAGTCTTTCTCATGGTAAATTACTCTGTCACTGACTCTCCAGCCTCCTTCTGCTTATAAGGACACTTGAGATTATATTGGTCCACACAGACACTCTAGAATAATTGCTACATCTGAAGGTCAGTTGATCAACCTTCATTCCGTCTACTAACTTTATCCCCTTGACAAGTAATTTATTTAAATTCCACAGGTTCTTGTGACTAGGAGCTGGCCAGCATTTGTGAGATTATTATTCTGCCTTCTATACAGGTTTAATTCAATACTAAGTTTTTGGCTGGGTTTTTTCCCCCAGATTGTTCCAGTTTGCCTTTTTCAGGTTGACTTCTGTGTTCTTTGTACATGGCCTCATCATTTTTTTTTTTTCCAGAGCAATTTTTTTCCTTTAGGCACACAATGTCTTATGTGAATTATATGTGTGTATGTGTGTGTATATATATATATATTTGTTGTTATTGTTAAGTGCTGTCGAGTCGATTCTGACTCATAGCTACCCTGTATAGGGTTTCCAAGGAGCAGCTGGTGAGCTGGAACTACCAATCTTGCAGTTCAAACTGATTAATATATATATATATATATATATAGCTTCCAAGCATTAGAATCAGCTATTTCTCCAAGGAACTCCAGCTCCTCTTGTTGGAGACTGATATTTATTTATAATATTTATTGTAGAATGACACCAAAATATGAATGTGGATATGCTTGTTACTGGGATTGCACTGCTTCTGCTGACCCTCTCAGAAGAGAGAGCTAGAAAATATGAGGGGTCTTCAAAAAGTTCATGGAAAAATTCTACTGTCTTTAAATTCCATTTTTCCATGAATTTTTGAAGCCCCCAGTGCTGGTGTGATGATATAGGTTAAGCACTGGCCCCAAAACCAGGAGTCAGTGGTTCAGACCTACTAACAGCTCCTCAGAAACCCTACATCGGATCACTATGAGTCAGAACTGACTTGATGGCACTTAGCAACAACAAAAACAGTACACATGTATATTAAAACCTGTGTAAACGGGAACTTGACAAGACTGCCTTGTTTTTCCAGTCTCATAATTTTTTTTGCCCTTGACAGGATGCAGTGTTACCGTTTTTCTATCACTTGTTTTAGTGGAAGATATTTGAGGTTTCCTTCTCTGATAGGATTCCACCTTACATAAAATTTGTGAGTTTTATTGAATATATACAAGGAGGCTTAAAAGAGTTCATGGGGAAGTATAATTTAAAAATGGAATATATCCACAAACTTTTGAAGCACCCTAATGTCTGTCTGTCTCTCTATGTATACATAAGAGAGACAAACACACATAAATATAAACATGTGTTCTAAATGATTTCTTCAACTCTAGTTCAGGTCTACAGTCTGGATTAGACACATAGTCTATGAACTTGCTCCTAGTGTATCACATTTCTGAGCTGCGATTTTCTTGGTTTATTTATTTATCCTCTTTTACACTATACAATGCCTGTTCTCTGACATATCCTTAGGAGCTGTCACAGTGCCTAGAAGATAAATACTGGCTTCGTTTTCTGTTTGTTTTTTTTTAAAGAATGCGAATGAGTAAGTGAATGAATAAATTTATCATTGCCATAATTTTCTTCCACAAAATGATGCAAATCAACATATATAGGTATTTTTATTACAATTCAGGTCTTTAAATTTTTCAATCTGTTGCCAATTCAACGGTGCTGGAGGCCATACACAGAGAGAAATGATAAGTTCAAATGTGTGTTTATAAAACAAGACAACATCTTCACAGCTCTCATAATATTACATGACACAAAGAAAAGAGCAAGAACAGCTTAACTGGCTACCCACATAATAAGCCTGTGTCCTTCTTGTCAAAATGACCTTGCAGGAGTGTATGGAGTGATAGTATGACCATAACAGCAGTTTTTTGTTTTTTTTTTTTAAAAGGAAAGCCCTGAACTCATAAAGAATAAATGAAGCTTAAATTATAAGCAGCCATGTGTGGTGATCATATTTAAAAGAAGCATAGATATGAATTAAATAAGTAAAAATGAGATCTGGTGAATTGTCTATTAGATGGCTAAAATCATTGTAGCAAGAGTTATTTTAGAATTATTACTACAGTGTTGCACATAGATTGAATAATGGCATGGAAAATGGCTTCTTAAATTTAATTACAAGTAGTGTTGTTATTGTTAAGTGCCATTGAGTTGGTTCTGATTCATACCGACCCTGTATAGGGTTTCTGAGGAATGGCCATTGGGTTTGAACCAACCTTGTGGTTCAAACCAACCTTGCAGCCCACTGCTTTATCCTACAGTGCCACAGAAGGACTCCAGGAAAAGTTTTAGTTGAACTGAAAATTTAGCTGTTTTAGGTTCCAAATTCCAAAAGTACATAAGTACAGGTTTCCCAAAGGCATAGCAATGTCTCTTCCCTTAAATGTGTAGTCAATTAGACAAGCCCATGTATCATACCTTTAAAAGTATTTGACCATATAATTGCAAACTTTCTATCTAACTTAGTGGAATGGAAAGAGTTCTTTGAAACTGTTTAAGGAAAGTTTAAAATTTTATCTCCATTGAACACTAGCTGTGTGACCTTTGGTGAGCAAATTACCCAAACACTCTCAACTTTCTTGTCTGTAAAATGGGACTAAGTGTATCTGTTTTAATGATCTTCTGAAATTATACTCCATAGATTTTGTATTTTAGAGCAGCTGCCCCAGAAATGATAACAGTTGAAATCCTTTCCTGCATTCTCTACTCATTGCTGAATAGAGTCCTTCTCAACCCCTTGCTGTTGTGTGCTATAGAGTAGTTTCCAACACATAGTAACCTTATGTGACATAGTAGAAATGTCTCCATAGGGTTTCCTAGGCTGCAGGCTTTCTAGGAGCAGATCACAGGTACTTTCTCCCATGAAGCTGCAGGTCGGTTCATACTGACAATCTTTCAATTTACAGCCAAATGCTTAACCAATTCACTACCAGAGTTTCTTTCTCTACTCCTTAGGTAATAGAACTGTTTCCCAGCAACAGAAGTTTGCCACTAATTATATTTGTATGCATAATAAGAAAACAAGCTCAAATGGGGAAATCTAGGACTAAAGTTCAATGCTTACAGGATATGAACAGACACTTCACCAGGGAGGAGATCCGGACAGCCAACAAACATATGAAGCAATGTTCACGATCACTAGCCATTAGAGAGATGCAAATCAAAACAATAATAAGATATTATCTCACACCAGCAATAACAGCAAAGATCAAAAAAGTTGAGGACAATAAATGCTGGCGAGGATGTGGAGAGACTTGGACATTCCTGCATTACTGGTGGGA
>NW_006408526.1:15115905-15118306 GCF_000296735.1 Chrysochloris asiatica
AAAAAAAAAAAAAAAGTTCAATGCTTAATTCCTGTTGGAAACTTGTATGATTTCCTTTCTTCTATTTTCTATTCTGTCATATGCACTGAGCAGGTGGACCTGTTCTTACCCATAACTAACTATGCTATTTTCACCATACAACAAGAACTAAAATAGAACCTTCCTCAGTAAAACTCATTTGGAAACAAACCAAAAAACTTCCATAGGTACCTGATTTCTGGTTCCCGATTTTAATAACCTTTAAGCTTAATGATTTGAGTTCAATAAATTGTAAAACCAGTTGATGGTACTATCAGTTTTTAAGATTTTAGTGCAGATCAGTTTTCTATTCTTTTCTGGTGGTGGTTTTTAATAGAAAATAGCAGAGGGCACCAGTAGGAAAGAAAGGAGTCATTCTTTTGGAAGAGACTGGCAGTGCTGAAGGTCCACAGCTCACCATAGTTGTTGAAGATTCAGGTTTGTTTCTCTAAAATGTGCCACTTGACACCATTATAGAAATGACCATGGACTGCCAGAAGAACAAACATACCTGTCTTGGAAGAAGTATAGTCAGAATGCTCCTTAGAAATGAAAATGGTGAGACATGTTTCATGTATTTTGGACATGTTATCAGGAGGTACTAGGTCCTGGAGAAGAACGTCATGCTTGATAAAGCAGAGGGTCAGCAACAAAGAGAAAGTCTTAACAAAATGTAGGACACAGTGGCTGCAGCAATGGGTTCAAACATAACAACAAATTGTTAGGGTGGCCCAGGACAGGGCAGTGTTTTGTTCTGTTGTGCATATGGTCACTATGAGTTGGAACCAACTTGATGGTACCTAACAACAACAATATGGATCCCTCCTTTCACAGAATAATTTTATCTTGTTTTAATAAACCATTAACAAAAATTGGCAACAAATGATGAGGTTATTTAAAAATTAGTGTTTTAAAGGCAAAAAAAAAACAAAACAAAACTATAAATGTTTCTGACCAACATCTGTCAAGTTACTACTGTTTCTTTTTCAGAATGATTAACAATAGACTTGTTCATTTCTATTTTTCTCCTCCGTCTGACCCATATTTCTGTTAAATACATATCTAGGTGATTGTTACTCATGCTATATCATGTAACCTTGGGAGCTTTGTGTGTTAGGAGTTCAGATTGAATCAAATTCTGCAGCATCTGGACTTGGCATTTCAGTGATACGTTTCATTTTTTAACAGCATTTTATGATCCATTTATGTTGCCTAGATGTCAGAGTTGGCTTTTGTAGTTTCAAATCTCTGAATCTTCTTTTTTATCTGTGTTGCAATTAAGTGCGATCATGTGGCACATCACTTGTGCCTCCTGGTTGTCTTGTTATATAAGAATATTAGGGATCATATTTTATATGTAGTGTGAATCTCTTAATAACCTTCAGCTGTATATACATTTTAGTAAAGCATCAGTGCATTGCATATACAAGAAATAAATCATTCGTGCTGTTTATATGCATTGAGGGTAAGATAGTCAATCCTGGAGAAAATAGAATGCTACATGAGTTTCCCAATGCTATATTTTTTTATTGTATCAATATCTGAGGAAAGATAAATATAATAAATGCTATGAACAACTCCTAGTACAGAATGTGTACTAGCATTTCAAATCAAGCTACACAATTGACCAAAGACTCAATTGTAGTGTCCTAGTTCTTGATTTGTGATTGTACTTGAAGCCAGTAATTCTTCAGATAAAATTTAGATACTAATTAATGATTGGTATTCCTATATCATATTCACAAAAGAATGAGGCATTTTTTATCAGGACTGACTGTGAGGGTCAGAAATGTAGAGGTAGATTTTTTTTGACAAAAGAAGGGGAGTGATTGATTTTGCAGCCCAGGAGCAGAGGTCCCTGGGACCATCAAATGAGAAGAGCGGAGAGCGTGACGCTACCTAGAGAGGCAGTGAAGCCAGGCATGGAGAGAGAGATGATGACGTGGGCAGATGGAGTGGCTGGGTACATGAGACTCAGGAAGAGAGAGGGGCTGTTTGCTGACAGCCAGGGGGGCAGGTCTGTGGGGTGTATCCTTTGTTTATTTGATGATGCATGGAAGGGATTGTAATCATTGCATTGAAATGAAATACGATAGGATGAATGTGAAACTGAAGTGGGACAGAGGTAAATAATGATATATGCACAATCTTGGAACAACAGGGCTCTGGGATACAGGGATTGAGACATGGTTGGAATCTGGAAAAGGGGGAAAATAATGTTAAGATGCTTGGCTGTCTTTTGAATCATGTTTTCCCTGACATACCATTATAAAATAGATACAGGAGGGGAAGAGAAAGAAATAACCAGAAATATCACCATAGAAAGCTTGTAAGTCCGTCTTCTGCCTGTAATTGATTGGAATACTTAAAATGGGGCTACAAC
>NW_006408526.1:15118884-15120556 GCF_000296735.1 Chrysochloris asiatica
AGAACTCAACTAGAAGAAGCAAGAAGAGGAAAAAAAGAGTAATCTGATACAATTTGATGAACTTGACCTACACCTATGGATGCAGTAGCTAAAAAGAGGGAACAAATATTTACAGCAAGGATAATTCCCACCCCTTTCATACACAGAGTAGACAGGGATGGGCAACTTGGACATTGGCTACCCAAAATGGGGGAGGGAGGAGCTACAAAGGCAAGAAGTGACTGGCTTACAAGCTTTCAAGAGGGATCTAGATCCAGAGGGCATGGAGGAAGGTAGAATCTCCACTGAGTAGGATCTAATCTGTCTAGGCGGGGCTGATAAAAGGAGATGTGGATGGGTCTCTTGTGATACAATAGGGAATAATTGTTATCAGGATTGACTGTGAGGGTTGTAGCAAAAGGAGGGGAGTGATAAACTTTTCAGTCTAGGAATGGAGGTCCCTGGGACCATCAAGGGAGAAGAGTGGAGAGAGGGATCCTACCCAGAGAAGCAGTGATGCCAGAGATGGAGGCAGAGACAATGACGTGGAGAGATGGAGCAGCTGGGGACTTTAGACCCAGAGAGGGAGAGGGGCTGTGGGCTGACGACTGGGGGGCGGGCTTGCAGGGTATGCCCTTTAGTTGGTTAACAATTCATGGAGGGGATTGTAACCATGGAAATGAAAATGTTCTGCCATGTAAACTATCACAAAATTCACAATAAAACATTTGAAAAAATGAGGCATTTTAAATCTTCAAAACTGTGGATAGTTAGCTATCTTCCCTCTCTTATCTTTTCATGTAACACACCATCATACCTGTCTCCTCCTTTATCAACCCTGCCCCACCTACCTTGGGAGGACTGGAGTCTCTAATGTCTGGGATCTCTAATGCCTTTCCAAGATATCTTGATGAACACAGGTGTCTCTGGATTGTTAGAGGATGTAATCTCTTCTGATAGATATTTCAAATCAGTGGGGAAGGATCAATCTCCCTTTTCTGAAATATAGGTTTCTGATCAACTTGTTGCTGTTGGATGCTGTCTAATTGATTCCAACTCGTAGTGACCTTGTGTGACAGAGCAGAGATGCACCACAGGGTTTCTAGGCTGTAATCACGGTGGAAGTACATCTCCAGGTCTTTCTTCCATGGAGTTGCTGGGTGGGATTGAACTACCAACATTTTGATTACTAGCCAAGTGTTTCTGATCAGTTTGAAGGTGACTAAATGTCATTTAAAGGACAGATGTTATAAGAACTTATACCATGCTACTAGGGTGATCCAAAATCACAGTTTGCTTGTGACTGTCCCAATTTTGGCATTGAGTATCATACATCCTAGGAAACCCCTTAGTCCTAGGTAATCATGAAAAGTTGGTCACTTTATATGTTTCACACTGTGCTATGTTAGTCCTAATGGTGCTATGGGTTAAGCAGTAGGCTGCTAACTGCAAGGTTGGTGGTCCCAGAAAGATGAGGCTGATTAAAGATTTTGGTCTAGGAGAACCTATCTATATAGAGTTACTATAAATCAGAATCCACTCCATGGCAGTGTTTTTTGTTTTGTTTTATGCTATGTTTTAGAGAGAAGAAACCAAGATTTAAAATGTTTAATTATGTATTTATAGTTATCACATGCCCACTGCTAACTCACATTTTTTAGGTATCTTTAATATGCATACAGACAGTGCCACA
>NW_006408526.1:15121598-15133313 GCF_000296735.1 Chrysochloris asiatica
GATAACAGATGATCCTGAGCTGGAGATTTACTCATGAAATATATTTAAATGAAATCAGTGGATTGAAACTTTGAAGAATTTTCATTAGTTTAATGCTGATTGCTTTTTAATTTGGAGATTATTTGCCAGTTGTCAAATTCTCTACCTGAAAGGTTTAGTACTCAGACTGGGTATTAAAGCTAGATGAAGAAATAAAACACCACAGTAAAAACATCCATCCTTATTTATAATTGCTTTGCTCCAAGGGATAGTACAGTGTTTGATCATATTATCACCATAGCATTTGGTTGTATCATTGATGCCACTACATAGAAATAACCCATTTCAACCAAGGTCATAAATATGTAGGTGCCAAATAAGGTGCTAGAATGGTAATCCATACACAGTGATGCCTAGACATTTCCTCAAGGAGCTGAGTATCTACTATGAAAGTTGTTGTTAGGTGTTAACAAGCAAGTTCCAACTCATAGTGACACTATCTGCAACAGAAGGAACATTATTAAATTATATGCCATGCTTACAATTCCTATTTTTGAGCACACTGTTGCAAATACTGTGTCAATCAATCTTGTGAGGGTCTTCCTCATTTTCACTGACCATCTATTTTACCAAGCAGTCTTCTATATGGCTTGTTGGTGTTGTTAAGTGCCATTGAGTTGGTTCTGACCCATAGCGACCCCCTATAAAGTTTTTGAGGACTGGCTAGTGAACTTTAATGGCCTACCTCATAGTTCAAACTGACTTTGCAGTCCAGCACATTAACCCACAGGGCCACATCAAGACTCCTCTATAGGTATTAGTCCCTTCTAACAACATAACAACATGACCAAAGTTTGTGAGACAAAGTCTCACTATCATCACTTCTAAGGAGCATTCTGACTATAACTTCTTTCAAGACAGATTTATTAATTCTTTAAGCAGTCATTTATATATTTATTATTCCTCATCAACATCATAATTCAAAGACATCAGTTCTTCTCTGGTCTTCCTCATTAATATTCAGCTTTTGTATGCATATGAGATGATTGAAAATGCCATTATTTCAATTAGGTGCATCTTAGAGCTCAAAACAACTTCATGGGACTTTAAGAGTTCTTTTGAAGCCAAATTGCCCATCGCAATACATCATTTGATACTTCCATGGGTATTGATTGTGGATCCAAGTAAAAGGAAATCACTGACAATTCCAGTGCATCATGATTTTCTTATGTGAGGATTTTTGCTTTCCTTATGATGATTTGTAACTCATGTAGGTTGTAGACTTTGATCTTCATCAGTCAGTGCTTCAAGTCTCCTTGCTTTTTGTCAGCATGTTTCTTTCATCTGCAAATCAGAGGTTGTTAATTTGAAGCTATGTTCTTCTTCATATAGTCCAGCTTCTCAGAACATTTGCTTAATATTGAATAAATATGGTGAAAGGATACAACCCTGATGTACAGATTTCCTGATTTTAAAATCACACAATATTCCCGTGTTCTGTTCATATAATTGAATATTGGTTTATAGGTGCTGCATGAGCACAATTAGGTGTTGTAAAATTCCCATTCTTCTCAGTGTTATCTATAATTTGTGATGGTTCACACAAATATTTTTGATATTCAATAAAACATAGGTAAACATCTTTCTGGTCTTCTCCACTTTCCATCAGGATGTATCTGACATCAGTAATAACATCCTCTGTCCTAAATCCTCTTATGAATGCAGCTTAATGTTCTGGCAGTTTGTACCACTACAACTGTTTATGAATTATCTTCAGCTAAATTCTACTTGCATGATAGTAATATTATTGTTTGATACTTTCTACATTCTGCTGAATCTTCTTTCTTTGGAATTGACACAAATTTGAATCTCATGCAGTCAGTTGGTTAAGTAGATGTCTTCCAAGTTTCTTGGCATAGATGAGTGAGTGATTCCAGCATTGCCTCAGTTTGTTAAAATATATTTATCAATTGGTATTCTGCCAATTCTTGGAGTCTTGATTTTTGCTCATGACATCAGAGAAACTTGGTTTTCTTCCTTTAATACCATCATAACCATATGCTACCTGCTGGAACTCATTTATAGTTACCCTTTCCATTTTCTCTTGGTATTTCCTGTGACATTTAATATTGTGCCCATAGAATCCATCCTTTAATATTGTAACTCAAGGCTTGAATTTTTCTTCATAACTTTCAGTTTGAGAAAAGATGAGTGTGTTCTCTTTTGGTTTTCTAAATCCAAGTATTTGCACATTTCAATATAATACTTGACTTTATCTTCTTGATCCATTCTTTGAAATCTTCTGCTGAGCTCTTTTACATCATTACTTCTTTGGTTTACTTTAGACACTTTATGCTCAAGAGCAAGTTTCAGAGCCTCTTTCAATTTGAAATTTTTTTTTTTTTTTTCTTGTTAAGGAGAACTTTATTTTTGTCTTTTGATCTGGGTACTACAAAATGAGAATATTCACTGGAAAGATAAGCTGTTTTATTCATTAGCATTGTGTTTCTTTCTTTTAATGTTTTATTGTGAATTATGTGATAGTTTACATGGGAGAACATTAGTTTTATATTCATTCTATCGTATATCGTCTCATTGCCATGATTACAATCCCCTCCATCAACATTCTTTTTGACCTATTCTTTCTTTCTCATATTTTTAATGAACTTTTTCTTTATTCATGTACGATGTCCTTGATGTTGTCCCACAGCCCGCCTGGTCTTCAGTCATTAGCATTCAATGAGTCAAATCTATTCTTGAGATGGTCTCTAAATTGAGGTGGGATATTCTCAAAGTCATATTTTGGCTCATGGTGACTTATATTCATTTTTCCTCAGCTTCAACTTCAGCCTACATATGAGCAAATGATGGTCTGTTCCACAGTCAATTCTTGGTCTTTTTCTAAGTAATGATCTTGAGCAGCTCTGTCATCTCTTTCCACAGACATAGTTAATCTCATTCAAGTGTATCCCATCTGGAGAGCTTCATGTGAATAGCTGTCATTTATATTGTTGAAAAAAGGCATTTGCTTTTTGCAATGAATAAGTTCTTGTATGCAAATTTCTACTATGAAATCTCCAGCATCATTTCGATCATGAAGGCCTTGTTTTGTACTACTGATCCTTTTTTGGTTTCAACTTTTGTTTTCCAATCATCAGTAATTATCAATACATTTTGATTGCATGTTTCATCATTTTCAGACTGCATAAGTTGGTAAGATCTTCAATTTCTTCTTTGGCATTAGTGGTTAGTATATGACTTTGAATAACCATCCTATTTAATGGTTTCCTTATAGATGTACAGGTACTATCCAATAATTGAAGGCATTGTGTTCATAATACTTCTTTAATCTGCCTTTGGACAATGAATGTGACACTGTTCCTCTTCAATTTGTCATCCCAAGCATAGTAGATTATATGTTTGTTCAATTCAAAATAACAACAGTTCATTTCAGTTCACTAATGCCTAAGATATCAATCTTTGAATTATTTTTTTTTCTTCATTTTGGATGACTTCCACTTTTTCTATACTTCATACATCCCATATTCTGATTACTAATGAAGATTTGCAGCTGTTTCTTCTCATTTTGAGTTGTACCACATCTGTAAATGAAAGCTTTCAAGTTTTGCTCCATCTACTCTATTAAGGTCAACTCTACCTTAAGGAGTCATCATTTCTTCCCCAGTCACATTTTGAGTACCTTCCAAACTGAGGGGCTCATTTTCAGGCATTATGTCAGACAATGTTCTACTGCTATTCATAAAGTTAACATTGGACAGTTTTAAAAGTAGATCTACAGGTTCTTCTCTCTATACTGTCTTCACCTAAAGCACCACTGAAATCTATTCCCCATAAGTACCCTGTTGATATGTGAAATACTAATGGCCTACCTTCCACCATCACAGCACCACACAAGCCACCACAGTGCAACAAATTGACAGACAAGTGATGGAAGACAGATCTAAAAACACATTATGTTGTCGTTGTTGGATGCCATGGAGTCAATGTTGGCTCATATTGACACAATTTTTACAGAGCAAAACTGCCCCATGGGATGTTCTAGGCTGTAATGTTTATGGAGGCAGATTGCTAGGATTATCAATTTATGCGTGGGATCAAATTGTTAACCTATAGGTTTGTAGTCCAGCACTTAAGTTCTGCATCACCAGAATTTCTTAAATACATCAGAGCAGAATAGTATGAAGCTTCTTTCTGCCTGCCTGAAATCAAGTCAGTAGCTCAAGATAAGACACAACTAACCTCCTGGTGTGGCACTGTCGCATTAATACTGGAATTCGAACTACAAGGTCAGCAGTTCAAACCCTCCAGGTGCTCCTGGGAAATCCTAGATAGGGTCACTATGAGTTGGAACTGTTTCAATGGGACTTAACAACAACAACAATCTTTAACTAGAAAGGAGAGGAAGGCATATTATTTGGTGACTGGTAGACTAAAGCGTGTGATACAGGGCTAGAAAAAGAAAGTATAAAATGATAATGAGGTGAGAGCAGATTCTTAATAGAATAACAGGATTGCAGGACATTTCCGGACAAATATTGGAAGGGAAATCATAAAAGAATCTGTAAAGAGAAAGAGCACCTGAGAAACATAAATAAATGAGAATGACCCCAGGAAGATACGTGAACTACTGAAACAAGGACTACGTTTTGGGGGAAGAAATGTGTGTTCTGATAAGGAACAACTGTGCTGCTGAAGCACTTTGATTTGAATGAGCAGGGATGCACACTAATGTTTTAGCAGCCATAGACTGAGAGAGAAGTACTCCAGTGAACTGAGGAGCCCCAAGGCTCATCTTTGGCAGAGAAGATTTTAACAGACAATGTAACCATGAACTGAAAAATAATCATAACCCCAGGCAACAACAAATACAGAGAAGAGTTATTATTTCCTTCATATAAATGAGCAAGAACTCTCACTCCTAATCAGAAATATACCTGCCTATTCTGAGAACCAAAAGGCCCTAAAGCCTTTGAATGGCACACCTTTTTGTGTTCAAACAAGGAGAACTGAGATATTATTTGTAATTCTTCCCTAAATTCAGAGCATTCTCCACTCAACTCATTGCCATGTGTAGCCTTTGGAAAGAAAACCATTTCACAATTATATCTGAAATTGTTGTTGTTGTTGTTAAGTGCCGTCGAGTCAGTTCTGACCCATAGCGACCCTGTACAGAATAGATAGGGCTAATAACAGAGTCACAGATGTTTTCAGATTTTAAAATCAGATTTTTTTTCTTGAACTTTAAATTAGGTTCTCTGTATTAGTTTCCTAGGGATGGTAAAACAAATTTGGGTAGCTGTGGTCATGGTGGTGGTGTACTGTCGAGTCAGTTATGACTTAAAATAATCCTGTATACAGTTTCTGAGGCTGTAAATCTTTACAGGAGCAAATCCTCATCTTTCTACTGTGGAGCAATTGGTGGGTTTCAACTTCAGTCTAACACATAACCCACTATACCACCAGGACTCCTTTGGGTAGCTCTAGAAAACAGAAATGCATTCTATCACAGTTCTAGAAGTTAGAAGTCTGAAACCAATTGTATTGGTGAGGCCATGTTCCCTTTGAAGGCAATAGTAAATAATTCTGGCTTATCTCTTCCTAGTTTCCCATGGTTAGTGACAGAACTCGGTGTTTTATCACTTGTGGATGAATCACTCCAATTTCTGCTTCTGTCTTCCTCTACTTTCTACCTTGTGGGTGGCTTGTCCAAATGTCCTTCTTCTTATAATGATGTCAGTCACTGGATTTAGGGCCCACCTTAATCCTGTATGAGTTCATCTTAACTTGATTCCATTTGCAAAGACTCTATTTCCAAATAAGTTCACATTGAAAGATAGCTGGGGTTAAGAGTTCAATCATTTTGGGATTGGGGAGACACAAAAGAATTCCTCCACAGTTCTGTTAATCTTAGAAAAGCACTTTAACAAAGCTATTCTCAGCTAATAAATCAGAAAGAATAGGGTTGTATTCTTTCACCATACTTATTCAACCTGTATGCTGAGTTTACTAATCCGAGAAGCTGGGTTATACTAACTAAGAAAAACATGGCATTAGGGTTGGAGGAAGACTCATTAACAACCTGCCATATGCAGATGTTACACCCTTGTTTGCTGAAAGTGAAGAAAACTTAAAATATTTACTGATGAAGATCAAAGAGCACAGCCTTCAGTATGGATTGCATCTCAATGTAAAGAAAACAAAAATCCTCACCACTGGACCAATAAACAACATTCTTATCAATGGAGAAAAGATTGAAGTTGTCAAGAATTGCATTCTTGGATCAACTATCAACACTAAAGGAAGCAGCAGTCAAGAAATCAAACAAGGTATTGCATTAGGCAAATCTGCTGTACAAGACCTTTTTAAAGCATTGACGAACAAAGATGTCAGTTTGAGGACTAAGGTGTGCCTGACCCAAGCCATGGTATTTTCAATAACCTCATATGCATGCAAAAGTTGGACAGTGAATAAGGAAGATAGTAGAAGAATTGATGCATTTGAGTTATGGTCTTGGAGGAGAATATTGAAAGTGCCATGGGCTACCAAAAGAACAAACAGATTTGTGCTGAAAGAAGTGCATCCAGAGTGCTCTTGGAGGCCAAGATGGCCAGACTTCATCTCTCATAATTCAGACATATTGTCAGGAGGGACCAGTCGCTGAAGAAGGATATCATGTTTGGTAAATTGGAGGATAAGAAAAAAAAAGGAAGACTCCCAGAGAGATTGACACAGTGGCAGCAGCACAGGACTGGGCAGTATTTCGTTCTGTTGTGCATAGGATTACTATGAGTCAGCACTGACTCGATGGCACCTAACAACAACAAATCAGAACAATGTGATCAAGTTCATTACTGTAGATTGGAGATAATAGGACCAGTTCTCCATGCACATGAACATTTAGTTGGACATAATCAGAGCTTCTTTCAGCCACAGTGAAAGCACATACAGCTACAGTCTGTGCTGAAGTATCTTGGATAACACATAGGAGTGGGAGAACATTGGTGGTGGGCTGACAGCAAGAGATGGCAACTGTTCACCAGAGCAGTTCTACAGCTACATTATCATCGTGTCTATGTTATTCTGGTGTGGCGCTGTGGACTAATGCACTGAACTGCAAAGTCAATTTGAACTGCAAGGTTCAAGCTCACCAGCTGCTCCTTGGAAACCCTGTACAGGGTTGCTAGGGGTCAGACCCAACTCGATGGCACTTAACAACAATGTTAGTCTACATAACTAAAATGAGTGGATCTACACAGACTTCAGAGCCAGAACTTAGGCCTACATATTGTAAAAAAAAAAAAAAAAAAAGAGAGAGCGAGAGAAAGAAAAAGAGAGAAACAATTCTATTTCTATGCAGGTTACTCCAGAAATTCAATGAGATATTGCTGAGCATCTATGTGCCAGGCACTGTATTACGCAACAGCAAAACAACAAAATGTGACATACTTTCTCCTGTCAAGAATCTGAAGAGTAGTAGGTGAGAAACAAGAAATTACATTGTAGCACAAAAGACAAAGCACAAGGAGACAGGAGATCTGTTCAGGGGGGCTCTTTAACTAGTCTTTAGATAATGAGGAAAGGCTTTCTAAAAGTTGTGACATCTACAGCAATACCTAAAGAAAAAATGAAGTTCTGTTGGTCAAGGAGAGATTGGAAAAGGGTCTTAAGCAAGTCAAGATCAAAAGGTCATGGTACATTCAGTTAAAGAACCAGCTAGAATTAGACCAATGTGGCAAGATTGCAGTGTGGGTGTGAAACAAAAGCCTGGGTTTTACAGATTTTGCGCGTGTGTGACTATACTTCTCAAAGGAAACTGGGAAAGCCTGACTTTGAGTGCTGATGGCAGGACATGAGCTGAGGGTTGGAACCAGAGTGCAAGAGTCAAAGTTAGTCGGACATAGAAAAAGAAAGCATGTTCTTGTTAATTCAGACTCTTTAAAAGAAGATGACAAAAGTCAGGGAAATAAAATCAGAATGCCAACTCTGAAGATCAGGGTTATGAATGGAAAATGGAGGCAAAATCAGTAAGCTTAACAATGGAGGATCAGATTAGGAGCACTAATGAAGCCTAGTATAATTCTTACAGTCATTGTCTCCATGTTCTACTATGGCAAGTGCAGGTTCTGTACATGTGACAGGAGGGCTAAAGACTGAGACACATGTTGTCTGGACTTAATATCTAACACTGTATTGGTCTCATTATTTCATTGTTATCCCCACTTTGTCTCTTTAATAGTAATATTAAACAATCTGTTTCGTGCCTTCTTTGTTTCAGACTCTGTTGTAAGTGCTAGAAATAGAGTTGGAACTTATATTTTAGTGGAATAAGCAAGAAATGTGCCAAATAAATTAATAATGTTCTTTATATTTTAAAATGTATCACAGACAACAACAGGGTGATTGGATAGAGACTTAAGGGGAATATAAGTAAAGAGATGGGAGTAGCCACAGGAAGAACTGCAGAGAGTGTTCCAGGCACAGCAAGGAGAAATGTGTCATATGGTGGAGAGTAGAAAGAGAGATGATGGAGAGCTGATCTAGGAGAATCCCACAGGCCCTGAGTGGTGTAGTAGTTGTGGTTATGTACCGTCCAGTGGACTCTGACTCAAAGCAACTCTGTACAGGGTTTCAGAGGCTGAAAATCTTTACAGTTGCCTAAAGCCACATCTTTCTTCCATGGAGAGGCTGATAGATTCAAACTGCTGACTAGTCAGTTATCAGCCCAACTCATAACCCACTATGACTTTGGATTTTATTTTAATGGTGGTAGGAAACCACTGAAGACTTTTTTAAGGGGGTTCTAATATTTCTGTAGTGCATAGAGTTGTTATGAGTCTGAAGTGACAAGATGGTACCTAACAGCAACACAACGATGTGATTTATGGTTTGTGAATCTCACTTAGGCTGATATAAGGAGATAAAGAGGAAGCAGAGAGATAAGCTAGGTACTGTCCCAGTACTGTCCCAGCACTTCACTTGAGAGACAATGATGGTTTTTTGGAGTGGTTATTTATAATGGACATGGTGAATCCTGACTTGACTTTTTAGAAAATGTTGGGCATTGGAGAAATTAACTACCTTCTGTTTCCTAATCTAAGATACAGGATACTAATGCGGTGCTTCCTTCATGTAGATGTGGTGGTAGTTAAATGAGGTGAGGTTGGTGAACACCTAGAAGGATGTGTGAAAATTAGCAATCTTCAATTTGGGATTATTCCTCCCTCTAAATATGCATTGTCATTCACCTCTCCATAGGTTTATCATGGAGAAAATGCTTCCTGAAGTGCAATCTTTAGTCTGAAGACACAAAGAGGAATCCTGAAAATTATGGACAACATTCCTATGATTTCCAAACACTCTGACCATCTAGAAATTGTCTGAGGACATAACATATATATAAATATATTTAAATGAATGACTGAAGTAAGAAGCTATGATTAAAGAGAAAACAATAGATCTTGAATACTTTAAGAAAGTTCATTCAAATGTTTAATTTAAAAGATGAAACAAAACAAAACACAAGAAACCAAAACCTGTGACCCAGAGTGGTCTTGATAACATTCCAGAAAACAATAACTGGCTAATTTTGATTGACTACAATACAAGGAAGTACACAATTATACTAATATAATTCAATAAATTGTAATTAAGCTTCTACATATGTTTAGCACTGGGCTAAATAATTTTCAAATAATAATTTAAAAGATGGGGAGTTGAACACTTCCTCTATTTCCCTCTAGCCATATGTCAAGCTGTTCGCTTTGTACTTATTTAAACAATCCCTTCATAGAACACTAACTCTGTAACTGCATTTCTAGATGACAAACTCTTCTCCATTGATTGTCACTCATCAATCCTAGATAACCACCTGGTCATCACTATGGGTGCCATCTCATAATTCAATATGGTCCATCTAGTCTCAATTAGAATAAATATGGGAACACCAAATGGTTGGCAATATTTAACCTAGTTTCTACAGCATCTTCTTAAAATACATCTGAACTAACACCAAAGTATTCATTCATCGTAATTTAAGCATTTTATAATAGTTTGGCTTGGGAGAATACGATCCCTAAGGATATACTTTGAATGTGTTATAAGGAGGGACCAGTCCCTGGAGAAGGACATCATACTTGATAAAGTGGCAGGTCAACAGAAAAGAGGAAGATCCCCAAGGAGATGAATTAGCACAGTGTCAGGAGCAATGGGCTCCAGTATGTGAGGATGGTATAGGACCGGGCAGCATTTCATTCTGTTGTGCATAGGGTTGCTATGAGTTGGAGCCAACTTGTTGGCACTCAACAACAAAAACAGCAACAGGGATTTTTTTTCATGAATTATGTGATAGTTTACATGGGAGAACATTAGCTTTATATTCATCCTATTGTATATCATTTCATTTCCATGATTACAATCCCATCCATGCATAATCAACCAACCAAAGGGTACAACCTGCAAATCTGTCTCCCAGTCATCAGCACATAGTCCCTCTCCCTCTCTGTGTCTAGAGTCCCCAGCCGACCCATCTCTCCCTGTCATTGTCTCTGCCTCCATCTCTGGCATCACTGCTTCTCTGGGTAGGGTCTCCCACTACGCTTTTCTCCATTGATAGTTCCATGGACCTCGGCCTCTGGACTGCATAGCCAATCATTCCCCTCCTTTTGCTACAAAACGTCCACCTTTACCTTTCCAATCCTTGCAGTCAGTCCTGATAACAATTATTCACCACTGTACCACAACAGACCTATCCCCATCTTCTTTCATTAGCCCCACCCAGACAGATTACAGACTACTCAGTGGAGATTTTACCTTCCTCCATGCCCTCTGGATCTAAGCTCCCTCTTGAAAGCTTGTAAGCCAGTCTTGCCTTTGTAGCCACTTCTTGCCTTTGGAGCCCCCAACCCCATTTTGGGTAGCCAATGTCCAAGTTGCCAATCCTTGTCTACTATGTGCATGGAGGGGGTGGGTATGATCCTCGCTGTAAAGATTTGTTCCCTCTTTTGAGCTACTACATCCATAGGTATAGGTCAAGTTCATCAAATTGTATCAGATTACTCTTTTTTTTTCCCTTTTGTTTCTTTTTCTAGTTGAGCTCTGACCATCCAGTCATTGAAGCCAGGTCAAGTGGGTATTATCTGAAAATGTGGATGTTTTTATGCATATACCCTCTCTTCTTATCAGCTGGATGCTTCACTCTCCACTCTAGTTCTCTGTGGCTATGT
Source organism: Chrysochloris asiatica (assembly GCF_000296735.1). Lineage (NCBI taxonomy): Eukaryota > Metazoa > Chordata > Mammalia > Afrosoricida > Chrysochloridae > Chrysochloris > Chrysochloris asiatica. Next base: position 15,132,821 of record NW_006408526.1, read on the forward strand.
CACTGACTCTGGGCCCAAGAGTCTCCAGGTCTTGCCACATTGCTGGCCAATCAGGTCTTCACCCGGGTTCACAAAGTCTATTGAACATTGTAGGGCTTAGCTTGCAGCTTCATTGCTGTTTTCCCTCACTTCCCCTTATTGGTGATGAACATGATCACCAATCAGAGCACATGTCTGCTCGTGTATTCTCATTGAGTCTTAGTCTTGGAAGGGGGTTTGCTCTGAGGGAAACTGACCACTTGTCTTGATGTCTTCTGGGTGAGCAACTTGCTTGTTCTTATAGTGATCAGTCAGACTGCCATTATTGTTTTGTATTTTTCCTATTGGTCTTTCTTTCAAGAAGTATCTTCTGTTCTTCTAGTCACTCCAGGCTGGTCTGCTTGTCCTGTCAAGTGGAAATTTCCCACATCAGAAGATTCTGAGTGAGGTTCAGGATTCCACCTATGGTCTTATGTAATGTAGAGGCTCCATAGGAAGCCTCCTTCACTGGGCA
>NW_006408526.1:15134587-15135720 GCF_000296735.1 Chrysochloris asiatica
CTGTTCCCTGTCTTTAGCTCTAGATCAGGAAAAATCAATCTTTGTGTGTGTAGGTGTATAATTTACAAATATATGCAAACCATTTATGATGAAGTCTATTCCACTGGTTAGTTGATATTTTTTTAAATAGTGAAATATGATTCTAAATAGCTGGCATAAATTCTGCCAGTGCTGTGCTCTAGTTTTGTACCTCATTGTACTCTGAGATTGAAGCCAACATACTTTTGAACCACACATGGAATCCAATTTCTCAGTGACATTTTCTGGACCATAGCTATCTTACTGATGAAAACCTAGATTCAGAAATGGAATTCTGTGTAAAAATGAGTAAATAAAATGTCTCAGAAGAATCCTGATTTTTTCTTTAGTAAACCTCACTAAAGTAAAACTCTTGTCTGCACTCTTTATAAACTGGTATAACCAACAGCAAGAGAAATAAAAAGTATAGGGTCAGCATTTTCACCTTCGGGGATTTCAGCTGTGTTTCCCTGGGGCTCATAGGACAAAAGAACTGGTTTTCTAACTTGTTGAAATTCCCCTTCTTTTTCCTTCTTCAGCTTGGCCAGCATTCCTGGCATCTCATTGCTTTGAAACTGTGGTTAAACACTAACTACTTCAGAAGTTGTTCTCAGGCCCTTTTATTTCTGGCTCTTTGGCACTTCAGGATGTTTTCACATGCTATTGTCTGGAAAACGTCACTGAGAAATTGGATTCCATGTGTGGTTAAAAAGTATGTTGGCTTCAATCTGAGAGTATAATGAGGTACAAAATTATAGCACAGCTCTGGCAGCATTTATGCCAGCTATTTAGAATCATATTTTTAAAATCTAGTATTCCCATTCTCAACCTCCTGGATGAAGCATTGTGTATCTTTACCATCCATTTTCAAGATCTCAGTAAACACAGAATTATATTGGGTTTGTATAAGGGTGAGTCAAAAAAGTATCTGCTCTCTGGCTGTAGAATTTATTTAACCAACCTTTAGAAAAGGCAAATACATCATTTTTGACATAATCTCCTTGCTTTTCAATATACTCTGTCCATCTGTCAACAAGTTTCATATTCCCAAATTTAAAAATGTTTTAGGCTGAGCTGCGAGCCATGAATGCAATGCTGTCTTCACTTCTTCATCA
>NW_006408526.1:15136280-15163785 GCF_000296735.1 Chrysochloris asiatica
GAAACCCAAGCCGGTTGTAGATTATTTCATAGGCAGAACCATGGCTGATTTGTGAATGATTTGCCACATAATCTACTGCCACTCATCTATTTGACAGAATCATTTCATGTGCATGTTCAATGTTGTCATCACCTGTGGACATGGATGGGAGTTTTAATATAACCAAAGAGTGAATAATTTTGTACTCATCCTCATATATATAAAAAAGTAGAAGTTTGCAGGCTTGGTATTAAGAGAAGGAATCATCCTATCTTCATAAAATTTTTTGTCATGGTGCCTGATAGTTCTATCACTACATATTTCTGGTGCAGTGCTGTGGGATAAGCATAGGACCACAAGGTCAATTTGAAGGTTAAACTCACCAATCGCTCCTTGGAAACCCTACACCGAGTCACTATGAATCAGGACCAAGTTGACAGTACTTAACAACAACACATATTTCTACCACTTTGTCTTCCATAGTTCGTACATTTTGTCAGGAAGGACCAGCTCCTTAAGAAGTATATCATTCTTAGAAGAGTCAGTGAAAAAGAGGAAGACACCAGTGAGATGGATTGACCTAGTGGTTCCAACAAGGGATTCAAACCTAACAACAATTCTGAGGATGGTGCAGGATCAGACAATGTTTCATTCTGTTGTACATACAGTCACTGTAATTTGGAACTGACTCAATGACACCTAATAATAGCAATAACTGGGACAGATTCTTTCTGTTGGGTTAAACTATTTTATATCACGGATTAGTTCATTATACATTGAATAGTTCATCCAATCTTGAACTATTTTATGTATGTTGTTGTTGTTAAGTGCCATCAAGTCATTCTGACTCATAGCAACCCTGTATAGTGTTTCTGAGGCTTTAAATCTTTGTGGGAACAGAAAGCCTCATCTTTCACCCATGAAGCAGCTGGCAGGCTTAAACCAAAGACCTGGTTCACAGCCCACTGCTTATCTTATGGAGTCAATGTGCTTCCATTTAATGTATAATGAACTTAAAAGAAGTCATAAAATTAAATATTTAAAATTCAAAAGTTTGGAATTAAAAATGGTAGTCACTGACTGGGTAATTTTGTGAGGTTGAATCTCTCTAGGGTATCTGCACAATGAGGACTGAGAAGATGGAGAACATTAGGTTGTTTATAACTGAGGTGATGAAGTTTAGGCAAGAGTAGATGAATCAGGAGCAGGACAGTACCTACTGGGATGTCTTGCTGGACATCCTGGAAGTCAGGAGCCACACCCAATTACTGGACTTTCAGCTAATGGACATTAATGAGGAGAAAAGTAGTGGGTAAAAAAAGGCATTCAAGGGACATGAGAAGATTTGCAACATCCAGTTCAGCATTTATTGAGCACCTATTATATGGGTGGGTTAATGCACCAGACTGCAAAGCTGTTTGAATTGCAAGGTCAGCAGTTCAAGCTCACCAGCTGTTCCTTGGAAACCCTATACAGGGCCACTATGGGTCGGAACCGACTTGACAGCATTTAACAACAACAACCATTATATGGGAGGCACTATGTTTGGTGATGGAGACATCAAGATGGATCTCAAGGAGGTCATAGAGAACCTTACAAAAATAGATAACAGAAAAAGATTATTTTTACACATTAAGTCATTTGTATATGTTGGCGCCAGAGGCACTTCAGAAGACAGACCTGACAATGTACTTCCAAAAAATCAGCCATTGAAAATCCTAGGGAGTATAGTTTTCCTGATACACATGGGGCCACCATGTGTTATAGTGGACTTTACTGTAATTGGTATGCATTGGCTTGTATGAGAGCTGGAGAAAAAGCCAGAGAAATAGTCCCAGAGGAGAAGGCGCCTGAAGTAAACTTTGAATTCTGAGAGAGTGTTATTCATGGAAAATAGGAGAAAAGTACATTCTGGGAGAGCATACCAAGGAGAAGGGGGAAGGAAAAGCAGAATCAAAAGTATCCACAAGAAAAACACAGTGTGGGTGTCAGCCCTCTGAAAGCAGAGTGAAATAGACTAGCTCCTGGGCACAGGACAAGACAGTTTCACTTATATGTTGGAGACAGAAAAGGAAAATCATTCATTTTTCTTAATCCTGGAGGTTATCACCATGTAAATTTCTTCTATTTTCTTCCTCAATCCGCAACCTATAGATCCCAGCTCCTCATACCAAGTATATAGATGGACAAATTGGCTGCATATTAAAGTCTCCATCATTATATCTAAATTATAGATTTAAAATTTGTTCCGGAGAATTAGGACATACACCAAAATTTTGGTTGGTCTCTGAGTTCCCAAAGACTGAAGGCAGAGATTGCATTTAGTTGAGATACAACCAGGGCTCATTTGCCTAGATTTGGCAGCCTAATTATCACTATGCAAGTATCAGTTTAATTCACATTTAAATATTTAATAACCTCCATCATATTAAAGACATTTAAATTTGCAACTGAACTTTCATTTCACCTCTATTGTACAGAGAAATTAAAAAATCAGTTTCCAGATGGCTGCATTATTCAGGGTGTGCTCTCAAAGGTTACTTCATAATCTGGAATTCAGGGTTCACTAAATGTGTTGGAGGATGTAAGATCCAATGTTCCTCATCCCTGTGTAGTGCAGGGATTCAGTAGTCAATCCATTTTAGGATGAATTGTGTACCAGTACTGCTCTACACAGCAGTGGAACCAGTCTGAAGAATAATATTACTAAATAAAGCATTTATCTTGTTAAGGGTAAAGCAAACCATGTCTATCTTATGGAATTTGAAAAAAAAAAATTAAATTTTGTTGGCTTGTCTGTTTAATGAATTTCTATGTAACATTATTAGTTTCTTGAAGGATATCTCTTTAAGTAATGGTGAAAGACTCAGGGCTGGATGGTTTAGCCCTACAACCTGATTTATTTAGAATTTAACAGCATTTGGTCAGTCAAAACAGAGGAAAACTCTCAATGAGTTGGAAAGGCACCATAACTCAAACATAACATCAATTCTGAAGATAAGCAAAGGACTGGGCAGTGTTTCATTCTGCTGTACATAAGGTCAGAATGGACTGGACAGCACCTAACAATGACTAGAGTACTGTTTGCAATGGAAAAGGACACCTCTGAATTTTATCAGCCTGTAAGGAGTCCTGGTTGTGGCGCTGTGGGTTAATGCGATGGACTGCAAGGTTGCTTTGAAGCACAAGTCCTCAGTACAAACTCAGTAGTCGCTCCTCGGAAACCCGATACAGGGCTGCTATGAGTCGGAACTGACTCGATGGCATTTAACAACACCGTATGGAGTCCTGGTGTGGCACTGTAGGATAATCACTGGATGCAAGGTTAGTTTAAACCACACGATCGGCAGTTCAATTTACCAGCTGCTCCTCGTGAAACTCATTACGAGATCAGTCTGTGTCGGAAATGACTCCAGCATTTAATAGCAACAACAACAACAACAACGAGTCGCTTTGATGGTTGTGAGTTTTGGTTTGGTTTATCCTTAATATGAGGAAGCCTGGTAGTGTGGTTGGTGGTTAAAGCACTCAGCTGCTAACCAAAACACTGGCTGTTTGAAACTGCCAGCCACTCCACTGAAAGAAACTATGGCAGTCTGCTTCTGTAAAGATTTAGAGCCTTGGGAACCCTACGGGGCAGTTCTATTCCATTCTGTGGGATCATTATGTGGCCGAACTCATTAAAAGACAGTGAGTTTGGGTTTAGCATACTTCATTTGAGCCCCAGTGAAGACAGCCTGAAAGAATAAAGGAGAATGTGGAAAATATAGAAACAACTGCTATTTCAAATTATCTCCACATTTCTATCATAGCTTTGCTTTAAAAAAATATTTTTTTCTGATTATGTTTTCATAATACATTTCTTGTACAGGAAGAAACTTTTAAACAATGGCACCTTCATTTATGCTGGAACATCCTAGAGTGAAAGTCAATGTTACTAGGTCAGGTTTTCATATTTTGAGTAGATTCCAAAACACTTATTTGATGGGTTTGTGTGTGTGCATTAGACTAACAATCACATCTGAAACTTTTGCTTATATAGTATTGTTGATGTTGTTGTTAAGTGCTATGGAGTCAGTTTTGAATCATAGCAACCCTATATAGGGTTTCTGAGAAGCAGCTGGTGAACTTGCCTCCCTGATCTTGTGATTCAAACCGACCTTGCAATCCAGTGCATTAACTTGCTGAATTGAATGAATTGAATACTAAAATTCTATGCATGAAAATCCTTAGTGAACTACAGCATTATCCTGTAGTTACAGGCACTACAGGATAATGCACTGTACCACAAGGTCAGTTTCCACAGAAAGGCTGGTGGCGCAACGTCACCAGTCACTCCTCAGAAATACTGCATAGGGCCACTATGAATCATAACTGACTCGATGTCACTTAACAACAACAACTCATTCTGGTACCTATCTTAAAAGTAAATAATCATAGTGCATGGGAAAGCAAGTTTAAAACGTCTGATACCTAAAGTGCCTTTGTACATTTTTTTACTTCACCATGTTTTTCTCCCACTGTCTTTGAATTCTCTGAAAATAAGCTTGAGATAGAGAAGTGCATGTAAGTGATATATTGGGACATGCTCAGAGAGCAAAATCAATAAGGGATTGAGGGAAACTAGAATAGACAGAGGGAGAAGTTGAACTCTGATCAACAAGTGAACTCTGCAATAAAACAGGCTGTTTGCACAAGAAGCTCTGGAGCTACGATGGACATTTAGAGTTTTTACAAGAGGATTTTCCTTTGATCAGTCACTGAATGTGGGATTTCCCTGGGGATTGGGTATGCTCATGGTATGGTAGATCCCTATGATTGAACAATTTTACATTGTAATACTGCTGGTATTTGAAACTCAGCATGTCCCAAATTACTCACATCTCACAGAAATAGCAAACATACACACATACGCATGCCTCAACAACCTCCTACTTCTGATAGTTCTTATTTCAGTTACTAGTTTAATAAAGAACCATATTTTATTAAGAAACTCTGGCATTTGGAAAATCTAAAAATGTGTGCTAGAACTTGCCCAGTGAAAGAGGTTTCCTGTAGAGCCTTTGTAGTGTACAAGATCATAGGTGGAATTCGGATCCCCATCCAGAATCTTCTGACGTGGAATATTTCCACTTAAAAAGATAAGCAGACCAGCTTGGAGCAGCTAGAGGAACAGAAGATACTTCTTGAAAGAAAGACCAGCAGGAAAAATCAAAAACAAAAATGTCAGTTTGATTGACTACCACAAGAACAAGCAAGTTGTTCACCTGGAATCCATCAAAGCAAGCAATCAAGTTGCTTCAGGGCAAACCCCCTTCTAAGGCTGAAACTCAAAAGGAATACACAAGCAGGCATGTAATCTTGCTGGTGACCACATTGGTCTACAGATGAGGGGACATGCAGGGAAAGCAGCAATGAAACTGTGGACTGAGCCCAACCACCTTCAATAGACACCCATCATCCTGAAGTGACACCTGGTTGGCCAGAAGTATAGTGAAACCTGGGGACTCCCAACTCCATGGACAGGGATGCAACCACAGAAGGCTACAGTGGTGAATGAAGCCTCCAACTGATATGAAGTGAGGACGGATGCACAAGAACACCAATACTTGCAGATAGTACCCATTTGACCTAGCTTCAATGGCTGGATGATCAGAATTCAACTATTAGAAGAAAGAAGAGAAGAAAAATAAGTAATCTGAACTTGATTTATACTTAATGGATGTAGTAGCTTAAAAGAGAGAAGGAATCTTCACAGCAAGGATCATTCCCACCCCCTCTGTACACAGGATTCATAGAGATGGGCAACTTAGACATTGGCTACCTAAAATGGGGGAGGGGGACTGTAAAGGCATGATGTGACTGGCTTACAAGTTTTCAAGAAGGAGTTTAGTTTCAGAGGGTACAGGGAAGGTAGAATTTCTACTGAGTGGTTTTCAATCTGTCTAGATAGGGCTGATGAAAGGAGATGGGATAAGAATCAAGTAGTTCAATAGTGACTTATTGTTATCAGGACTGATTTCGATTGATGCAAATGTAAAGGTAGATGCTTTGTAACAAAAAGAGGACAGTGGTTGATCTTATAGTCCAGGAGTGGAAGACCCTGGGACCATGAAGGGAGAAGAGCAGGAGTGGAGTGTGGGATCCTATTCTGAGAAGCATCGACACTAGAGATGGAGGCAGTGATGATGACATGAAGAGATGGAGCGGCTGGGGACTCTAGACTCATGGAGGGAGAGGTGCTGTGTGCTGGCATCTGGGAGGCAGGCTCGCAGGGTATGCCCTTTGGTTGTTTGAATGATTATATATTCCTGAGTGCTTCAGTGTACAACCAAAAAACAAACACACACAAAACAAAACAGAGGGAATAGAAGCAAACACTGTTGAATGATGATGCATGGAGGGGATTGTAGTCATTGAAATGAAATGGAATGATGGAATGAGTGTAAAGCTGATGTTCTCCCATGTAAACTATCACTCAATTCTCAATAAAAACTTGGAAAAAGAAAAGAAACTCTGGCATATATTGTTAAGAAAATCTACCAGTGAAGGCATTGGCAAAACTCATCATATTCTGAAGTGGATGTAGAATGAGGGGTATCATTTCTGATGTCAGCTGGGTCTTGACTGAAAGCAGAGATACCCCAAAGATGATTATATGTGTTTTATTGACTATGCAAAGTCATTCAGCTGTATGGATCATCACAAACTAAGGTTAACATTGACAAGAACAAAAATTCCAGAACAGTTAATTGTGTTCACTTGATGCCTGTGCCTGAGCAGGAGGATATTTCATGGATTAAAATTAGGAAAAGTGTGCACCAGGGATGAATCCTTTCACCGTACTTACTCAATCTGTATGCTGAATAAATAGTACAAGAAGTTGTATTACATGAAGAAAAATGTGGCATCAGGATAGAAGGAATACTTGATTCATTAACAGTCTGTAATATGCAGATGACACAACCCTGCTTGCTGAAAGTAAAGAAGATGTGAAGTACTTCCTGATGAATATCAAAGACTATAGCCTTCAATGTGGATTACACATATTAACACAAAGAAAACAAATAACCACACAGTTGACCAATAAACAGCATCATGGTAAATGGAGAAGAGGGTGAAGTTGTCAATGATTTCATTTTTACTGGAATCTACAATCAATGTCCATGGATGCAGCAGTCAAGAAAACAAGTGACTTCAACAGCTCAACAACAACAACAAAAATCATCCAATTTAAAAATGGGCAGAGGAAGGAGGCGGCAAGATGGCACACTATGTAGAAATAATACATAGACCTTCTACAACAAGGATATGGAAAGCCAAATGAAACAGATGCAGATGATAGTCCTGGAATCCTGAGCTTCAAATAAAGGAATACAGAAGCGGATTGAATGCCTATTAGGAGAAGATGCTCAACAGACTCAGGGAAAAAAAAAAAAAAAAAGATTCGGAGATTGACTCGTGCCAGCCATTCAGACATGATGCTGTTATCTTAAACTTTTGTGAGTAGCTTTGTAGACAGGGACTGGCTTGATGGTGCAGTCATACTGGTTACTGATGGAGAGAAAGGTGTGATTTTTTTCTTATTTCCCACACTCTCTTGGTGACTGGAGGCATGGCCAGCCCCTACCAACTGCTATAAACCAGAAGAACCACAACAGCCAACATTAGCCAAATCCATCCTAAACTGAACTGCATAAACAGCAAATCACACCCACCAGGAGGTAGTTGGTGAGTGCTAAGAACACACCAATATACAATCATTAATTAAGTACAGACACAATGATACTACAATGTTTCGAGGTAACAAACAATTTCTGTCCACACAAAGAAGGAACACAAAGTAGCTCCAATAACTGAGCAAGATGCAAATCTGAAGAACATTTTTTTTTGGGGCGGGGGGAAGGGGGGAAGCATTGGAACTACCTGAAAAAGATTAGAGAGAATACAAGGCCTGAAAATAGAAATTCAGAAGATGTATACAATGATTTAAGAAATGGACAATAAAATGAAAGGGCAAAGGGGTAGACCTGAATCAAGGGAAGGCTGAAACAGTGAACTTTAAAATGAGTCTCTCAGTACTAGTAGCCTATAAGAACAATATGAGAAAAGAAGAAAAAAAAAAATCTGAAGATAGCATCAAAGTCATGTGGTACACCATGAAGAGGAATAACTTACAGGTGATTGTAATTCCAGAACAGAAAGAAACAAAGAAAAACAAAGAGTTGATACATCATGAAAGATGAGAAGATAAGCATTGAAGAAGCTGAACAAACAGGATAGACCCCAAAAAGAAAATCATCAAGACATATCATAACCAAACTCTCTAACATCAAAGACAAGGAAAGAATCCTGAGAGCTGCAGATTCCAGCATCATTCTTTAAATAGAAGGAAAAATGAATCACTGACTTTATATGGAAAGAAAAGGGATCTCAGATAAGCAAAGTGTTACTTAAGGAGAAAAACAAAGTTGGAGGCTTCTCACTTCCAGATCTCAAAATCTACTACACAGCCACAGGGTCAAAACAGCCTGGTACTGGTACAACAGAAGGTACAAATATCAATAGGAAATAATTGAGAACCCAGAAATAAATCCATCTACATCTAGTCAGCTGATCTTTGACAAAGGACCAAAACACATTAAATGGGGTAGAGATAGTCTCTTCAACAAATTGTGCTGGCAAAACAAGATATCTGTTTGGAGTAAAATGAAAGAAGACTCATATCTCACACCATGCACAAAGTCAGGCTCAATGTGGATTAAAGAGCTAAATGTAAAACCTTGAACTATAAAAATTATATATGAGAAGATAGGGACAAACTCAGAGACTCTGATACATGAAATATACTATTAAACATAACTAAAAACATATAAATAGCAGAAAACAAAATATATGACTGAGACATCCTAAAAATTTAACACTTTTATGTATCAAAAGAATAAAAAGAGAGCCCACAGACTGGAAATTTTTTTTGCAATGACATATCAGACAAATGACTAATCTCTAAAATTTACAGAAAACTACTACACCTCTACAAGTAAAAGACAACAAACCCAATTAAAAAAATGGGTAGAGGGCATGAACAGATGCTTCACCAAAGAAGATAGCCAAGCAGCCAAGAAACATATAAAGGAATGTCCACAATCATTAGCCATTGTTGTTGTTGTTGAGTGCTGTTGAGTTGGTTCTGACTCATAGCAACTCTGTATAGGGTTTCCAAGGAGCAAGTGGTAAGCTTGATCCACCAACCTTATGGTTCAAACTGACTTTGCAGTACAGTGCATTAACCCAAAGCACCACACCAGGACTCCATCATTAGCTATTACAGAGATGCAAATCAAAACAATGAGATATCATCTTACCCCCACATTAATAGCACAGTTTGAAAAAAAAACAAAAAACAACAAACAAAAAACAGAAAATAAATGCTGGCAAGGATGTGGAGAGACTAGGACTGTAAAATGGTGCAACCACTGTGGTAAATGGTAGTAATACAGTATGACCCAGCTATCCCTCTCCTTGGTGTATATTCCCCCAAATTAGAGCCATGACATGAATAGATAGCTGCAAACCCATAGTCATCACAGCACTATTGAAATCACAGCAAGATGGAGATCCTAAAGGCTCATTAAAAGAAGAGTGAATAAACAAACTTTGGGACATACACCCAAAGAAATACTACACAAAATTAGAGTAAGGATGAGTCTGTGAAACACCTCATAATCTGGATAGTCCTGGAGGACATTACGCTGAGTGAAATTAGTCAACCACTCGAGAACTAATATTATATGAAGCCACTATCACAAAAACTCCAGAAAAAGATTTCATGCTAAAAGAAACATTGTTTGATGGTTATCAGGGGTGGGAGGGAAGGGAGAATAATCCAGTGGCTAGAGGGTAGATGGCTGTAACCATACAAAAACAGCTGCAACCATTCATTGACACAGAACTCTCAGAAGAATACATGGAACAAGGGATAAGTACCACAACCCAAATAGATACATGCACACTGATGCTCATAGTAGCATTATTCACAATAACAACAAGATGGAAACAGCATAAATGTCCATCAATGGAAGAATGGATAAACAAGCTACAGTACATAAACAAAATGGAATATTTCACAACATTAAAGAATAACAATGAATCTGTGAAACACCTCAAAACATGGTTGAACCTACAGGACATCATGCTGGGTGAAATAAGTCAATCACAAAAGGACAAATCTTGTATGAGGCTATTATTGTAAAAAGTCAAGTTTCTTTTCACACTGAAAGAAACACTTTTTAAAAATGGTTATCAGGGCTTTGGGGAAGCAAATGACTGGCCAGAGTGGAGACATGTGTTAACTTGAGTGAAGGGAAAGGCTATATACAATAAGAAGGGGGTGAGCCAAAAATGATGAAGGCAGGAACAAGATGTGGGAAGAATGCAAAAGTTAAAGGCAATAGAGGCAAATTCTGTTATATGCACTAACCTGCAATAACGGTGGACCTGACAGAAGATTCATGGATAGACATGCAGACTGAATGGGTGTGGGAGGGAGAGTAGGACTATATCCATGAATATATATAGGCTTGGCAGAGGAGAGTTGTACACGTATATTTACTTTGGCTATAGATATATTCAGAATATGGAAATCATCAAACAATATCATTAATGTCAAATGCAAATAAAAGTTTGCTGGTAATCATTTAAAAACAGTTAAAGCAATACATTGACAGGGAGCTGCCAGAAATCCAAGCCAGATTCAGATGAGAACATGGAACGAAGGTTATCATTTATATTATCTGATGGATCATGACTGAAAGCATAGGGTACCAGAAAGATAATTACTTGTGCTTTATTGACTATGCAAAGTCATTGTTTTATAACAAATTATGGATTACATTGCCAAGAATGGGTATTCTAGAACACTTGATTGTACTCATGAGGAACCTGAAGAGGCCCAGTGACAGCCATTTGAATAGAACAAGGGGACACTGAGTTGTTTAAATCAGGAAATGAGTGCGCCAGGGTTTCATCATGCTTAGTCAGTCTGTACGCTGAGTAAATAACATGAGAAACTGGATACTTAATTTATGCCAATCAAAGACCACAGCCTTCAGTATGCTTTGAACATCAATGTGGAAAAAAAAAAAAAAAAATCCTCACAACTGGACTAATAAATGACATCATGATAGATGAAGAAAAGACTGAAGTTTTGTTTTGATTTGCATCTCTCTAAATGGACTCCTGGTGTGGTGCTGTAGGATCAGCATTGCACTGTGGATCACAGGGTTGGCAGTTCAAATCCACCAGCTGCTTCTCAGCTATACAGGGTTGCTATGAATTGGAACAGACTTGACAGCACTTAACAACAGGAAGAATTTATGTCATTGAATTTCAGCGTTAGCAAAGAATATTGACTCTACTGTGGACTGCCAGAAGAATGAACCAATCTCTCTCTGAAGAATTACAACCAGAATGTTCTTTGGATGTAAGGGTGGCAAGACTTTATCTCATGTAGTTTAGACCTATAATCTAGAGGAACCAGTCCCTGAAAGGGACATCATGCTCAGTAAAATAGAGGCTCTGAGACAAAGAGGAAGACCCTCAACAAGATAGCTGCAAAAATGGGCTCAAGCATGCCAACAATTGTGAAGACTGTATATAGGGTCGATATGACTCAGAGCTGACTCAATGGCACCTAACAACTAATAACCAAAAGCATTTTCAAACTCTAGAAATGATGATAAATATTTGTATGTGTATGAAGACTCTGCTTTTTTTTTTTTTTCCCTAAGAGAACATTGAATGGGTGTTGTTTTTGCCTTGTGCTCAGGTTCAGATAAAGATAACCAACAGTCTGCAAAATAAACTAAAAGGCTGTTTTCTTTGGGTGGTTGGGAGCAAGGAAATTCACAACAATAAGCACACATATTATTTATGGAATTAATGAATAAACACCCAATGACAACCATTTTATACTTGTGGAAAGTGAGGCACAGAGAGATTAAGTAACTTTCTCCAGTGCAAAATTTGGTTTGTCCAATTCCACATGCTGTGCTCTATACCATATCGTAATACTGATCCTGATAACGTGGCAGGAAGGGCTGCTACCAGCAGTAGTCCAAAACCAGATGTAACTAGAGGGAGGAAATTGGAGTTCCTATCATTAGGAGTCTTAGATGTTTTATTTGTTTAGTAAATGAAAAGATGATCTTAGAAGGCTAAGAACCTAGGGACACCAGGATCACCAGACCAGAAATCTTGCTGTCATATTTGACATTTTGTGCATCTTTATGTTTAGTAATTTATCAAGCTAATCCAATTACTCTACTCTCTCAAATCTATCCTCTTCCTTCTAGTTCCATAACCACAACTATAAAGCTAATGCACTTAAATGATTTTAATAGCAATTTAGATGATCAGTCTCAGACTCATATTAATCTTAAATATAGCTCTCAGAAAACATATTGTCCTCTAGTTCATCCCATACCCACTCTACTCATGTATTTTCTCTCTCTTTACTACATTTCTTAAAAAAGTCATTCATTTTCTCATTTTGTATCATCATTTCATTTTCTCAATATTTACAGGAACCAGAGTTCTTTCTTCCCTGGTAATTTATCTACCCATGTCTTTAAGTTAATCATTGATTAAACTTAAGGTAAACTATTCAAATTCTTGTTAGGTATGTTTCTGGGAAACTACATCCTTATTTGAATAGTTACTTTTTTGCAACAATGTTCTGCATCATTTATTTCTCTCTTGAAATTTCAGCACATTAGAGTTAATCCATCAAATTTTTTGTATATATAATCGTGATTTTGTTATGCTCTTAGGTTCTGAATTATTTGAGGAAAATTCCATGTAAATATCCATCTAAATTATCTAACAATATCACCAAGAAAGACTCTGGAGACATGGACAAGGAACTAGAGACATGATTAACATGTGTATAGCACAATTAGAAAAGTGATTATAGAGGTCAGTTCTTTTCTTTTTTGCCCTTTCTCACTGCTTGCCACTCCCACCATATATATTCTTTGACCTCCTTGCTTCATTTTTAAACTGGGGGTTATAATAGTGCCTCCTTTGTAAGTTCTGTGAGAGTTAAATGAGATAATGCAGGTAAATAATGCATGTTAACTATTATCATCATTGAACATACTATTAATTAGTAAAAATACCATGACAAGTCTGGCACACATAGAAATCTTGATTATGGCAAGACAGAGTTCAGTTTAGTTTTACTCTAAGGTAACTTTTATATCATCTACACAGCCTACAGAAATCATTATCTCCCTAACAAAAAAGCAAGTGACTGCTCACTTTGCAAAACTTTTCCTTACATGAGTCTGCAGTGTTTCCTTTGAGGAACCTAGTTCATTTGGCAAATAATCTGGATCACATTTCTCCAAGGTCAGTGTAGTTTCCATTTGCAATGAAATTCCACAGACTTTTCTGTCAATATTGTCATTTTGAATTTTGATTAAGCATGCAACTGAACACATGGCTACAATACGAATGACACCTTTAGTTTGAAACCAGATTAGGTGCCTTTCTTTCATCTATCAGAGAGAATAAAATTATCTTGTTGTCTGAATGTTAATATGAACATCTAATAATTTATCTGTAATTAAAGTTATAGAAGAAATTGGACTCTACAAAGAAGGCTAACATAACAGGTATCTTGGAGGTTATTTTAGACAACTTCTCTTAATATACTTTATCAATAGGATTATTTTATGCTAGTTTAGAGGCTCTAGATTTATAGAGTATATAGATTTGCAGAATTAGAATGAAAAATGAATCTCTTTCTCTCAGTCACTCGTTCAGTATAGAACTTAAAGAACGGCACTCAGAGCCTTTTGCTTAGTGTATTGCTATTTAATAGTTTTCTGATAAATTAATAAGTTAAATAACTAAACTATATGCAACACTTCAAAGGAAAAGAGGTACTGTGAATACTGTCGTCATTCAAATTGTAAATACGAAGGGACTTCAAATACGTGTGTGTTATGGCTTGAATTTTGCCCCACCCCAACACCCCCAATAAGTGTTTGGAAATCCTAATCCTGAGACCAATGGTTATTAATCCAATTTTGGGATAGTTTGCCTTTGTTATGTTAACAAACAGGATTATTGTAGTGCATGTTTTGAGTCAATCTCTTTTGTGATATTGTTGTTGTAGAGTTGGGTCTGGCTCACAGTGACCCTGTACAGGATTTCTGAGGAGTGTTGGGTGGATTTGAACCGCTGAATTTTCGGTTCAAACCAACATTGCAGTCAAGTGATTATTTTACAGCTAACAGAGATTAGGAAGATAAATGCCAAGTAGCATGGAGATCATGAGGAGCAGTCAAAAGAGACAAGGACTTTCTTCTAGAGCCAACAGAGAGAGGAAGACTTCCCTTAGAGCCAGTACGCTCCTGAAAAGTCCCAGTCTTAAAACCTCTATGTAGCAGTTCTACTCTGCACACACGGGGTCATGACTCAACCCCATTTGAAGTTAACTCAACATCAGCTAACAACAACAGCATGCTGTAGTATAACAACGCTTACATCTTTGTTGTCGTTATATGCTGTTGAGATGTTTCTGACTCATAGTGACCCTGTACAGCATTTCCAGAATTTTCTGGTGGACTTGAGTCACCGACCTGTGGTTAGCAGTTCAGTACTTATAATACAGTGCCACATAAGGACTCTAATCTTAGTGGTTTAATAAAACATAACTTGCCATTAGCCAAGTCAACTCTTTCAGTCATCTGTATTTCATACAGTGATTCAACCAACTAACTTTGATCTTGTGAAGACATCTCAACCAAAAGTCTCTATGTTTGCTTTGTAAGGGGAAAGAAAAGATGAAGACCTGCACTTTTCAATGCCTCAGCCTAGAAATGATACATATCTCTTTCACTCACCTATCATTAGCCAAAACAGTATCAAGTCTCCTACAGAAATACAGGCAGTTCCATGGTTATGTACAATTTCTGAATATCGTGTAGTTACAAACCAACTCCCTTAATCCCTATTGTACTAAAAATTCAAGGTATATAAAATGGTTCTTAAAAACAAATGGGAGCTATTTTGTAACCTGTAGTAAAGCATTATTATTCCTATTATTACTGTATTATTATGTTAAAGATGTTTTACTGTATATAGCAGTATTTCTTTAATGTCTTTTATGTATAGAAAAATTTTACATGAAAACTATATATTAAGAAAACATTTTTAATGATGCATGGAGGAGATTGTAATCATTGAATTGAAATGAAAAATGATAGGATAAATGCAAAGCTGAGGTTCTCCCATGTAAACTATCACTCAATTCACAATAAAAATGTAAAAAGAAAAGAAAACATTTGACTGACATTAGATATGAAGCATACCTAGCTACTCTGACTTGAGTATGAATTTGATTTAAAGACAGGGTTAGGAATAGTGCTCATTCATAATCTGGAGACTGCTTGGGTGATAATTAGATTGAAATGAGTTTATCAATAGGAATGAAAATTAAGAAATGGAATAATATATGTAAATGGATGAGAGAAAGTAACTGGCAACTTAGAATTATGTTCCCAGAAAACTATTACTCAAGATGAAAAAATGGAAGGCAGGTAAAATATACCTTTCATATATACAAGGGAAAGTAGAAAAGTTCCTGGAAATTTTTCATTATCTTCAATTCTATATTTTTTAATGAACTTTTAGAAGCACCCTTGTATACCAAGGTAAGTAAAAAAAAAAAAAAAAATATGTCCATAGAAATCTTTATTAAACAGAAATACCAAAATGTGAAACTATTGTTTCTTGAAGCATCCTCCATCTAGGGCTATACATTTCTGGGCAGTGTTTTTATCTCTCTAACCCTTTCCTAAATAGTTTGATTTCTATATCAGAATGGCAGTTTGAAGGAGCAAGATCAGGGCCCCATGGTTAATGAAGTAAGGCTTCCCAGAGAAATTCTTGTAGACAGTCATTGCAAGAAAGAGCAGGTGTGTTGTCCTGATACGAAAAAATTAATTCCTTGGTCCAACTTTCCTGGCCTTTTTCTCATTAATGAGGTTTTAAATTTTCTTTAAACATTTTATAATAAGCCCTGTGATCATCGTTTGTCCTTAGAGAAAATCTGTTACACTGACTAATTAGGAGCCCCCCTCAGAAAATCCCCTCTGAAGCCACTATTTTAATTAGACTTTTTTTTTTTTCCTTAAAGGAAGTGTAGGACTTCATTCTTCTTGGATCAACTATCAACATTCATGGAAGCAGTAGTCGAGAAATCAAACGACTATTACATTAGGCAAATCTGTGCACAAGACTTTAATTTTAAAGTGTTGAAGAGCAAAGATGTCAGCCTGAAGACTAAGGTGTGCCTGATCCAAGCCATGGTATTTTCAATAACCTCATATGTATGTGAAAGCTAGACAGTAAATAAGGAGGACCATAGAAGAATTGACACATTTGAGTTATGGTGTTGGAGCAGAATATTGAAAGTACCATGGGATGCTAAAAGAACCAACAAATCTGTGTTGGAAGAAGTGCAGCCAGAGTGCTACTTGGAGGCCAGGACGGCCAAACTTGATCTCTCATACTTTGTATATATTGTCAGGAGGGACCAGTCACTGTAGAGGGATATCATGTTTGGTAAGGTGGAGGGTCAGGGAGAAAGAGGAAGACCCCTAATGAGATGGATTGGCTAGTTGGCAGCACCGATGTGCTCAAGTGTGGCAACAATAGTGAGGTTGGCCCAGAATCAGGCAGTGTTTCATTCTCCTGTGCATAGGGTCGCCATGAGTTGTCACCAACTAGACGGCACCTAACAACAACAACAAGTCCAGAGAGAATGTGTCTACAGCCATCCACTGATCATGGATGTTTAAATACATTTTATTTGGAATAAATCCATGCATGTATGAACTGGAACCCTAGTAGCAATATTACTCATTCTTGTATGTATTATAAATTTCTATCATCTACCAAATATTGTATTTCAGTAACAGAATAAGTGATTCCAAAGAATCGTGAACAAAGAAACTCTTGAGTATGAGTTAAACACAAGTAAACATTTTTACATAACATTATATTAATGATTCTAAATAAAATTAAATAATTTTAAATAAAGTTAAATAATTTGTAGAATGTGATAAAATAACAGAACTAAATTACCTAACTAAAATATTGCATGTAAAATATGACAGGGTTGATCAGACTAAAAGTGTTAAAAAAAAAAAAAAAAAAACAACTCTTTATATTGTTTCTGGGTGGGAGTTTATTTATTAACTTTATAGACTTCAAGTTCAACTGTATAGTAAAACTCTAAGATAACTGCCAAAAGGACTGTAAGGAAGGCATAGTTGTCAAACCAGTAGAGGAAAAAATGGATTGAAAGAAAAACAAAGACATCAGTCAAAGCACTCAAAAGTCTAGAAAGCAGAGCAAATTAAAATGAAAGAAAAAAAGTAGATGTCATTTAGAGGCTAAAGCAATTTTCAAAATTGTAATTACATGCTATTTAAAAGGGCTGACCAAAACATACATGTGTTTTAATACATAAAGTATATATTATGAAAACATTTGACTAGTTGACACTAGCTATGAGTCATGCCTAGCTGTTCTGACTTTAGTATAAATTTCATTTAAAGACAGACTTAGAAACAGTACTCATTCATAATCTGAGGACTGCCAGTAGGAGCGTTATATGTATGCTTTATTGTGTGCTGTCAAATTGGTTCTAATGAATGATGGCACTTTTGTTAGGTGCCATTGCAACAGAACAAAACACTGCCAGTCCGGTTCTATCCTCACAATTGCTATGTTTGAGCCCATTGCAACTGTCACTGTATCAATCCATCTTGTTAAGGGTCTTCCTGTTTTTGCTGACCTTCCACTTTACGGAGGATAATGTCCTTGACCAGAAACCAGACCCTCCTGATAACATGTCCAAAGTATCTGAAACAAAATCTTTTTATCCTTGCTTCCAAGGAGTATTCTGACTGCACTTCCTCCAAAACAGACTTGTGTGTTCTCCTGGTAGTTAAGTACTTTCGATAATCTTCTCCAATGGCATATCTCAAATGCATCAATTCTTCTGCAGTCTACCTTATGTATGGTCCAAATTTCATATGCATATCAGGTGACTAAAACTATCATGGCTTGGGTCAGTTGCACCTTAGTCCCCAAACTGACATCTTTGTTCTTGAACACTTGAAAGGGGCCTTTGCAGAAGATTTGCCTAATGCACATGTTGTTTGATTTTGTGACTATTGCTTCTATGCGTGTCGATTGTAGATGTAAGCAAAGTTAACTGTTTGACAACTTCAAATTCTTCTTCACTTAACATGATGTTATTTATTGGTCAAGTTGTGAGGATTTTTGTTTTCTTTTACATTGTGACTCATAGTGACCCAGTATAGCATTTCTGATAGTGACTGGTGGATTTGAACTGATGATCTTGCTGTTAGCACTCTAGTACTTATCCTGCAGTGCCACACGAGAGCATATATATATATATATATATATATATATATATATATATATATATATATATACATACATGTTTGTATATGCAAATATATATACATATATATGTGAAGTCCTGGTATGGTGCTGTAAGATAAGCACTAGACTACCAACTGGGTTTGGACCCCAAACTCAGTGATTCAAACTCACCAGCCACTCCTTGTAAACACTATGACAGACTCACAGCAATTAACAACAACAACAAACATATATATATACGATGCACTCTACTCTCTGGTAATCTTAAAATCACAGAACTATAGCTTCCACAAAATTGGATTCAATTTTTAAAAGTGCATTTAAAAAGTATGAGAAATATATTCTACAACAATTTACCTTATATTACATTCTTTATACAAATTACTTGATTTCATCACAAGGTTTTTTTCAAAATTTCATCTTTTTCCATCTTGTGAAATACTGAAAAATTCATCTTTACTAGCCAAATTTCAGTAGATTATGCTCTTTAGTCCATAGATAACATTGCATGAAACTTTTTCTGATATTGGTATTTGGAAAGGGAACAGAAAAGGAATGGTGAATTGATTTAAATAAATCCAGAATAGCAATATTTTTGCTGATAATAAAAATACTGTTGAGATATAATCTTACCTAAAAGGAAATAACTCTGAAATTTAAGACTGGTTTACTATAATATGAAAGAAACATTTTCTGTTATGGTCACAATAAACAGATTAGAATTTTTTAAAATAAAAGAAATGGATGTCTCAAAAGAGTCTTGTGCTAATTGAGAGAGCATAGAATGGTGAATTGGCCAAAAGAATACATCCAATGATCATACTCATTTAGTGCTTAATTTCTATGTGAACATAGAAGTGGAACTTTCCAATGTAAGCAGAGCTTTCACACTGAAGAAAACCTTATAATTATGAGTAAAAAGGTAAGTAACTTATAGCAGAAGGGAAAATCTTTCCTCACTACCAGCAGCCACTATTGTTACAACTTCACATATGACCTATCTTAAAGCACTGCTCCTAGAAGGTGCAGAGTTTGGACAAAGGACAACATTGTTCCAAATCTCATATGTATAAATGAAAATTTCCAGCATGATTTCATGAGTGGTCTGTCTGGCTGATAGACATAAATCCATAAAGATGGATTGAAAAGTCTGCTATTGGTGTCCAAGGCTCCAACCCAGAATGACATTTTTACTGATGCACATGTCAATAATGCTTTTGCTTTAATGTCTAAACAGCAGCTATTGGTCGCAGTGGTGCACAAGAGGTTTAGTGGGTGATCAGGAATATTTACACAGAATATCGCGCTGTAGGATAAGCAGTGACTGCTATCAGCAAAATTGGCAGTTCAAACCCACTATCTGTTCCAAGGAAGAAAAATGAGGCTTTCAGCTCCCGTAAAGATGTACAATATTGGGAAGTCTATTGACGTTCATTATGAGTCAAAACAAACTTGATGGTAGTGGGGAAGAGTAGTATCAATAAACACTTCTCTTTAATGAGATCTATCTGTGTGCAAGATACTATGTGAAGCACTTTAAACATATTTCCCATTTGATCTTTGTAAAGCCCTTGTAAAGTAGACTATATTATTATTCCCATTTTACATATGGCAAAAATTGAAACTCCATGTAATTAGGTAACTTGCTCCAGGTCATTGGTAGAGCTAGGATCCACAGGCATGTCTCTCTGTCTATTAGAGTTCCTAACTCTTACGCAGCATTAGTTTTCAAAATATATGCAGCCATTAAACAGAAAAACATGAAAGAAAGCCCGAAAATGGAAAAGTATCAAGGATATACATCTTTCAGGATGTTGTTGCTAATAGTTGCAACAAGTCAGCCCACAAGTTGTGGCTACTCCATGGCAGTAGAAAGAAATGCTGTCCACTCATGTGGCATCCCCATGGTCTCTTGGAGATCTTACTGTTTTGATTCATAGGAATTTTATTGGCTGAAGTAGATTTTGGAAGCAGTAGGCTGATATTTTGGAAGGATCAGAATCCTTTTGAGAGAGGAAGTGCTTATACCCATGTAAGCCTAGAGTTGCCTTGTGTCATCTTTGCCACACAGAGAGAAAGTTTGTATAGTAGGTATGAGACCAACAAAGAAGGAAGGAGAGACAAGATTCGGGCTAAAAAATAGGTCTCATAGTGACAGTGAATCCTGAGAGCCAGCTGTGTAAGAACTCATGCCACCCTTTCGACATTCCAGTAATAGGAGTTTAAAGTAACTATTTTAACCTTAAGTTAGCTTGAGTTGTGTTTCCTATCTAAGATAAAGGTTCTGTCTGTTGCAGTTATTAAGTGTCATTTTTGAGGAGTGTCTGGTGGGTATGAACCACCAACCTTGGGGTTAACAGTCTTGTGTTTATCCCACAACACCCTACCAGGACCCAGAGTGTTCTAAGTTCCATTTAAATCATGCCCCTTTTTTATTTCACTGAAGATTTCATATTCTTTCCTAGCTTTACTTTTATTGTTCCTACTCCTTCTGCCCTGTCAATAGTTAAGCTTCCTTCTGGCAAAGATGATTAATGTGATGCATCCCTGGACAATTTTGTTGTCTTTTAATGTGTCAGTAACTGGAGATTTGAGCTAAGTGTTGCTGTCTGATTTATATGATTGAGAAGTACCATAAAATTTACTTAACTAGTTATTGTTCCAAATGTCATACTACCTAGATTGCAAACATTAGTCTCTGAAATACAGATATATTCTGGCAAATTCAGTGAGACCCCTGTTAGCCTGTTCTAGCTATCTCTTGCCTGTTCTAGCTATCTTTTATCTAACTATCTGATAGCCTGTTGTAGCTATCTATTGTCACATAAAACCAAAAATCCAAACCCAGTGCCATCAAACCAGTTCCCACTCACAGGGCTTCTGAGGCCATACATTTTTACAAGAGAAGACAATTTATTTTTCTCCTTTGAGCAGCTAGTGGTTTTGGACTGCTGACCTTATGGTTCACAGTCCAGTTCTTATCCTATTGTTGTTGTTTAGTGCTGTCGAGTTGGTTCTGACCCATAGTGACCCAGTATAGGGTTTCCAAGGAGCAGCTGGTGAGCTTGAACCACCGACTTTGCATTTCAAATGGCTTTGCAGTCTGGCACATTAACCTGCAGCACCACACCAGGACTCCTCTTAGCCTATGTTGTTGTTGTTAAGTGCCGTCGAGTCCGTTACGACCCATAGCAACCCTGAACAGGTTTTCCGAGGCTGTAAATCTTTACAGGAGCAGAAAGCCTCATCTTTCTCCTGCGGAGCAACTGGTAGTTTCGAACTGCTGACCTTGCGGTTCGCATCCCGATTCATAACCACTATGCTACCGGAGTTCCTCATGCTATAGCGCCTACTTTATTTCTTTCTGGCTGCTAGGATTGTTGTTGTTAAATGCTGCTGAGTCAGTTCCGACCCATAGCCACCCTGTATAGATTTCCAATGAGCGATTGGTGAACTTGAACCTCCGACCAGTAGGTTCAAACTGAACCTTTGCAGTCCAGCCCAGTAACCTACAGTAAACTCCTATCCTAGATTTCCCAAAGTTTTGCACATTTCCATGTGTGATATTCACCTGAGAAATCTGACTCAGATATGCAATCTGCTGTGTGATAAGGAGGGGATACCTCAGCAGATGAATGTTTTTATTAGCATAATTTGCATCAGTTTTAACATTTTGGTGGAAAATTCAATATAGTCTTAGCTGCTTTATTAATATTTTCTAATGTAACTTGTAATCAGGTATCAGTGAAAAAAGAGTACATCCCATTTATGGACTCTGAGGTGCTGCAAGAGAGATAATACTGACTTGCACTGTGAAAACAGGGAATACTACTTCATTAGACACTTAATCTTGTCATGTGAAGCTCTCAGTAAAATGTATAAACAGATGCTTATTAATTATCAAATTTTAATTAGATATACAAATATTAAGAAATTATTGAGTAATTAAGGGAACTGTGAAAACATTCATAGTGCTTGACAAAGAGTAAATTTTTCTTGAAAATAGGTGGAGTGAGTTAAGATGAAAATAATCTTAAAATATCATGAAGGAGGAGCTCTGGTAGCGTAGTGGTTACGACTCAGGCTGCGAATCTTAAGGTCAGCGGTTCAAAACTACCAGCCACTCCAAGGGAGAAAGATGAGGCTTTCTACTCCCGTAAAGATTTACAACCTCGGAAACCCTGTACAGGGTCGCTATGGGTCGGAACCGACTCGACGGCACTTAACAACAACAACAACAACATCATGAAGGAGGTACTTTTTAAACATGTCACATTAGCAAATACAAATTCCTGGTTTTGAGGAAAAATTACCTCAATTTAGTTAATGTCACGGAAGTGGCCCTATACAAGAAAAGGATACTTCCCTTGTAGGAAAACACACATAGAATTTATCGTTATTGAAATTTAGAAATCAGGCTTTCAAACACTCAATTTTGGTAATTTATAAAAATGATTTTATTTAGAGATTGTGATTAAAGCGCTTTCTAATCGCCTGAACCAAGTACTGTTGATAAAAGTGGCTGAGCAGGTCATTTCTGAAGAATCTGTTTGAGAACAATACAGACAAGATAAAAATATAAGTTAGGCAGAAGTTTCAATTCACAGAAGACAACAGAAGTGGCTTCCACTCCTTACGGAGGAGCTGAATAGATTCATTTTGCATATGAGAAAGAAAACAAAGACAGCAGTCTTCTATTATTAAAAGTGGTATCATTTGATATATGCTGTTATTAAGTGCCTTTCAGTTGGTTCCTACTCATAGTACAGGGTTTTGAGGAACAGCTGGTGGATTTGAACTGCTGACCTTGTATTCAGTAGTCCAATATTTATCCTACAGCACCACAACAGGTCTCTAATATGTAAGATGAAGCAATTTCATATGTAGTTTAAAAATTATTCCACTCTTACCACTCATAACTTCTTGAGTTTATTCTAGAATCAAGATGTTACTTTTCTAATAAACAAGATATGTTTGCCTTTACTACTTGGTCCATATATTTTTTTTTTTTCTAGAACATTGCTATTTGGAGTTATGTTGTTGTTGCTGTTAAGTACCGTGGAGTCAGTTCTGACTCATATAGACAACTAAATAAACCAAGAAATAAAGTATATATTAAACAGCTTAGTCAGATATATCCTACCACCTAGCTTCCAACTGACATTCCCGTTACCTGAACTATATAAAGGAGAGAGGTGTTGAGCTTTTCAAAGTTTGGAGGTATGTAAATAGCAATGCTGTAGAAGGGTAATTGTAAAGTTGAAGGGAATGACTACAAAATATGAGCTGTTGATTTGATCTATGAGTACACTTTAGAACAATAAGTATTGCTCTGATGGCTAGCCATTTTATGCAGATTGCACCAGAAAGAAGGGAAGCAATCATTCAGAGCAGCCAAGGAGAAGGCAGAGCATAAGTCATAAGATGGAATTTTAAAATTAGAAATGCCAGTTTCTCACAAAACAGTAAACGCAGGAACGGCCTTTCCAGGGATCCTGAATTTAGTCACACAGACATCTGTCCAAATGCTCACATTAAACACCAACACTGCCACGGATTAAAAAGTTAAGAAATGCCTCCATCAATATCTCTGTAGAGTTTGAAAAATTGTTTTCTTTGCCACCTTCCCAATTCATGAACCCTCCAATTCATATTCAGAGTAAGGATAGAGAAAAAGGTGTAGGTTGTGAAATTGGTTGTTGACTTTCAGAAAGCGCAGTTTCAGTGCTGAGAGCAAAACCACTTTCTTGTTATTGATGAGGAAGGTGAGTAAGGGAACTTCATAGTACATATGAATTGTTTTAAATGGAAAATGGAGGAAGGAGCCAGGATGAAACCACGGGAGGTATGTGACACTAAGACTGGGTATGTTTTCAAAGATGGGAGAGGCCTGAGCATATTTTATAAACTGAGAGGCAACTGGTAGGGAAGAATAAGAAAGGGAGAGAATAGTTGTAGAGGTTGTTATCAAGTGCCATCAAGTTGGTTCCTGGTTCTGACTCATAGTGACCATACATAGGGTTTCTGAAAGCTATAAATCTTTGCAGGAGCAAAAAGTCTTATCTTTCTCCTGAGGGGAGCATCTGGTGGGATCTTGTGATTAACAGCCCAGTGCTTATCCTACAGCGCCACTGCATTCTCAGTTGTACAGCTTGTTGTTGTTAAGTGCTATCAAGTTGATTCTGACTCACAAGGAACCTATATAGGGTTTCCAAGGAGGACCTTAGTGGTTAGCAGTTCAGGGCTTCTCCTATAGCTTCACTCCAGTTGCAGAGACAACATCACCTAAAATCCAGGGAAGGGTTGGGGCCTCTCTTATTCTGAAAGGAAAGATGTGTGTGAATATTAGGGTTCTGGGAAGCAGAGTGAGTTTGTGCCAGGTAGTCTCTATTATTTCTTTGAAATAAAATGGACAGAGTCATTTTCTAGAGTAAAGAGATTAAAACATTTAAAGGCACTAACTATAGAAAAAAATATGGTGCAGAACTTCACTGCAAGTTGAATTAAGTGTTGAAAATAACGCCAATTTTTCAAAACATAATTTATCTAGAAATTACACAAGTCTTGTAACGTACATTAAAATCTTTCTGTAGATTTTCTGATGGTTCTTTTCTTTATTGATGCTGTGATTTTGCTGGTGTGCTGAGCACATGCTTACTTAGTTTATTGAGCCATCCAGTACTAAAGGGTTTGTGAAAAGCCATGGAGGGTTAGAACAGCTGCATTCTGAAATGGAGTTGTTGTTGTTGTTATGTGCCATGGAATAGGTTCCGACTCAGAGCGACCCTGCATATGGTTTTCAAGGCTATAAATCTTTATGGGAGCAGAAAGATGAGGCTTTCTCCTGCAGAGCAGTTGGCAGTTTCGAACAGCTGACCATGAGATTAGCAGCCTGATTCGTAACCACTACGCTACCAGAGCTCCCTCTGGAGTGGGATAGGCAGGTGAAAAGACACACAAAAGCAGTGAAGAGGCTTCAAGGAAGTTTGCAACTTCAGCCTTTTTGTGGTCCCAATTATTATTTTTCAATGACTTTCCTGCAATTACTGCTGGCTGCTCATATATATACATAATCACACAAAAAAGTGGTGCGTGGCAGAGTTATTATTTCCCCAAATTGAGGAATCATCTCATTTTGGTCAAATTTGAGTTCTCACAAGCCAGCAAGGCTTAGAAAAACCAATTGCCATCAAGTCAATTCCAATGCACAGTGACACTATAGACCAGATTGCCCCGCTGTGTTTCCAAAACTGTAATCCTTATGGGGGCAGAATACCATATCTTTCCCCTGTGCAGTCAGCAGGTGGGTTTGAACCAACCTTTTGGTTAGTAGCTGAATACTTAGGCAACGTGCCACCGGCACTCCATAGGCCTCAGGCACTCAAAGGGGATGAAAATACACTCACACTAAATAATAGATTTATGCTTTTATGCTTACCACAAGGCCTGTTTTAAAGACTTTAAATGCATTAACTCATTCAGTATTCATCAGAACCCTAAGAGGAAGCCACTGCTATTAGCCTCATTTTATTAAAAAGATACAGAGAAATGGAGTTTTTATGAAATTTGCCCAAGGCCAGGGCTATTAAATGGCATAGCCAAGATTTAAACCCAGCAATTCTTCCTTTTCTTGTGAAAGTGAGAATTGAAGAAATTTGAATTAGTGTGGGATGGTTAAAGAATAAAATCTAATCACAATAGAGAAACGTGTGCAGAAGAAGGAGAGTAAAGTCAGGAGGAGGAGACCTATTAAATCAAGAACCTCTGCTTTGATACTGTTCTTAAAAGGAATGAAATAAACAGAGGAAATCCATAGGCAAAGGAAACATTGAGAGGTATAGTTATGTTAATTTCCTTCTGTAAAGAATCAATAATTCCATAATGAGTGTTTAATAACTTTGAATTCATAATGCCCTTTAACGATTTCGTGGTGTTCAAATAATGCTGAATGATTTTGGTTACTTGATGTGGAAGAGTGATTGCTTGTTTGGGTTAGGTGTATGCCTACAGAGAGGGAGACAGTTCAATTGCTCCTGAAGGCAGTTGCGGATAACTCCTGCAGAGAATTCCATTGGTTTTCCCACTCAGGTACCCATTATTCTTTTGCTTATGTTCAGTAGATTGGAAAGAAGACAGAGGGCCAGGTTGAGGGAAAAAAGAATAAGATTAAAATAAAAATTTTAAAAAGAAACTCATAAATTTCTTATTATAGAAAAAGTAAGAAGACCCCAGGAGAGAATCGGTGGAAATGGGCCTCCCCCTCTTTTCATCTTCCCAGCAAACGCTATCTCCATTTTTCATTACATCAGTTGCTTTGACTACACACTTGTTCTCCAGTTTTTTCCGTTATCCTTCAAAATATCCTTTTAAAGGCATGACTTTGCCTTGCTATTTGCTATGTATGAAATCTCCTTCCTTTCCCGCTTGGTGACAGCTTACATTGGAATTCATTGCAGTTCCAAATTAAAATCCTATCTCTTCCTGAAGTTTTGCAGATCATCACCCAGCAAAAAGGAATTTTTTTTCAGTCCTCTGAATCACCTCTAATATTTCATTTCTACATGTTGTACAGCATTTGACAAATTCTGTTTGCTATGTTAATTTGTCTAGGTTTTATAATTTTCTTTGACAGAGAGGGATAGGTATGGTGTTTGTTTACCCAATATGTTGAGACTGTCAGTCATGTCCTGACTATCCCCACCACTGGTCACCTACATGACTGAAATCAACAACTTCACAAAGAGAATAAACACAGAACTCAGGCTTGCTGGAATATCCTCTGGGATCAGTTTACTGATTTTTCACATAATTTTCCCATTTACTACTAATAACCACCACTCATCTGTCAGTTTGCCATACAGTGGTAACTTCCATGTTGCTGTGGTGCTGGCAGCTATGCCAGGGACTTTTCCAAAGAGTAATCTTTCCTGATAACATGTCCCAGGTATTAGAGACAAAGTCTTGCCATCATCACTTCTAAAATGCATTCTGGCTATACTTCTTACAACAAATTTGCTGGTTCTTCTGGCAGTCCATG
>NW_006408526.1:15164125-15172496 GCF_000296735.1 Chrysochloris asiatica
TTGAGTTGGTTCCAGCTCATATCGACTCTGTATACGGTTTCCAAGGAGTGTCTGGTGGGTTTGAGCCTCCAGCCTTATGGTTCAAACTGGCCTTGAGGTCCAGTGCATTATCTTGCAACACCATACCAGGGCTTCTTGTCCATACTTTAAGATGTTATATATTTATATATTGTCTATAATTTGGGCACTATTTTTTGTATAGAAGTATTACACATTTGATGGAACCTTTAGGGCCTGATTCAAGTGAGCAATCAGCAATGAGTATGTCTGTGTCTACCTGGCTCTTTTTCCTCAACTTTGTGACCTTGAACTCAGCACACAAGGTTTTGCGGGACACACGGTGTTCACATAGTCAGAATTAGTGACATTAGTCTTCCCTACTTTCCCTTACTATCAGAGAAGTCTGGCCTTAAGTTTTGTCCACTCACCCACTTCTTGCTTGTCTTGTCCACAGAACACAGGGGATGCTGGAAGAAGCCTGAGGCATGCTTCCTCACATTTTGCTTCCAAGGAAACAGTGCCAGGATTACCCATATAACATGGCTGAGATAGCAGCAGGTCAGTGCTCAAGGTAACTCCACATGCCCACCTGTGTCTTACAATCTCAGGAGAACACAAGGAAAGATGCTTGGGCTGTTCTTTCTATTCTTTATGATTAAGACAGTGAATGCAGTTTTGATACTTTTTTTTTTCATTCACAAGTCTATAGGCAAATGGTGTACTTAACCAGATTGTTGCTATGTGGCTCCTTGGAGTCTGAGGACATACATTAGAATCCAGTTGTTTCCATCACCTGAGTATACAGTCTTGAGTATGATACTCATCTACTCTAAGTTCAATTTTCATTCTCTTATGTAGATTGAAGGTATTGTTTATTATTTTAACTTTGACATTTAACTTTGGGTTGCCAGAGATAGCAATAGCCATCTCTAGATCACCAACCAGCGCTATAGCCAATGTAGTAAGAGCACAGAGGTCTGGGACAGGATCCCCCCACCCAGACTCACTCTTGAGCTGACCTATTATGGTAGCTGGGGTCGGCACCTCCCTCAGGACAAAGCAGTCTCCTTCAAATAGCCTCAGCCCTGAATCCCATAGGACCACAAGAGGACAAACCAGAGAATGTAGTGCCAAATTTCTAGGTAAGATTTCAATTTGGGACTGAGATTAGAAGGAGGGGGGAACACAAGTACACCCTGATGATTAGCTGGAAAGTAGAAAAAAACACGCTACAGGAAATGTGAACAAGCAGAAGAACACCAGGGAGAATGGGTCATGTCCAGTGAGAAAGATTTTACTCCAGCAGCTCTTCCCACTCAGGGGGACTTCATGCTTGGTTTTAGGAAACAGTGTCACCCTCTTTGGTCCTCAGAAATCTCTGGCTGCCTTGCTTCCGCAAAGTTTGATTTTGAATTCTGTGTGCTGTGTGGTCACGGGCTTCTAAGGACTTGAAATGCACCTTCAGGATAAAAATGCAAAAAGGAATGCAGCAGTATAATAGTGAGCTGCCAGAGATTCAAGTTGAATTCAGGAGAAGATTAGGATGTCAGATAGGATCTTGGCTGAAACATAAGAATACCAGAAAACTGCTTGCGGTTGTTGTTAAGTGCCATTGAGTCACCTCCAACTCATAGCAATCCTGTATAGAGTTTCCAAGGAGCAGCTGGTGACTTTGAACCACCGA
The DNA here is from genome assembly GCF_000296735.1 of Chrysochloris asiatica. Lineage (NCBI taxonomy): Eukaryota > Metazoa > Chordata > Mammalia > Afrosoricida > Chrysochloridae > Chrysochloris > Chrysochloris asiatica. The sequence goes on from NW_006408526.1 coordinate 15,165,810, forward strand.
CCTTGTGGTGCAAATGGACATTATGGTTGAGTGCTTATCTTACAGGGCCCCACGAGGTTTACCTATGGTTTATTGACTATACAAAGACATTGGGCTCTGTAGATCATCACAAACTATGGATAATATTGCAATGAATGTGAATTCCATAACACTTAATTGTGGTCTTGGAGAACTTGGAAATAGAAAGAAAGGTGGACATTTGAGCAAAACAAGAGGATATTGCATGGTTTAAACTTTGGGAAGGTGTGTGTCAGAGTTGTATCTTATCATCATACTTATTCAATCTATATTCTGAGAAAACAATCTGAGAAACTAGACTATATGAAGAAGAACAGTGCATCAGTATTGGAGGAAGACTCATTATCAACCTGCTATCTGTTTTGGAAGAAGTGCAGCCAGAGTGTTCCTTGGAGGCCAACATGGCCAAACTTCGTCTCTCATACTTTGGACATATTCTCAGGAGGGACCAGTCGCTGGAGAAGGATATCATGTTTAGTAAGGTGGAGGGTCACAGAAAAAGAGGGAGACCCCCAGAGAGATGGACTGGCAAAGTGGCAGCATACTCAAGCGTGTCAACAGTAGTGAGGTTGGTCCAGGATCAGATAGTGTTTCGTTCTGTTGTGCATAAGGTCACTATGAGTCAGTACCGACTCGATGGCACTTAACAACAACAATAACATATCTCTGGTATGGCACTGTAGGATAAGCACTGGACCACAAGCTCAGCTTGAGCCGCAAGGTTGGCATCTCAAACTCACTAGCCACACCTTATATAGGGTTGCTATGGAACTGAACCAACTTGATGACACTTAACAACAATACTATGTAGATGACACTACTTTGGTTTAATGAAAGCAAAGAGGATCTGAAACACTTACTGATGAAGGTCAAAGACTACAGTCTTCATTAGAGATTATACCTCAGTATAAAGAAAACAAAATTCTTCACAACTGGACCAATAAGGAACATCATGATAAATGGAGAAAAGATTGAAGTTGTCAAGGATTTCTCATTACACTGGGATTTACACTCAACACTCACAGAAGTAGTAGTCAAGAAGTAAAATGGCATATTGCATTGGGGGAATTTGTTGCAAAAGGCATTTTTTAAAGTGTTAAAAAGAAAAGATGTCACTTCAAGGACTAGGACTGAGGTGTGTCTGATCATGGTATTTTCAATCACCTCATGTGCATTTGGAGTCCTGGTGTGAAGCTGTGGGCTAATGTGTCAGACTGCAAAGTCATTTGAACTGCAATGTCGGTAGTTCAAGCTCACCAGTGGCTCCTTGGAAACCCTATACAGGGTCGTTATGGATCGGCATCAACTCAACGGCACTTAACAGCAACAGCATATACATCTGAAAACTGGACAAAACCTAAGAAAAATCGATACCTTTAAATTACGGTGTTGGCAAAGAATGTTAACTATGCCATGGACTTGTCAGAAGAATGAACAAATCTAGTTTGCAAAAAGTACAACCAGGATGCTACTCAGAAGTGAGTTTGGTAAGATTCTGTATCGTATACTTTCGACATGATCAAAAGAGACCAGTTTCTGGAGAAGGACACCATGTTTGGCAAAGTAATTGTTTTTGTTAAATGCCATTGAGTCAGCTCCAATTCATAGCGACCCCGCCTGTAATGGGTTTCTGAGGAATGGCTGGTGAGTTTAATCCATTGACCATACAATTAACTGCAGTGCCCCACTTGGACTCCTTGACAAAGTAGAGGGTGAGGTAAAAAAGAGAAAAACCCTCAACAAAATGAATTGATACAGTACCTACAATCATGGGTGCAAGCATAGCAATTCTTGTGAGGATGGTACAAGACTAGACAGTGTTTTGTTCTGCTGTTCATGGGGTTGCTATGAACTGCACTGACTTAATGGCAGTAAAGTTGTTGAGTCCACCACTTACTTGTCTGTTAGTTTGTTGGACTGTGGTGGCTTGCACGTTGCTGTAATACTGGCAGCTAAAATACCAGCAGGATCACCCATGGTGGGCAGGTTTCAGCTGAGTATCCAGACAAAAAGAGAGTAGGAAGAAGGAAAGGTGAGTTACTTCTAAATGTTTAGTCACTGAAAACTATATGAACAGAAGTGGAACAGTCTCAGATAGCACCAGAATATTAAATATTCAAACATTAGGAATAGCACCAGAATATTGTCAGATATAGTACCAGAAGGAGCCCTCAGGTTGGAAGTCACTCCGAATATAATTGTGGAAGAGCTCCCTTCTCAAAGTAGTGTTAGCTCTGATGATGCAAATGTAATAAAACTTTCAGGAACTTGATTTTCTGATGGGGTACATTTGAAGACTCTCCAAAATGAGGAGAAACAGCTGTAACATCCATTAATAATTAGAGCAGGGAATATCCAAAGTATGAATCTAGGAAAATTGAATGCTGTTAAAAATGAAATGGAATGCATAAAGATAGATATCTTAGGCATTCATAAGATGAAATGGACAGGCATTGCCCATTTTGAATCTAAAAATCATATGGTTTACTATGTCAGGAATGACAGAATGACAGATAGAAACAGTATCACACTCATCATCAAAAATAACATTTTCAGATCTATCTTTAAGTATAATGCTGTCTGTAATAGGATAATATTCATACACCCACAAGGAAGACTAGCTAATGCCACTATTATTCAAACTTATGCACTAATCACTAAAACCAGTCATGATGAATTTGAAGATTTCTATCAACTTCTTCAGTCTGAAATTGATCAAACATGCACTCAAGATGCATTGATAATTATTGGTGATTGGATTGCAAAGATTGGAAACAAAGAAGAAAGATCAGTAGTTGGATAATATGGTCTGGGTGATAGGAATGATGCTTAACATCACATGATAGGATTTTGCAAGACCAATGACTTATTCATTGCAAATACCTTTTTCAAATAACATAAAAGAAGACTACACATGGGTCTCACCAAATGGAATACACTGACTACATCTGTGGGAAGTCTCACCTAATGGAATGAAACTGACTACATCTGTGGGAAGTCATGGTGGAGTACTGTGGACCAGACCATCAATTGCTCACATGCAAGTTCAGGCTGAAGATGAAGAAAATTAAAACAAAACCATGAGAGCCAAAATATGGCCTTGAACATATCCCTCCTGAATTTAGAGATTATCTCAAGAACAGATTTGATGAATCAGACACTAATGACCCAAGACCAAAAGAGTTGTGGGATGACATCAAGAACATTATACAGAAAGAAAGCAGAAGGTCACTAAGAAGACAAGAAAGAAGGAAAAGACCAAAATGGATGTCAAAAGAAACTCTGAAACTTGCTTTCCAGAATAGACATGTTAAAGCAAATGGAAGAAATCAGACAATAAAGGGGTTGAACAGAAAATTTCAAAGGGCAGCATTAGAAGACAAAGTCAAGTTTTATAATGAAATGTGCAAAGACCTGGAGTTAGAAGACCAAAAGGGCATAACATGCTCACCATTTCTCAAGTTGAAAGAATTAAAAAAAACTCAAGCCTCCAATTGCAATATTTAATGGTTCTATTGGAAAAATATTGAACAATGTAGAAAGCATCAAAATAAGATGGAAAGAATACAGTCACTGTGGCTGATGTTTAGCCATTTCAAGAGGTAGCATGTGATCAAAGGCCAATTGTACTACAGGAAGAAGTCTAAGGTACAATGAAGGTATTTGCAAAGAACAAGACTCCAGGAATTGATATAATGCAAACTGAAATCTTTCAACAAACGGATCTTTACTGGAAGCACTCGCTCATCTAGTCCAAGAAACTTGGAAGGAAGACAGTTACCTGACCAACTGATTGAAAGAGATCCATATTTGTGCCCGTTACAAAGAGAGGTGACCCAATGGAATGTGGAAATCATCAGATAATATCACCTATATCACATCCAAGTAAAATTTTGCTAAAGATATTTTTCAAATGGCTGCAACAAGACATTGACAGGGAACTACCAAAGGTTCAAGTCAGATTTAGAAGACTATGTGGAGTAAGGAAGATCATTGCTGACATCAGAAGGATCTTGGCTAAAAGCAAAGTATACCAGAAAGATATATTACCTGTGGATTATTGATTATGCAAAGACTATTGACTGTGTGCATCATGACAAACTACGGACAACATTGAGGAGAATGAGTATTCCAGAGCAGTTTACTGTGCTCATAAGAAACCTGTACAAGAAACTTGGAAGGAAGACAGTTACCTGACCAACTGATTGAAAGAGATCCATATTTGTGCCCATTACAAAGAGAGGTGACCCAATGGAATGTGGCAGTAATTCGAACAGAAAAGGGGATATTGAGTGGTTCATAGTCAGAAAAGGTGTACACCAGAGTTGGATTCTTTCACCATACTTATTCAAACTGTACATGGAGTAAATAATATGAGATACTGGATTATATGAAGAAGAATGCAGAAATCATCAGATAATATCATTAATATCTCATGCAAGTAAAATTTTGCTAAAGATAATAAAAAAAATAGCTCCAGCCATACATTGACACAGAACTTCCAAAGCTTCAAGCTGGGTTCAGAAGAGGACATGGAATGAGGGATATCATTGTTGGCATTAGATGGATCTTGGCTGAAAGCAGAGAATACCAGAAAGATGGTTGTCTATGCTTTTTTGACAACACAAAAGCTTTTGATTGTGTGGACCATGACAAACTATGGATGACATTGCAGAGATTAAGTATTGTGGAACACTTCATTGTACTCATGAGGAACTTGTACATAGACCATGGTTTAAAATCAGAAAAGGTGTGCACCAGGGTTGGATTCTTTCACCATATTTATTCAATCTGAGAACTGAATTATTTGCCGAGCAAATAATCCTAGACACTGGATAATATGAGGGAAAATGTGGCATCAGGATTGGAGGAAGACTCATTAACAACCTGTGAAATGCAGATGGTACAACCTTGCTTGCTGAAATGGAAGAGGACTTAAAATATGTATGGATGAAGATCAAAGACAACAACTTTTGGTATGGGTTATACCTCAGTGTAAAGAAGACAAAAATTCTCACCAATAGACCAATAAAAACATCTATATAAATGGAGAAAATATTGAAGTTGTCAAAAACTTCATTTTGCCTGGATCAACAATCAACACTCATGGAAGCAACAGTCAAGTTACCAAAAGGCATATTGCATTGGACAAATCCTCTGCACAAGACCTCCTTAAAGTATTGAAGAATAAAGAGGTCAGTTTGAGGACTAACATGTGCCTGACCCAAGCCATGATAATTTCAATAACCTTATATGCATGTGAAAGTTGGATAGTGAATAAGGAAGACCATAGAAAAATTGACACATTCGAGTTATCGTGTTGGAGGAGAATATTAAAAGTACCATGGACTGCTAAAAGAACATACATATCTTTTTTAGAAGAAGGACAGTCAGAATGCTCCTTGGAAGCCAAGATGGCCAGACATCGTCTCTCATATTTCCGACATATAGTCAGTAGGGACTAGTTACTGGAGAAAGATATCATGTTTGGTTAAATGGAGGTTAAGAGGAAGACTTCCAAGAGATGAAGTAACACAATGACAGTAGCAATGAGCTTAGACATAGCAACAATTGTGAGGCTGGTGCAGGACTGGGCAGTGTTTCATTCTGTTGTGCATAGGGTCACTATGAGTCAGTACAGATGGCACCTAATAACAACAACAAAAACATGAAGAAGAATGTGGCATCAGGGTTGGAGGAATACTCATTAACAATCTTTGATACGCAGATGATACAACCTTGCTTATTGAAAACAAGGAGGACTTATGATACTTACTGAAGATGTAAGACCACAGCCTTTATTATGCATTGAACCTCCATCTAAAGAAAACAAAAATCCTCACCCATGGGTCAATAAACAGCATGTAAATGGAGAAAGGATTGAACTTTCAACTACTTCATTTTGCTTGGATCTACTATCAACCTCATGAAAGCAACAGTCAAAAAACCAAATCTTGTATTGCATTGGGCAAATCTGCTACACACAAGACCATTTTGAGGACTAAGTTGCTCCTGACAAAGCCATGGTATTTTCAACAATCTCATATGCATGTACAAGTTGGACAATGAATAAAGAAGATCATAGAAGAATTGATGCATTTGAGTTATGGTGTTGGAGAAGATTATTTAAAGTACCATCAAGAGTCAGAAGAACAAACAATTCTTGGTTGGAAGAAGTAAAGCCAGGATGCTCGTTTGAGGCCAGATGGCAAAATGTTGTCTCTCATACTTCGGACAGGAAGGACCTGACCCTGGAGAAAGATATCATGCTTGATAATGTGTAAGATTAGCATAAAGAGGAAGACCCCCCAACAAGATGGACTGGCAGAGTGGCAGCAGCAATGGGCACAAGCATAACATCAATTGTGAGGTTGGCGCATGACAGGACAGTGTTTTGTTCTGCTCCGCATAAGGTTGCTATTAATTGGAACCAACTTGATGGCTCCTAACAACAACATTTGTTGACTATTCCCCTAAATGTTCGCAGAATTTCAATACTGAATCAGTATTATTATTATTAACTATTATTATTAACTAATGCGTATTTTGAACACATAATAACAGAAACAATAACAAAATGGAATTAGTAATATACATGATCTCACTGAGTCATACTAAGGGTGAAAACTTTGCACATGCACAATCTATGTATAAATCTATATCTATATC
>NW_006408526.1:15172951-15174335 GCF_000296735.1 Chrysochloris asiatica
AAGTGAAATTGTGGGCAAGAGAATCCGAGTAAAGCTGGATGGCAGCCGGCTTATAAAGGTTCATTTGGACAAAGCACAGCAGAACAATGTAGAGCACAAGGTTGAAACGTTTTCTGGTGTGTATAAGAAGCTCATGGGCAAGGATGTTAATTTTGAATTCCCAGAGTTTCAGTTGTAAACAAAAATGATTAAATGAGATATCATTCACACTCACACACACAAAAAAATCTGTATCTAAATTTATTATCTATAAATTAATTGCCATTCAAATGTTTATTTGAATTGTTTTAAACTCTAGGCTTCCATTTGGATATTGCTTTATCCACACGTAAAATAAACTTTCAGTACAAAATGACAAGGGATGCTGTGCTATCTGAAGTCAGGAATCATGTCTGTAAGGAGCATATGTTATAGCTACTCAAGTCCAGGTATGGTACTGGAATATAAACTCTGGACTTTTAACCCCAGTGTTAGCAGTTCAAACCCACTGTCTGCTTCTTGGAGATCCCATATATAGTCACAAGAGTTTAGTAATGATCATTCATGTATAGATATGTTTTCTTTAAGCATAGGGTCATTGACTGTTGAAAACGCAAGCTGGACAGAACTGGCTACTGAATTCCACATTAGTGAACACTGTATATTCTTTTTGTCCTCAGGGAACCTCAGTAGTCCCTAGTTTTAAATGAAAATTTTGTTGTCTTGAATATAAGCATTGATAGATTTGGTTGCCAGGTTTGTGTGTGTGTTTAAAGTCCCATCATTATGATGTACATTAATAGTTTATTCAGTTAGATTAGGGATGAGCCGTATTTTATGAATAATCTTTGACAAATATACACACAGCTGTGTTTATTCTCAGCACTACACATTGTGATTGAACTAAAAATGCAATAAAGCTTGTATATTATGAAGGACATAGTAGTTCCATCTCTCTGTTTTGCACTTTTGAAACTACTGCAACATGTCAAAAGAGGGTCAGAAATAGTTTTACTGAGTCAGTATGAGTCAGTCATGGGCATGGACAAAGTATATTGGAAAAGAAACAGATCAATGAGAGATTTTCACAATTGTATACATATTGTTTTCGAGCAAGATCATAGTCCCTTCTTGGTCTTAAATTACCACATTTCTCTTTAATGGCATTGAAAGACATTTATGAAACATTTAAAACTTTACATGTTCACAATTGCAAAGTATCCATAAAAAGAATTATCCACATTGCATATAATCTTCTTTGTGTTCATCACACGATCGAAAGAAAATTACCCTTTACTTATGGTATTGTCGTTGTTGTTAAATGCTGTTGAGTCAGTTCCGACCCATAGTGACCCTGTATAGGGTTTCCAAGGAGTGACTGGTGAGGTTGAACTGCCAACCTTGA
>NW_006408526.1:15174975-15203743 GCF_000296735.1 Chrysochloris asiatica
ATCCAAGAAGAATGAAGTCCTTGACAACTTCAATCTTTTCTCTGTTGACAAGAATGTTGTTTATTGGTCCAGTAGTCCCTTTGCTTATATACAAGGCTTGTATTTGCTGTAGCCATCTCATACATTCTAAAAGGGTAGGGGTCATTTGCCATTCACTTAACTTACAATAGCATCAGGTGTCAATAAGCAATTATTTAATAATGGTGGTGGTGGTTATGTGCCATAGAGTCACAATAATATGCTATTAAAGATAGTGGTATCAGCACCATGTCTACTCAAAGAGATAGTGCTTTTCATAGGCAAGATAAATACTAATCACTCAATGAATGCTTTCTTAACAGTAATGCTCAAATTAAAAGGTATCAGCAGAGTAAGAACATTGAATTACTACATAGATAAACAGTAGCAGAGATATATCTTCATCAATAATTTAGAATTGCCTTGGTGTATCTGCAATAAAAGATCATCTCAAATCCTTAAAGAAATAAAAATCCACACAAAGACAATTTTCCCAACATATATGTATGTAGAAGTCCTCGTGTGGTGCTATAAGATAAGTACTGGACTGCTAAACAGAAGGTCAACATTTCAAATACATCAGCTGCTCTGCGAAAACCCTATACAGGGTCACAATGAGTCAAAACCATCCCAATTGCATTTACCAACAGAAGTATGTAAATTTCAAACATTCCCCATTAAGCTCTACCTACAAAGATTTTAATATTAATATTATGGTATTGTTGCTGTTAAATACCATGGATTTGGTTCTGACTTAATGCATGCCTGAAAATAGAAATGTATGTATGTGCAGGTATATGTGTATGGGTGATGTCTTTTTAACACCTTAACAGCAGGGGCCATATTTGTCTTAGCATTTTTCTCCTGTATTAACCAACAAAGAATCATTTTATTTATTTCAAGTCATTTGGCAATTTGTCATTAATTTCAGTTAATTGGGACCCTAGAAGTAATCTGGAATGTTTCTGCATTATTAAATATTTCAGCAGCAGGTTGGGGCTTTCCCTTTAATGTACTCAGAATGATTCAACTTGTTTATTTTTGAACAGATTCCCAAAAGTGAGTCCTTCAAATGAATGTCCCTTGGTAGACATAAACCACTTCCTTCTGACCCCATCAACTAGTCATATCTAGACTCAAAAGTAACATCTGAAATACATCCACTTACACTCATCCAAAAAGAACATACCGTTGAGTCATGCGTTTTCTTTGAGTAAATGCTTAAAACATCAACTGAAATCCACTTTCCCATGACATCTGTTTCCATCTACTCATTAATTAATGCCTGCCCAGGAAGTAATATTTCATTACTTGTACAAAAGATATAAACTATTGATAAGTTTTTTTTTCCAGAAGTTTGCCTTTAAATCTTTTGACACATGTATATTATATCACAGAGTCTTGGTGTGGTGTTACAGGATAATGCACTGGACTGCAAAGTTAGTTTGAGATGCAAGGTTGGCAGTTCAAACCCAACAGGTGATCCTCAGAAACCCTATACAGGGTTACTATGATTTGGAACTGACTCAACAGCACTTAACAATGACAACATATATCACACTATCCAAATAGACTATAGAAAGATATTCTGGTCATTATGAAGTTAGCATGACATACATTTGCATTTTATTTACTGTAGACCTTATGGGAAAGATAATTTCTTTCCTGTTTTCTGAGAGTAATAATGTTAATTCTCTTATCCTAATTATGACTAACATTCTATTGAAGGTAACATGTTAAGGCAAGTATTAAGTAAGGACATAGGAATTTTATGAATGGAAGGTACAAAATATATCCAAGCAGAGTGAGTGTGAAATGGAGACTGCATTGAAGATTTAAACAGATTCGCTCTATTTAAGAAATCCATATGACCATATACCATGGTACACACTAATTTACTAGAATGCATGGCTCCAAAAAGGGCAGATACTTTAGTATTTTGACAGCACTATTGTATCCTTTAAGGAGCTCTGGTAGCATTGTGGTTGTGAGTTGAGCTGCTAACCTCAAGGTCAGCAGTTCGAAACTACCAGCTTTTCTGCAGGAGAAAGATGAAACTTTATGCTCTTGTAAAGATTTACAGCCTTAGAAACCCTATGCAGGGTCGCTATGAGTTGGGACCAACCCCACTGCACACTACCACTACCACCATTGGATTGTATCCTCTTTGGAGTCCTGGTGTGGCACTGTGGATTAGTGCACTGAACTACAAGATTAGTTTCAACCATAAGGTTGGTGGTTCAAACTCAGCAACTGCTCCTAGGAAATCCTACATAGAGTCGCTATGAATTGATAATGACTTGATGGCAACAACAACAAAATTGTATCCTCAGTACCAATGGTAGTGCAGAGTACCTACAGCTCAATATATATAAATCAGGTTCAAAAAGTTCATGAAAAAGTATAATTAAAAGATAATTGCAAAAACCATGTGGGACTCATGCTCGACTTCCTCTGACTCCATTCGGGGGAAAGAGAATAAAACTCAAAATCAGCCCAAGGTTGATTCCTATGAAGCAGAGGTCAGACAAACTTCCATCCTAAAAACTTTTTACCAACCATCCCTCCCACAGCACTCTCTGCTCCACAACTGGGCTCGAAAACCCATTGCAAGGGCCACACAGAACTCATAACAATACTCACGATTATGGAGTTCATTAGGGATGTGAACTGGGGACAATTCAGGATCAAAAAGCTCAGGATGCTGCAGTTCTCCAGTCAAGGACTCCTCTTGTCTGCCATACTGCAGGCACGCCTCACTCTTGCATTCAGCCTCTCAGCCTTTTGGTCCCTTGACCTCTGCCCTATTCAGGCAAGTGATACAAAGTTCTTTTAGCGAGTCTGTGAATGCCCAAAGGACAAATTCTTCAAGCCAGTCTCCTGCCTGTAGGTACTCAGCTTACTCAGTTCCCGGATGTACAGCCAAAGCTGCTTTGTCTTTCCATGTTACCACCTCTGAGCTTTCCTCTGTCATTGCCTCAACCATTGCTGTTTCTCTATGTAGGGATTTCACACTTCACTAAAGCTCTTCTTTCTTGATGGTCCTGGGATCTTCCATTTCTGCTTCTGGGACGGAGCCTTTTAAATAAAACTGGAGGGCAAAAGTAACCAATCCCAGACTTAGAGTCCTGTATACCTTATTTGCATGGTCCCACCCAATCACTTGGTGAGTATGAAGAGTTTGCATAGAAAAGCTTTATCAAGTAATTTCAAGGTGCCACAACAATGGAATGCTTTTGTAAAAGTTTTGAAGCCCCTGGTATATTTGAATGAATGTTTGAATTAAATGATGCCCCCAGGTAACCATACACAGGGATTTCTGCCAAGACTCATGGTGAACTGTAAGGATGAAGAAATTATGAGAGAAAGGAACTCTCAGGAGTCATATGCCTAGGACTTACAGAGAATGAGAACTCTATAAGCAGTTTCTAATAGCAGTCTTGGCTAATCAATAGCAGCTCTAGTAGTTGTTGTTAAGTGCTGTTGAGTTGGTTGTGACTTTGTATAGGTTTCCGAGGAGTGGCTGGTGAGCTTGAAATGCCTACCTTGCAGTTCAAACTGACTTTGCAGTCCAGCGCATTAACCCACAGCACCACACCAGGACTCGGCTCTGGTAGTAGTCAGTCCCTTTTAAGAAACTTCCAAATCCCCTCTAGAGCTCCAACACTATGGGAACTCAACTGATCTCTGCTTTATCTGTTCATGTCCATCCTAACATTCCTGACTAACCATCTATTTACTTTTCTTCTTATTCCCTTAGTCTTCCTCTTATTCCAACCACCTTAGCACACATGTGACACAGAAGGAATTCCATAATATTAGTGAATACATGCCTAATTCTGTGTATTTACATTTTCTATGTATCTCTCTGCTTGGACCTGAAGCATCTGTCTACTGATACTCTCTGAAGCTTCCACACAAATAATTGATTTGTCCTATCAAATAGAGGGTGCCCCTGGTGGACAGGATTTTTAGGTCAAGCCTATTTGTAGGCCACTAATTAAGGAGCTCTGGTAGCATAGTGGTTATGAATCGGGCTGTGAACCACAAGGTCAGCAGTTCAAAACTACCAGCTGTTCTGCGGGAGAAAGATGAGGCTTTCTGCTCCCGTTAAGATTTACAGCCTCGGAAACCCTGTATAGGGTCACTATTCGCTATGAGTCGGAACCAACTCCACGGCACATAACAACAACAACAATTAACTAGCTAGAGTCCTGGTGTGGTGCTGTGGGTTAATGCTCCAGACTGCAAAGTCATTTGAACTGGAAGGTCAGTGGTTCAAGCTCACCAGTTGCTCCTTGGAAACCCTATACAGGGTCACTGTGGGTCAGAACTGACTTGATGGCACTTATCAACAACAATTAACTAGCTGTTGGCATCCTGATGTAGTGTAAGTGTGATGTGATGACTACAGTGTTGGTAGTTCAAACCTACCAACCACTCCTCAGAAACCATATAGAGGTTCACTATGAGTCAGAACCAACTTAACAGCACTTGACAACAAGAACAACGACTAACTATAGATAACTATCATTCTATTAGGCATTACTCCTTGATTTAGTCAGCTTTGGCCAAGGTGATATGGTATAAGAGGTTAGAAAGAGAGTTATGTTTGTTTAAGAATAAGATTTCTACTTGTTGGTACAATGTAACCCACTGAAAATTTACTGCCTTCCATGTTATTGTTGTTAGGTAACATAGAGTTGGTTTCAACTCAATGACCATATATATAAAAGAACAAAACACTGGTTAAAAGTAAGGAAATGTGTATTAGGGTTATATTCTTTCACCATACTTATTTGTCTATATTCTTAGCTGGACCCCATGAAGAAGAACACAGCATCAAGATTAGAGTAAGACTCATTAAAAACCTGTAATATGCAGATGACACAACCTTGCTTCTGAAAATGAAGAAGACCTGAAACACTTATTGGTGAAGAACAAAGACTACAGTCTTCCATATGGATTACTCCTCAACATAAAGAAAACAAAATACCTCACAACTGGACCAATAAGCAACATTATGATAAACAGAGAAAAGATTAAAATCAGCAATTTCATTTTATTTGTATCATGATCAACGCTTATGGAAGCAGCAGTCAAGAAATTAAATAACATATTGCATTGGGAAAATCTACTGGAAACGAGCTCTTTAAAGTGTTAAAAAGCAAAGATGTTACTTAGAGGTTTTAGGTATGCCTGACCCAAGCCATGGCATTTTCATTACTTTGTATGAATGTGAACGATGGAGAGTGAATAAGGAAGACCAAAGAAGAATTGACACCTTTGAATCATGACATTGGTGAAGGATCTTGAATATACCATGGACAACTAGAGAATGAACAAATCTATATTGGAAGAAGTACAGCTAGAATGTTCCTTAGAAACAAGAATGGTGACACTTTGTTTCACATATTTGGGACATGTTATCAGAGGGACCAGTTCCTAGAGAGAGACATCATTGTTTTGTAAAATATAGTGATACAGAGGAAGATCTTCAACAAGATGGACTGATACAGTGTCTACAACAATGGGCTCAAACATGGCAGCAATTGTGAGGATGGCACAGGACCAGGCAGTGTTTTGTTATGTTGTACATAGGGGCACTATGAGTTGGAACTGACTAGATGGCACCTAACAACAACAATGTTGTCAAAATCAAATTCCTGCATTACAAGTGGACTACAAATCTTTCTTATCAGTGCATAAACCATAGATTTATATGTGAAGAATCAGCAATTGAATTTGAGGTAAAAGCAACAAAATACAGGTAAAAATGACCTGAGCCTTATATCTTAATTTACTTCAAGCTCTTTTCCAAAAATTATCAAAAACAAATCTGTAGATGAATGGTATCCAGAATATTCTGGTTGGAATGAAATGTTCCATAATCTGCATTGCCCAGTACAATAGCCACTAGCCACATGTAGGCTATTGGGTCAGGCAGTAAGGTTTAAAGTCTAATGTTACCTTACTTGGTGTGTTTTTTGCTGTGGTGATAGACAAGAGTTCATAGCATCAGAATTACCTTCAGGATGATAAAGGGCTGATTCTGACAGTACCACAGTTCACAGCTCTGGGAGTGGATAATTTTTCAAATAGGAAAGTTGCATTTTCTTTTACGACAGCATAATCAATCTTTTCCTTATCATGTTATGCAGGCTATCATGCAGGTCCCAAAGAAGGGTACAATAAGCCAAGGATTCTCAGAAATGCATTTAGTAAGAAAAAACAATGAAGGTTTGTGGTATTTCCGATGAACAGACAAATGTATGGCTTTTAGTGTTAAAAACAGCACTTGGACTTGCAACCTTACTTCTGACCTTCAGATCTGATAAGCAAGATAAGAAGAGTTTATTGCCAAACCTCACATCTGTCAAGTCAGGGTCAGATAAAGCATTGCATTCTTCTCCAATAAAGAAAAAAAAAATTGTTTGCAGAGGAGAAAGGCAGCTCCATTAGATCATATACTGAGACATAAGTGGGAAGAATTTCAAGCAGAAGTCTGAAAGCAAACTAGAAAGGCAAAGCTAGGTGGGGTGGGGTGGGAAGAACAAGATTTGGATAAGTTTGTACATAAAAAATAAGAGATAAAATGAAAATCATTGTTTTTATTTAGAATGCATCCTCTTGAGCCAAGGACTCTCATAGAACATGTTGGTAGGAGTCAAAATAAGAACCCCTGATTAAAGGGAAGTTTGGTAACAATTACCCAAGAAATTTTCAAAACCTACATATTTTTGAGCTAGCAATTTTCTTTTCAGAAAAGAGAAATAATCATGACTGCAATGATACAGCTAAGGGGAATAGTAACTTATTGCATAAGTAATTACAATGAAGAAAAATTATACTTGAATGTCTATCAGTAGATGGAATGAACCCTGGCAGCGTACTGGATTATGCATCAGAGTGCTAACCCCAAGGCAATTTGAATCCACCAGGCCTCTTTAAGTGAAAGATGAGGCTTTCTGCTCCCATAAAGATTTACAGACTCAGAAACCCCTTACAGAGTTGATATGAGTCCAAATTGACTTCACAACACAACTCACCACCACTACCATCAGTAGATGATTGGTTAATTAAGATGTGTTATATATCCATACAATAGAATAGTGTGAAACCATTGAAAAAAAAAGTGATGGGAGTTGCTTATAAAAACTTGAGCATTTAAATTATTTTTTTTTTGTATCTGAATTTTTCAAACGTTCTTCACATTTTCAAATTTTCTTACATAAATTTCAAAGTTTTTCAGATATATTACTTTGACTAGAAAGTTATTTTAAATAAATATCTATGTTGATTTTGTTTTA
This sequence comes from Chrysochloris asiatica, assembly GCF_000296735.1. Classification (NCBI taxonomy): domain Eukaryota; kingdom Metazoa; phylum Chordata; class Mammalia; order Afrosoricida; family Chrysochloridae; genus Chrysochloris; species Chrysochloris asiatica. The sequence continues at coordinate 15,182,304 of NW_006408526.1, forward strand.
TCATTCAAGTTTTTAGCCATTCTGTGTATTCTTTTCTGTCTTGGGTTGTCAAAAATGTCCCACCATATGATCAAGTATGTCTCCTCAGTACACTGGGTTAATAGGGATGGGCAACTTAGACTTCAGCTATCAAAACTAGGGGAACTATAAAGACATGAAGTGGCTGGCTTACAAGCTTTTCATGAGGGTGCTTAGTGTCAGAAATGGGGAATAAGACTACTGAATAGTTTTCCTCTTGTCCAGATGGGTCTGGTGATGAGGGGGATAGGATGTTATGATTCAATTGTGAGTAATTTGGCAATTGTCACAACTGTAAAAGTAGAAGAGGTGCAACTAAATGAGGGAGAAGTTAATGTGTCATTTCAGGAACAGAGGAACCTAGGGCCATCAAGAGGGAGGAAGATGAGAGGGATACTAACCAGAAAATCAATGACACGGAGATGGTGTCGGAGGCAATGGCACAGAGAGACCGAGCAGCAGTGAACTGTAGGCCCATTGACTGAGAAAAGCAGTGTGTCTGCAGGCAGGAGGCTGGCTTGCAAAATGTGCCCTTTGAACATTTAAATGAATATATGTTTTCAATGTGGTATGTGTACATTTTTAAAAAAAAAAAAAAAAAGGTAATAGAGGTAAATGATTTTCTGAATGTAAAACTAAGGATCTGCCCTGTGAGCCTTCATTCACTCAATACACAATAAAAGCTTTTTAAAAAAAAACAACAAACAGAGCCTACTAGATCTGTGACAAGGTGGAACTTGTAGCATGACAAAAGTGACACCTCCCCCACCCCACCCCCCAAGGACCTCTAAGAAGCTCTAATGTTTGCAGATCTAGCAGGACCTAAATCATATGAAAATTACAAAAACTAGTTAGAGTGAAATCCTATTTAATCATGTATAGTTTTAAATGGCTCATTATGATTTATATTCCTGCCTACTCATCACCTTTAATAAGCAAGGAGCAATTTTATAGCTATAGATCCTAGAACTATTCAGGGCTGTTTGCTACTAGTTTCTCCTTGGAGAGTTCTGCCCTGAGTGTGTGTCTCCAGCACTGCATTCTGAGCAGCGGGATTTCCTGAGAGGATAAAGTCCAGAAGGAAGCAATGGGGACCCAGTGTCTTTATTTCTGCAATCTTATTTCTGAGGACAAAGAACTTTGACTTTTTAATTATTTTAAATAGTACTAAGAGCAGCAAGAAAAACGGAGAGTGAGAGAGTGAAAATAAAAGTAACAAGAAAAACAAAGCAAAACAAAAATCCTGTGTTATTATGTACTGTAGAAATAGGAGTCATGGGAAGAGCTGGAAGGCGAAATCTGGATTCATCCATATTTGTTTTTATTCCTCATATTTCCAGAGCCAGTTTTCCAATCTGCTACTTTCACTCTGGCTAGGTCAAAGTGGGATGCAATAGGAAGTATTTGCAAAAATTAATTAATAATGCTAGAAATGGGTTCCAGAAAGAATGTTCTCATAACAAAAGGCCATGTCAGATTTTTCTTGTTGCTTTGGGAAAGCCAAATCTCATGAAAAAGCAACACATATGTTCCCAGGAGTGACAGGACATGCCTTTCCTATCAGTGTCACTTTGGACAGAATGTACTCAAGTCGTGGGAATATCCAGAGAGCCAAATCTACTACAGGGAGGCTGAAAAACTTCACTAAGTTTCAATTCATACTGATATGAGTGTGTAATTTATGAACTAAGTAGTTTTTTTAGCTAATTCTATTAGACAACTGAAGGTTCCACCTGGCAGTGAATTGCATCAAGTCAGGTCCCCTTAGTATTAACTCCCCAAACACCCTGTTTTTCTGCATAGCACACACTTCATCTGCAATCACTTGTTCAATGTCTGCCATTCCCACATTAAAAGACTCTTGCACAGGGATTATGTCTTTGTTTTTCTGTTCACTATTGTATCTTTTGGGCCTATTTCTGTGTCTGAGACAGAGTTGACACTCAAAATCTTGATGTTAAATGAATGACAAGTGTTTGAGGGAATGTGGGCAAAAGAAGACCTCACTAAATACGGATAAACCCTAGTCCTAATAAGATGACATATCCAGGATGAAGTGCTCTGGGTCTTTTTTTTAATATTCTCCAAATAATATTAATAACAACAGTGTTGTTGTTATTGTTAAGTGCCATTGAATTAGTTCTGACAGATAGCAACCCTGTATAGGATTTCCAAGGAGTGGCCAGTGAATTTGAATCACCAACTGTGTGATTCAAACCGACCTTGTGATCCAGTGCTTATCCTATAGTGTCATACCAGGACTCCTATCCCAGGGCCTTTGCATATCTTCTATCATTCTATTATTATAAGTGTGCTGTAAGGAAATAGTTATGTTCTTATTTTGTGGATGAAAAACTGAAGTGCACAGTGGTTAAGTTACTCAAGATCACACATAGGGGCTTTTGATAAATATTAACTTTAAAAATGAATGAAACAAAATAATCAAAATTTAAATTAGTCCTGTGAATCCCCAAACCTAGATGTTCTTTGCACTCTTTCTATTCTACTCCCTTGCAGAAAAGAAATATAAATGAATGATGTCTGTAGAATACCTATATTACGTAATCTTGAGCTAGCTGCTACTAATCTGGTTTCTGCAGAGATGGCCGAGCTACTTCAGGAGTGATACTTAGGCCTCCTACATTGTGAGGTGCTGGGGTACTCAGGAAGCTGGAATAAAGCTCCACTGGTGTGAGTTTCCTAGGTGCAAAATTTAGGAATACGTTTTTTTGTTCTTCAAGAATAAAATACAACCAAAAATCCTGCTAAGGATTTCAGCAACTTTCTGATGGGAGTTGGGAATCAGAAACTGGCAGCTCAGAAGTACTTCAGTGAGGCTCAGCTGACTCTCCAGACCTAAGGAACAAGTCTGTAACATCTGGGATTAGTGAAATTTGTCATTTTCTAGACACCGGTAGGCTTGTCTGCCTCCAGAGATCCTTGGACCATCTGAAAACCCAGGCAGGCTTCTGACACTGGCAACTGATGCCAGACTCCTGGGCTCTAGAGACATTGGGGAGAAGGCTGACATAGAAAGTATGGAGAGTTTGGGGCAAAAAGACAGCTTCTACTGGTTGGAATACGGTGAGTTTACTTTCTCTATTTCATTTCCTTCATAGTTAGCTCCAGGCATTGAAATGAGTTTATAAGAAATAAATCCTTGCCAGAATGGAACTGTTTCTACCCTTCCTAGTGGTTTAGCTTACTCTTCCACATCATTTCCCTGCCAAGAGACAAATAGGGAAAACTTGAAACTGAGACTAAAGAGCTGAACTGAGGTTAGTGGTCCAAAGCTCAGAAGATATTGCAAGAAGGTTTAGGGAAGATGGAGTTGAGGTGGGGGAAATTAATTCTAATCCCCAACTTAGAAACATAAACAAATTAAATCACCAGGCTTTTGTATACTTTAACATATACAGAAACAGAATTTACAATTTTTGTTTATAGGAGAAAATAAATATAAATGATGATTGTTGTTGTTGTTAAGTGTTGCCGAGTTAGTTCTGATTCATACAGATCCTGTGTAGGGTTTCTAAGGAGTGCCTGATGGGTTTGAACCTCCAACCTTGGAATTAGCAGATCAGTACTTATCCTACAGTACCACATCAGTACCCCATAATTGATGATAATGGCTGTGGATTTGTTGAATGTGGATTTGTTCAGCTTTGTTGAATGTCAGACTCTAAGCACTGCACAAATATTTCATTTAATCTTCACAGCAACATCCTGAGGTGCTGTTAACTGCATCCCAGTCATTTCCAACTCATAGAAACCCTGTATAGGGTTTATGAGGAGAGGCTGATGAGTTTGAACAGCCAACCTCTCAGTTTAAACCAACTTTGCATGCAGTCCAGCGTATTAACCTGCAGCACCACACCAGGATTATATATACCCCTTCTATGGATAAGCAACAGTCACAGAGGGCCAAGGCGGCTTTGTTTAAAGCTGTGTACTAGTGGCAGAGCTTGGACTCTGACAGATGAGTACAACAAGGTTCAAAGTTGTTTAGTAGTGGATCAGAGTTACCAAATAAGCAAGGAAGTAGCAGAACTGGACCTCCCCACTCAGCTCCTCCTTTTTTTTTTTTTTTTTTTGCATTTTGCCCAATTCCCCTCACATGGGGAAGGGTCTTTTTTTTTTTTTTTCCTTCAAGTTTTTATTGTGGCTTGAGTGAAAGTTTACAGGGCAGATCATCAGTTTTGCATTCAACAAATCATACAACTTTTTTCATCACAATGATTACATTCCCCTCAATGTGCCATCAGTTAATAGTATTTCTCTCTATTCACTTTAGCTCTTTAAAAAACAAAACAAAAACACTCAGACATATATATAATAATTTATAACACCAAAGGGCGCATTCTGCAAACCTGCCTCCTGGCCACCAGCTCTTAGTCCCTCTCTTGCCATGAATCTAGAGTCCTCAGCTGCTCCCTCTCTCCATGTCCCCATCTCTGCCTCCATCTCTGGTGTCACTGCTTCTCTGGATAAGGTCTCGAATTCAGCTTGTGCTCTTCTCCTTTGATGGTCCTAGGAACCTTTATTTCTAGACTGTAAGATTAACTGCTCCCCCATTTTTGTTACAAAACTTCTACCTTTACAATTGTGACAGTTGCAATTAGTCATGATAACAATTACTCATCATTGAATCGTAAGAATTGTATCCCCATCTCTTTTAACCAGACCTATCTAGACAAGATGACAACTATTCAGTGGGGACTCTTTCTCCCCACCCCCCACTCTTAAATTAAACTCCCTCTTGAAACCTTGTAAGCCAGTCACTTCGTGCCTTTATCACCCCCTCATTTTAGGTAGCCAATGTCTAATTTGCGCAGCTCCTCCATTTTAAAATGTTTTATTTTCATTGTTCCTCACAGATTGCAGTGAGTTAATCAGAAAAAAGATGTTCTCATGTACCCACAATGCCCTTACTACATTTTTGAAAAGGAGCCATCTTTTACAAACAGGAAAGTTAAGGTGTTAAGGGTGGTCAGTGAAAGATGTTCTCCTTTGACTTTAGCTTTGTTAAAAAATGTTTTCCTCACTTCTGAAACCCTTAAGAGAAAATCTTCATTATATGCTTAGTATTTACTACACATAATTAATCTTACAACTGGAATTATGCCATGATATTAGATAGAAGTAATTGTAACCACTGGCTCAGAAGCAGCTGGTTCCTCATTTGTACACTGCAATAAGGAGTGTAGAAACTTTTTTTTTTCTTTCAGGCTGAGAAAACATATGAACCAAGAATCAATATATATTGGAGACTGTTAATAATGAACCAAGAGTGAGTTCTATGATATTCTGAAAAGAAATCTTAAATCTTATCTAAAAATTCATCCAGGTGCTCTCATACTGAGATACCTGGATAGATTTTTAAAGAATTGAAAATTCATGTTGAAGATGGTCTTATAGATGCACCTATGTCAAAACACACTAATACAATAAAGGAAACTTTTGAGAAAAATAAAATATTGATTACAAAGAAGACATATGATGGGAGTTTAATATATGTACCAGGCATATTACAAACAAGAGTGAAGATGACAAACATATATATTTTTGTATTATATTTCCTATATATTTGTCCCAGCGTGACAGGACAATGGCAGTGCATTTCAGTTGTTCTATGGAAATGTTTGAGACTTGGGCTACATGCATTTATTTATTTATTCAATCTTCCATTCATCCCATCAAAAACATTTATTGCTAGCCTACTGGTGCTTGGAACTGGAGGTAAGACTGAATGAGAAAAAACATGGTTCTCTTAGTGCCTAGAGATGTGATGAATCATCTGACAGCCATGGGAATGCCATGGTGATGAATCTAATGAAGGAAAAGAAAGTGACAGTAAATACAAAATCACTGGGCCTAACTCTAAGGATCTCTGGTAGCGTAGTGGTTACGAATTGGGCTGCAAACCTCAGGTTCAGCAGGTCGAAACTACCAGCAGTTCCGCGGGAGAAAGATGAGGCTTTCTGCTCCCATAAAGATTTATAGCCTCGGAAACCCTGTACAGGGTTGCTATGAGTCGGAACCAACTCCACGGCACATAACAACAACTCTAGTGTTAGAATTATATTTCCCTGATGTGACTGCAGAAGTGATACAAATGATGGTAAGTAGGAATGTAAGTTATTTTTTTTTTTTTAAAAAAAGGTACACAGTGTGTTAGAAATATTTCCTTTCACTACAGTGAGCTTTGGGGCTTAGTATCTTATAGAACATAAATATGTTCTAGCAACAGATAGACATTGCTTGAAAAATGTAATATTTTAGCTCAGTGATCTTACAAACTGCTAATTCATTATTTTTCATACTGCCATCAAGTCTAAATTAATGCAATAAGAGGAGGCATTGAAAAATGTCCTCTTGTGCTGCTTTTCCTCTGAGGATCTGATGCCATCTTTGGGGTTTGTCAGAGCAGAAGAGAAATCAGGAAAAATCTAACTGCTCTCATTTCTTTCCAGTTTTAATTCTCAGATCTGTTCCTTTTCATTGAGGTGTTGGTTTCACAGGGACTGCTCTATATTTTTCCTCACTATAGGTTATATGAGAGTTCTGGTAGCATAGTGGTTACGAAATGGGCTGCGAATCTCATGGTCAGCAGTTCGAAACTACCAGCTGTTCCGAGGGAGAAAGATGAGGCTTTCTGCTTCTGTAAACATTTACAGCCTCGGAAACCCTGTTTGTACAGGGTCGCTGTGAGTCAGAACCAACTCCACGGCACATAATCAATCAATCAATCAATCATGGGTTATATATGTTCAGGAAGAGAGAATCTCTTCACCAGAGTAGAGATTAATTTACCCTATTTGGAAACAAAATAAATGTATATCTATTTTTCATTTGGAAACAATGAGTTCTTTCCTACCCAACAAGAAAGTCTTTGTACCAATAAATGAATGAACATCAAAAAAGATCTCAAGACGACAACGATAAGAGTAGGATAAGGGAGAGAGGAAGCATAGTACCGATTCTTAAAATAACAAAAACTATCATGAACTATCAAAACTGTAATTTCTTTTTATTTGCTGACTTTGCTCTGTCAAACTAAGTTTTAGCCAGGTAAACATAGTTATTGTGTGAAATGTCCAAATTAAATGTCATTAAAACTTGTTATTAATATGCAACTTCAGGAACAGGAAAAAATTAAGTTGTGATAAGCCAGTATTTTAACATTTTTCTCAGTATTTTGGATCATCAGTATTCTGTACCAATATAACCATCTGAATCATATATGTTGAAAAAAAAATTATCACACAAAAGGGAATGGAAGTTAAAGATAATATTTGCATTTGATATTCAGTTCATCATTTTAGAAACAATGACCTAGCGAAGAGGAGTCCTAGTGTGGCTCTGTAAAACAAGCTCCAGACTGTTAACTGCAAGGTCAGCAGTTCAAACCACTAGTTGCTCCTCGGAAACCCTAACAGGGTTGCTAGGAGTCAGGGCCAACTCAACAGTACATAACAACAACAACAAATGAAGAAGATAAGACTTCTAAAAATCTCTGATATTTAGAACTGATTTCAATATAAATGGTACGGCATTGCCTATAAATTCTCAAAAGGTCCACACTAAGGTAAAAAGAAAGAAAAACAATTGCCTTTTGGCAAGAACTACCACCTTGTAGTAGCCTGCTCAAATGACAAACACAAAAGCAAAGAGAAGCTATACCCATTATATGTTTTCCAAGCCTTTCAGAAAACATGGAGGTATTCTTTTGGTCACATACATGCATTTCTACAAGAAAGGCAATTCTGTAGACATCAAAGAAAGGAGCATTGCAAAAAGGAATGCCTTTATAAAAACAGGAGGGGAAAGAGAAAGAATCAAGATGATCAGAATCAGCCAACCAAGGGTGATTCCTTCTCTACCTTCCAATCTTTTTACCAACATGAAGTCAACCATCTCTCTATGTCTCTGCCTGGTTCAATAATTCATTGCAACAGTCACACAAAACCCACAGACAATATTCATGACTAAAGCATTTATTAGGGAAGTAACATTAGAATTCAGGATCAGAAATGACTCAGGATAAAGTTCTTTGACTAGGTCATGCCCCTAGGCACATGTCTCTCTGACCCCACCCCTGTCCTCGGCCCTGCTCAAGCAAATGTTACAAAGCTCTTTTAGCTCTGCCAATTAAGTGCCTGGAGGCACCCCACTCTACCAATAAGCCTACTCTCAAAGTCACTCAGCTCCAGCTCTATGGCAGACAAATTCCATACCACTAAGTACCCAAAATCACCTGACTCTGAGGTCTTCTGCCTCTGTTGTCACCTTTCTTTGCCACTGCTCCTTGCTGTCTCTTGCCATCTTTGGTGTCACAGAAATCTGTCTACTGAGGTGAGAAGTTTCAGCACAGGGTTCTTAGCTTCCAAGATTACACTCTACTCTGAGGTCTTCTTTCTTGATGTTAGAAGATCTTCCTTTCTGCTCTGGGATGGTTCATTTAAAACTAGTAGGATGGAAACCTTACCAATATATACACTAGGGTCAAATATAACTAATTAGCATGGTCCCAAACCCCAAAGGGTATCATGTCCCTTATATATGTTATCAGCACTAGGCTGCTAACCACAAGTTTGGTGTTTCAAACCCAATAGAGGCTCCTAGGAAACCCTATCCAGGGTCACTATGAGTCAGAACTGACTCGATGGTATTTAACACCAACAACACCCAACCCCCTGGGTGGGCCACAAGCACCTCACATTTGCACAGTCCTACACAGATATGCAGACCATCAACTGCCCATATGCAATTTCAGTCTGAAGCTGAAGAATACGAAAACATGTCCACAGTAGTCAGAATATGACCTTGAGTGTATCCCACTTGAATTTAAAGAGCTTCTCAGGAACAGATTTGATGTATTAGACACTAATGACCTAAGACCAGAAGAATTCTGGGATGACATCAAGAACACCATACATGAAGAAAGCAGAAGGTAATTAAAAAGACAGGAAAGAAGATGTCAGAAGAAACTCTGAAACTTGCTCTTGAATGTAGAGATGCTAAAGAGACGGAAAGAAGTGATAAAGTGAAAGAACTGAGCAAATAATGTCAAAGGGCAGCTCAAGAAGACAAACTGAAGAATTATAATGAAATGTGCAAAGACCTAGGATAAGCAAAACAAATGTGAAAAGCATCCTCAGCCTATCACAAGCTGACAGAACTGAATTAAAAATTCAAGGCTTGGGTTTCCATGGGCAAAATATTGAATGACATAGGAAGCATCAAAAGAAGACAGAAGGAATACACTGAAAGAAAACAAAAATCCTCACAACTGGACTGCTAAACAATATCATGATAAACAAAGAAAAGATTGCAATTGCCAAAGACTTCATTTTGCTTGGATTCACAATCAACACTCATGGAAGCAGAAGTGAAGAAATCAAACAAGTATTGAATTGTGTAAATCTGCTGCAAAAGACCTCTTTAAAGTGCTAAAGGGCAAAGATGTCATTTGAGAACTAAGGTGTGTCTGACCTAAGCCAGGTATTACCAACCACCTCAAATGCATGTGAACTTTGGAAAATAAATAAGGAAAACCATAGAATAGTTGATGCATTTGAATTATGGTGTTGGCAAAGAATATTAAAAGTACCATGTACTGCTAGAACAAACAAATCTGTCTTGGAAGATGTCCAGGCATCATGCTCCTTGATCTTCATCTATAAGTATTTTAAGTCCTTGTAGCTTTCAGCAAACAAGGTTCTATCATTTGCATATTTTGCAGGTCTTTGCACATTTTGTTATAATATTTGACTTGGTCTTCTCAAGCTGACCTATGAAATTTTCTTATCAGTCTTTTTTTCCCATTTGCTTTAGTATATCTACACTGGAGAGTAAGTTCCAGAGTCTTTTCTGACATCCATTTTGGTCTTTTCCTTCTCTCTTGTCTTCTCAATGACCTTTTGTTTTCTTCTTGTATGATGTTCTTGATGTCATCCTACAACTCCTCTGGTATTTGGTCTTTAGTGTCTAATGCATCAAATTCACTGCACTGCAGTCCCACAAATATTACCATGTGGGCAAAAGACTACATGTGCTATCATGTGGAAGAGTCCACAATGTTGCCTGGCATGCCTTAGCATTATTGTGAACAAACAAGTTAAATACAAAATTCTTGCCCAAATAAGTAACTTGTATATTGAGTACAACAAGTACCCTTAGAGCTCAGATAGTTTCCTGATACACATGAAAGAAAAAAAAATCTGACAAAGGACACAAAAGAGAAAGGGACTTGAGTTCAACTGAAGTGCCAACCTGCTCCACCCAGAGAATTCTACTTTGTAAAATCCAATGAAGGAGCTGCGGAAGCCTACCTCCTATGAATTATGGCATAATAGGGAACACAGTAGCTCCATATCAACCACAAAGTCCACAATTCAAGCCCTCCAGCCACTCCACAGGAAAAAAAATGAGGCTTTCTGCTCCTGCAAAAATTTTAAGTCTTGGAAACACTATACAGGAACACCGTGAGTCAGAACCGATTAGGCGACACTTAACAACAACAATGATATTATGTAAAACAGTACTGATGTGGCACTTTAGGATAAACATTTGATTGCTAACCACAAGGTCAGTGGCTCAAACTCACAAGTCACTCCTCAGAAACCCTATAGAGGATCACAATGAGTCAGAACTGACTCCACAGTACTTAACAACAAGAACAAATGTATACAATAAAGGTATTGGGGATATAAAAATATTAGATCTTAGATTTAATTGTAGAAGTGCAGAAGAGACAATATTTTGAGTTTAGATTCTAGCAGACTGGAAAAGATATATTTTTAGAATAATATTAATTTAGAAAATTAGACATGTTGCATATTATAATAAAACAAAGGAAATCAATGAAAGGAGACCAGGAGTGTAAAGACGCATATGTGGAGTTTAAGCAAAACTATATCTAATTATTTTACTGAAATATTAGCTATGTATGATTAAATAAAATATCTACATGAAACTGAAGAAAATTGTAGTTTATTCAATATGCAGCATTATTCAAAATGTCAACTACTAGAATTTCCTGTTGTAGTTACGGTTTTGTTTTAAGAGAAGGCAATTAAATATGGTTTATAAAGTTTAGAAATCGGACCATTTGGAGACATGATTTTATTGTAAAATTATAATAAAGAAAATGGAAGAAATACATTGTGGACTGGAAAATAGAAATACTAACTAGTATTTTTGTTTGTTTGTTTGGCTGTCTGAGTTTTCAATCCAAATGTGTAAAATGGGATGATTATGTCTTTCTACCCCTTATCGTACCAAGACAATTGAATGATATGGTTGTTGTTGTTAAGTTCCTTAGAGTGTAGAGTCAGTTCCAATCCACAGTGACCCTGTATAAGGTTTCTTAGGAGCAGCTGGTAAGCTTTAATGTCAGACCTTGAGGTTCAAACAGAGACTTTGTGGTCCAGCGCACTAACACACAGTATCAAACCAGGACTAGCAGTACATTTAAAATACTCAGCTAAAAGTGATATTAAACAGTTTCTTAATGTCCACTCACAGGACTAGGAGTTTGCCCAGAGCTGTGAGCTGCAATTGGCTAGTGAATTGTTGGTATTGTGGAAGGCAGGGTTGATCCTTTATTTGTCTGAGACTCTCATCAACGAGGAGTCCTGGATTGGCACTGTAGGATTAGCACTTGACCACAATGTTGGTTTGAACTGCAAGGTCAGCAGTTCTAAATCACCAGCCGCTCCTCAGAAACCCTATATAAGGTTGCTATAGGTTGGAACCAACTAGATGGCACTTAACAACAACAACATCATCATCAGTGAAGAGTTTCTATACTGTATTGGAGAAAAAACAGTACTCATAGCAAAAGGAATTATTTGAGCAAGGCTGTCCCTTACAACTTGTTCACTCACACTCAAGATCTGGCTACCAAACATTGTGTGTCCTAGCCTTAGAGTCAATTGAGTTACTCAGCTTAGGGAAGGAGGGACTATGTGGCTAGAGAATGGGATGGAGAAGAAAGGAGAGTTGTCATCTTGGTGGTCTCAGTTTCAATAAGACAGATAATAAACCTCACTGTTTCAGTCTGGTTGGGTCTGTTGTGTATAGGTGGTGATACATGTGCCATCTAGTCAGTTCCAACTCATAGAGACTCTGTACAAGGTTTCCAAGGCTGTCTTTTTGGTACAGAAAGTCTCCATGGAGAGGCTAGTAGATTCAAACTACTGACCTGGCCATAAGCAGCCCAACTCATAACTATCACTGTGCTACCCAGAGCCCTTTGTTGTGTATAGGCGCTCCCTATAAATAAATAGCTGATCTCCCATCTCCTTTCCCTAGAATACATAGTATCTGAATTAGCATGTAATCAAGTGCATTGCACCAAAAGCCTTAAAACTTGCTAGGTGTCCATCCACCCAACACCGTTTCTCACCTTTAATCATACCTGACCTTTAGCAAATGTAACAATAACTTCTATTTAGCTGGACATTTTTTATTGTTGTTTAAAAAATTAATTTGTACTGTGATAAGTTAATAAACAAACCAACACTTCAAACCAGTTCATTCTGGCTCCATCCCTGATGAGAATTTATATTTCCACCTTAAGTATACTGATTCAGAATCTATAGTTTACCCAGATCCCTAGGTGATTCTTAAATATACATGTTTATTTAAGAATCACCTGAAAATCTTGCTAAACTTTAGATTCTGCTTCAGTATATTTGGGGTGGAAATACAAATTCTCAACAGGAATGAACCGGTTTGAAGCCCTGAAATAAACTAAGGCCTGCATGGTACAAGGAATGACAGGGCCTCGTTTTAGAATTGGATTTTAAGAGAATTTGTTCTTTCATCGTTTCCAAAATTTCGAAATGTTGTATTTAAAAAAAAAAAAAAAGAATAATTATAATCAACATATGTTTGAAAACATTAAGTTAAGAAATGTCTTACATTTTCTATGTGCACAGCATCTGCTTCTTAAAGAAAATCCACCAAGGGCAATTCTATTAATTTTCCTCACCCCCACCCCTTCTCCTTTGCCCTCATATCTGGCTGTCTCAGAGATCATGCTTGTCCCACACCTACTTGGTATTCTAGCTCAGTCCTATCTTATCAGAATGCTAAAGCTGTGTTCACTGCAGCCTCAGGTCATGACTTTTAAGTAGCGTATGAAATTGCTATGAGGATATGTTAGGTTGCATTGCCCAATATTTTCCCCACTGAAGAGACTCTTCTGACATCTATAGATTTGTTTAGCTTTATTTCCTGTAAATATAATACATTCTATAAATTCATGAGTCGTTTTCAATTAATTGACAGGCTGTATATTTTTAAAAGTTGTTTGGCAAGGACTCAATGTCAAGCATATTCAGTCATCTGGTTCCTCCATCTGTCACAAATGTGTTATTTGGTTGCCATTAGAGCTTTGATTCAGATTGATTAATAGGTTTTTATAAGACTCAACTAGAACAGAACTTTAATATATAGTCTGCCTAGTTTGCTACAGCTTGTCTTTACAATGAAACTCAAACACACAGATAATGCAGCTTTTTCTCTGCTCTAAATATCAACTTGGGTAGATATCACTACTAATAGCTACATTCTGGTTTGCTTGTATTGACTAAACATGAGCTGAGTATTACCTCCTGGAGCTTGGTCATCTGTATATATCCTTTCAGTGAAGATCAGGTTCAAAATTTCACCTCTTCCAAAAAGTCCTCCCTATATATTACTTCATTCTGGTAATTTTTTTTTTTTGCATTATGTAAACTGGGTGTGTCTGTCCTCAATAATACCATATGATATTATGACCTATATGAATGGAATGAAAAAAATAATGAAAAATGTCCATAAATATTTTGAAGCCCCCTCATATGATACTTACCAAGTGTTTCTTTATGGGAAGGTTTCTGAGTTTTCCTTAGGTTATCATATTTATGACTTCTTTTCCTGCCAACGGTGTAGCTTTCGATGGGAGATCGACACTAAAGATGATGGCCAGCAATTCATTTCCTCTGTGTGTATGTTCATGCTGATGCACAAACCAAGAGCTTTTTCTCTTTTTTCCCCTCCTGAATCTGGACTGGCCAGCAAGAGTCAGTGCTAAGTGGCACTCAAATTTCTAAATCCAGGCATTAAAGGGCTGGCAGCATCCTCTTGCTTCCCCTTAAAATGCTTACTCTCAGGATGATTTCTTTTAGAACCCAGCTGGCCTGCTTTGAGAAGTCCAATCCACATAGAGAGGCCACATTACCATATTTTCACAAATAACACGCACCTTCTTATTTGCTTGCTAGCCATTCCCCTCTCTCCTGGGAGGTATTTTTGTAAATACTACTATGTAACTTTTTAAAAAACAAGTTGTTTAAAAAGAAAATAACATAGCACATATTCCAGGTGATAGCTCAACTGAACTCCTAGTTGATTGCCAGCATCTATTGTCAGCCATGTTTGTGAGCTGATTGGGTATTCTAATTTAATCAAGCCTCAGGTGACTATAGACCATTGTTAAGATCATGTGGAGCACCTGAGGCATGAGTGATAATAAAATGGTTGTTCTTCTAACTATTAAAGTTTGGAATGGTTTGCTTCTAACAATAGATGAATAGCTGAAAGTAGGGTCTAGTAGGCAGCATCTAAAGAGGACAATTATATTCCGTGTTAAAAAGTCCTGAGAATAAAATTTCCCAATGGTCCCAGCCCATTAATAGTCAGGTATCCCTAAGAACTACTCTCTCTGAGATAGGGGAGAAGCAGAGGGAAGCCTGTATCTGCCTTATTACTCATAAATTTTATTCTTATACTTATTGATAAGTTATTTTCACACTTGTGACTTTCCTGCATTTTTCCCCTATCATCTCTTTGGGGTGATGGGGGGAATTTCTGGCTTTGGAATCATGCTACTTATGTTTGAACCTAAGCTCCATTTCTTCCAAGCTGTACAGCCTTGGAAAAATACTTGGGTAGCCTGTAAGCCTGTTTCTACTATGTTGTTGTTAGGTGCCATCGAGTTGGTACCAACTCATAGTGACCTTATGCACAGCAGACCTTTTGCCCGATCCTGGGTCAACCTCACTACTGTTGCCAGGCTTGAGTCCATCGATGCTGCCACTTGGCCAGTCCATCTCATTGGGGGCCTTCCTCTTTTTCTCTGACCCTCCACCTTACCAAACATGATATCCTTCACCAGTGTCATTTGATTTCTACAACTTACAGGGTTCTAGTATGTTGTTGTTGTTGTTGTTATGTGCGTGGAGTTGGTTCCAACCCTGTCCAGGGTTTCCGAGGCTGTAAATCTTTATGGGAGCAGAAAGCCTCATCTTTCTCTCACAGAACAGCTGGTAGTTTCGAACTGCTGACCTTAAGGTTCGCAGCCCAATTCATAACCACTACGCTACCAGAGCTCCTTGATTTCTACTATAAGATGGGGATAATAATGCCATATTGCAAGATAGCTGTAAGGATCAAGTGAACACCTTTAAGTGATTTCTATGATAACCTAATGCACTTACAAGTTTATTTTATATGTAAAGTTTTCCAATATTTGTTTTGTCTTTCTTTTTCTTATATATTATAGATCTTTGACATTTCTAAATGATGAAATGTTGATTTAGGCTGGAAAACAATATGATATTCATCTCATTTTTTTCCACAAGAGGATTTTCTGATAGAATATAAATGGACACTTTTCTTTATGTGATAAATTATAGCACTATAACAACTGAAAATTCCTAAGGCCAATAGTTTCCTGAAGTGACTATGATTAAACTCAGTAGGAGAGTGACAGATCACTGGCTTTCATCAAGGTCTGGATATGTAACCATTAGAATGGCTTTCCTGTCTGGGCAAAGCTAATGTGCTACAAATGGTTCCAGTCAACAAGTAATGAAACTAAACAGAAGAAGCATATTCCAGAATAAGGAGTTTAAAATGGTACCTTTTTTAAAACCAAGTAGGACTGTAACAAGTGCTACCTTTGTTTAAATCAACCAGTGGTGTGATGGTGGTTGCGTGCCACTGAGACAGTTCCAATTCATAGTGACCCCATATAGGGTTTCTGAGGCTATACATCTTTACAGGAGCAGAAAACTTCATCTTTTCTCCCACAGAGTGATTGGAGGATTCAGGCCTACTGACCTTGTGGTTAGCAGCCCTGCTTGTAACCCACTACACTACCAGGGCTCCTATCAACTAGTACAATTTGTTGTTGTTGTTGTCGTGTGCCGTGGAGTCGGTTCCTACTCATAGCGACCCTGTACAGGGTTTCCGAGGCTGTAAATCTTTACGGGAGCAGAAAGCCTCCTCTTTCTCCCGCGGAACAGCTGGTAGTTTCAAACTGCGGTTTGCAGCCGGATTCTTAACCACTACACTACCAGAGCTCCCTCTGTTTCTCACTGTAGAAATGAAATTCATTTAAGTGAAGAATTTGGGTGGTGTGATGGGAGCCTTGTGTTTGACACCTTTAAGAATGAATTTTGGTATTAATATGCTTCTTTTGACTAAACAGAAGACGTAGTAAGTCTGAGCTCTTGCTGTCAAAACTTATCTTGGAAGAGATTGTATTTATGACCTAAATTCCTTCAGTGCTCTGTGTCCCAGGAAATTGACCTTTCAATAAGAAAAATTGTCTCCCAGGTATCCCGAATTGCATGTCATCAAAACTCAGAGAGCTCCTAAAGAGTTCTAAGCTCTTAAAGGAACCTAATACATGAAAATTTAATTAAACATGGAAAGCAGGGAGTTGTTATCATATAGAAGAATTAGTTGCCTTATCTTGTGTTCCTTTAATTGGTAAGTCCGTTAAAGGCTTTAGAAGCTAAACTCCATATGAAGCATTCAGGAAGTACCCTGGACTTCGTAAGCATGCCTCCACATTTTACAGCTCAAATGTATATAACTTCAGACAGCTGTATATTGCACAGGATTACAAGATTTGGGGATTAATGAATGAGTACTGATTATCTTCCCAAGTAACACAATTTGGAAACACACAGGGAAATAAAATAGGAATTCAATCACAGCAAATGATAAATGGGCTTATTATTCCTGTTCAAAGACCCAGAAATATATTGCCTATAGGTTTAGGGGGTTAAAGATTCCCTGTCCTTCACAGATACCTAAACCAAGCAAGCTAAAATAATCTTTTGCTTCAGGCTCTGCATTTGCTCTTCTATCAGTCTACAATGCTTTTCAACTCATCTTTCTCACCCAGAGTCCTTTTCACCTGTGAGATCTCAGCCTAAAGGTCTTGTCTTCAAAAAGACCTTGTACCACACCCTGTTTATTTATCACACAGAAGCTATTACTGTCTATAATTGTTTATTTTCATATTTATTATCTCTCTCATGAGAATATGAATTCCATACAAATAGACGCCATTTTAAAAATGTGTGTCACCAGTTCAAACACAAGAGTATCTACATAAGTATTTGTTGAATAAATGGTAAAATGAACTTTTGGTAAACTTATAAGTGTATATAGCTTCAGAATATGTTCATTGTCTATAAAATTGTGTGTGAGGGTAAACTGCTAGTTGCTGCGAAGTTGGTTCTGATTCATAAGGGTCCCATGTGTGTCAGAATAGAACTGCGTGTTCCATATGACATTTAATGATTGATTTTTCAAAAATAGATTGTTGGGCTTTTCTTTAAAGGCACCTCTGGGTAGAAATGGACTTCCAAACTTCCAGTTAGCAGCCAAATTTGTTAATCAGGGACTCTGGAGGCAGGGGGTAGGGGAATGGTAGTTTCTGGTTACACAAAAACTCTTTAGGGGACTGGGATTCATTTCATAGTTTTCTGCTTGTGACTCATCTACTACATAGATTTCTTTGGGCTGTTTTAGATCCCAGACCATGTTTATGTTGCCACATAGAACAATCTTGACTGCCTTGCTCTATTCTGATATGATATGTACTCTCTGAGAAATTATTTTAATATCAAGGTAAGCTAGACATAAATGAGAAGGGAAAATTGCTGTTGGGTGTGTCGATGCAGTATTTCTAAAACCAAAAAGAAAATAAATGAGCAAGAAAAAGTCAGTGTATGACTATGAAGAAAAAAATTTTTTTAAAAAGCAGGGTGGCACTTAGAAACAGATCTGAGTTTCAGCCTTGTTGTTCAGCTCACACTTATTGCAAGTCTCCTGATTAGGTCACATGGCCTCATCAAGTCTTCATTTCCTCAAATATAAAAGGAGGACAATAGTACCTGTCCTATCTTGTTCTGAAAGGTTAGGTGAAAAAACTCATGGCATGGAGAGCACTTGGAAAACTGTAAAGCCCTCTATCCATATGAGAAATTGATTTTAGCATTATTTAAAGCATTCCGCTTAATAATATATAAACTAAAGCCTGAGAAGTAAATACATTGTATTATACATAAACCCCATGTTTACAAGTGACTATTGGTCCAGGCCACTCAGAAAGTCAATATTATATATTTACTCAACAAACATGTATTAATTGTTGTTGTTGTTAAGTGCCATCAAGCCAGTACCGACTCGACTCATAGCGACCCTATGTACAACAGAATGAACTATTGCCTGGTCCCGGACCAACGTCACAATCGTTGCTATGTCTGAGCCCAATGCTGCCACCACTGTGCGAATCCATCTCCTTGAGAGTCTTCCACTTTTCTTCCGACCCTTCACTTTACCAAAGATGATATCCTTCTCCAGTGACTGGTCCCTCCTGATAATGTATCCAATGTATGAGAGACGAAGTTTGGCCATCCTGGCTTCCAAGGAGCACTCTGACTGCACTTCTTCCAATACAGATCTATTAGTTCTTTTGGCAGTCCATGGCACTTTCAATATTCTCTTCCAAAACCATAACTCAAAAGCATCAATTCTTCTATGGTCTTCCTTATTCACTTTCCAACTTTCCCATGTAAATGAAGTTATTGAAAATACCATGGCTTGGGTCAGGAACACCTTAGTCCTCAAACTTACATCTTTGCTCTTCAACACTTTAAAAAGGTATTAATTACGTCTATGTTAAAAGCTCTGAGCTGGACATTAGGCACATACGGTAAACATAGCATCTGCCTCATGGAGTTTGTAATTTAGTGAAGAAACTGGGAATAGCAATGCTGTTGTTGTTGTAGTTAAGTGCCAGTGAGTTGCTTCTGCCTCATAGTGACTCTGTATAAGGTTTCTGAGAAGAAGCTGTGGGTTTGAAGTGCTGACCTTGTAGTTAACAGTCCGGTGCTGCATTATCCTACAGTACCACACCAGGACTCCCCAATAGCAATTGTTGTTGTTGTTAAGTGCCATTGAGTGAATGCTGGCTCATGGTGACCCTGTAAAGGATTTTTTGAGGAACAGCTGGTGTGTTTGAACTGCTGACCTCATTGTTCACAGTCCAGTGCTAATTATCTATGTCAGAGGTAGTGCTAGAGAAAGTACCAGGCACTCCAGCAAGACTGAAGGTGATATGGGTAAAGTGACATCTGAACTATAAATAGGAACAATGAGGTAGGGTAAATAATGCCCTAGGAGATGATGGCATTTTTGAAGTCCAGGAATAACTTCAAAAATAGAGTTTTTGAGGAAAGCAAAGAAAGCTAACATGACTGAAGCTTGGTGGGTCAAATGGGGGGTGGGAAGAGGTAAAATTGAAAAGATAGGTTAATTTTAGGAATGAAAGGATTTAGACTTTATTGTGAAGTTGAGACTAGGCTTTTGAAGGGTTTGGAAGCATGGTGAGGAAAATGAACAGATTTTGTTATAAAATTATTCTGATGACAATAGAACAAATAAATGAGCAATCGTGGAACAAGGGATATATGTCTGAGACTGGTAAGTAGTGTACACATCAGATGGAGACAGGAAACAGCTTTGACAGATATAGATGCTTATTTCAGAAAAGGGAATGAGTGAGATCACAATGGGGACATTTCCTACCCTTACTCTGGTGGATGCTGGCCCTTTAATTCTAAATGTGAGAATCTCTAAAATGATCTCTCCTAGTCTTCAGACCATAAATCATTCCAAACAGTCAACCAGCAAGTAGAACAAAACATCAAAGTTGTTTGGGGTTTATTTTGTTGTTGCTGCTGCTGTTTTAAAGCTATCCTTAAATAGCCCATTGGACTTGGAAGGGGGTAAAAAACCCAAACCTCTCATTCTTATGAAAGTATGTGCTGTAGCTCTCTTCTATGAGACTTATACAGAAAAAAGGTCATACATATGGGTAAGTATTGGACTACTAGCTGAAAGGTTGGTGGCTTGAGCCCACCCATAAGCACCTTGGAAGAGAGACCTGATTTGTCTCCAAAGGTTACAGGCTTATGTAGTGGTTCTATTTTGTACACATGGAGTCAACATGAGTCAGAATTGATCTGAAGGCAACTAACAACAACAACAAGTTAACAGTAGATATATTAGGTGTTAGAAATATACTAGAAATAGTAGTAGAAGAAATAAATGTGTAAGTTTCTATTTATCTATAAAACTTTGGAATACATGTTTTATAAACCAAACATTCAGCAACAAAGACATTGTAATAATTCTTCAAACTATCCAAACACAATAAATAAATTCCCTGCTAAAATACAAGAGGTCTTCAAAAAGTTCATGGAAATACAGATTAAGGAAAACTACGTGTAGACTTCGTCTCTCATACTTTGGACATATTGTCAGGAGGGACCAGTCGCTGGAGAAGGGTATTCTGTTAGTAAAGTGGAGGGTCAAAGAAAAAGAGGAAGACCCCCAGCGAGATGGATTGGCAAAATGGCAGCATCAATGAGCTGAAGCATGGCATCAATTGTGAGGTTGGCCCGGGATCAGGCAGTGTTTCATTCTGTTGTGCATAGATAGGATCGCTATGAGTTGGTACCAATTTGATGGCACCTAACAACAACATGCATGGATTTCAGAAATTTTCTGCACTAAAACTCATACTAACTTATAATAAAAATGCCTCAACAGGATCTAGTTTGAAGCATTAAGAAGGATAAGGCATCAATTTGAAAAGAATCCCTATCAGAGTCACAGAAATTCTGCTAAAAATGAAACAATAACAAACATCGAACTTATGGTGAAGCTTGAGTGGAAGAATGGTAAAATCAATGAGGCTGTATAAGATTTTATGAGGAAATACCACAAAGAAACCATCAGCTTACAAACAGACAATATTGAAGATGAAGCTTGCAGCAACAGACCATCCACTTCAATTTTCCAGGAAAAATATTTTGTTCATACCCTAATTGAAGAGGATAAACAATTAACAGAAGAAACAGTAGCCAACATCATTGAAATTTCAATAGTTTTTACACAATTCTGACTGAAAAATTAAAATTGAGCAAACTTTCTCCTCCATGAGTACCAAAACTGTAGCACCCAGATCAAATGCAGATATGAGCTGAGTTTTCAATGGAAATCTTAAATAAGAGGAATTAAGATCCTGAAGCATTTCTTGTAAGAATTGTAACAAGAGAAGA
>NW_006408526.1:15205582-15206065 GCF_000296735.1 Chrysochloris asiatica
AAATATTTACAGCCTCGGAAACCCTGTCCAGGGTCGCTATGGGTCGGAACCGACTCCACGGCACATAATAACAACAACCACATAGTTGGTTAGTGCCAGAACCTTTTTACACCCCACTCCCCCAAATGTGCTATGAGTATACATGGTTGTCTTCCATTGTACAAGGTTACAGGCCTGGGTGTACATCTCTATGCAGTAGCAGGGAAAAAAAAATCTTCAGTTATTGGAGAGAAAGGCCTTTTGTGTTTTACATTTTCAAAGCTTTGCTTGTTTGTGTTACTCTCTTTTTGCAAATATTTTATTGAATCTTTCAAATTTAACATAGCCACTAGCCTATATTTATCACAAGCCTGCAACTGGATATGTTGTTGTTGTTAAGTGCCTTCGAGGCAGTTCCGACCCATAGCGACCCTGTACAGGGTTTCCAAGGCTGTAAATCTTTATGGGAGCAGAAAGCCTCATCTTTCTCCCACGGAGCAGCTG
>NW_006408526.1:15206165-15218784 GCF_000296735.1 Chrysochloris asiatica
TAACTCCATCTTTAAAGAAAAATGAGAGAATTTAGACTTCTTTGAGGCGTTGAAAAATGCTGCTTATTTACATTTACCTTCCTAGACCACTTGTTGTTGTTAAGTACCGTGGAGTCTGTTCCGACTCTGCACAGGGTTTCCGAGGCTGTAAATCTTTACGGGAGCAGAACGCCTCATCTTTCTCCTGCGGAACTGCTGGTAGTTTCAAACTGCTGACCTTGCAGTTCGCAGCCTAATTCGTAACCACTACGCTACCAGAGCAACTGGATATAATTATGTCAAATTTTGGTGAGTCATCATTCCCCTGAAGCAAGGCAAGCATAATTCACATAGTGGGAGGAGAGGGCAGGGTGCTGATGTAAAGGTAAGCATTTCCTACTCAACTAACTCAGGAAGTTACGAGGTCTCCCCGCCCCCCCCAAGAAAATTTTTAAAAAAAGCATGCTAGAATGAATCTCCCAGGGTCTCCAGATGACAGTCTGGGGAAGGAAGAGTGAGAATATCCAAAATTCCAATAAAGAGCCCAGTGTCCCTATAGGCAGTTAGTACACAGGGCGTAATAGAATCTTATACTTCCCTCAAGAATTTAACACATCAGCTTCAGAGATCTACTGACAGCCAAGGGAATTTGAGTAGCTTAACTTCACCAACCTCTAATTTAGTATTTCTCTGTAAAACTGACACCATTTTGTGACTAGGTAAAAAAGAGCCAGGAATTTACACTCTAAAAATAAATAATTGAGCACATCAAATCAATGTGTGTTTACTTAAATAAAAGGAGCCCTGGTGGCACAAGTGGTTAAGCCCTTGAGTGCTAACTGTAAACTCAAAGGTTTGAACTCCCCAGCTGTTCTGCAGGCATTCTTAATACATAAAATTAACAGCCTTGGAAACTCTATGGAGCAGGTATACTACAAGTTGGAAAATACTCAACATCAATAGGTTTTGGATTGTCTATATAAAATACACTCAAGGCAAAGCCGTTAGCTTAGAATTTAACTATCAGTTTAGTTATGAGCACATTTGTGGTGATTTTGAAGCAATGTTTCTCAGCATTGATTAACCACTTACCCTTCCAATTTGGAGAAAATCCAAAACTAGGCATTCTGGATTAACTTCAACTAGTAAATGCTTAAACTGATTTCTGAAGATATTTGAAATATCAGAACAGGATTAATCTTAGTGAAACTTCTTGACACATGGAGGCAGTAGACTGATGCTGTGGGCTAATGCATCAGACTGCAAAGCTGTTTGAACTGCAAGGTCAGTGGTTCAAACTCACCAGCTGCTCCCTGGAAACCCTATACAGGGTCGCTATGGGTCAGAATCGACACGATGGCACTTAACAACAAAAACAACAACACATGATTCCTAGTGTGGCGCTGTAGGATAAGCATTGGAGTGTGAACCACAAGGGTAGCAGTTCAAATCCTCAGAAACCCTATACAGGGTTGCTATGAGTAGAAACCAACTCGATGACACTTAACAGTAACATAATCCTCATTAAAATGCTAGTGAACTCTTGTTGTAAACTGTAACTCACAACTTCAATACTTCAAGTGTTTGCGGGCAGGAGACCCAATAATATCATCTGGGTTTTAATAGGTTGTTCTATTGGGTTATTTCTGTTTAAGTTGACCCAACTGGGTGTTCTTCTGTACATTTGCACCAGTGTCAGATGTATGATGATTAAGATCTCAGCCCCAGAGTCAGTTGGAACTGACTCTGACTCTCAGGTCAAGTACTTAAAAACAGAATGACCTCAGAGAGTAGTATTTCTAAATTTCCGTTTCCTCATATGTAAAATGGAAATAACAGTTGTATCCACTCCAAAAAGTATTCTGAGTATTAAGTGAGCTATTGTATGCTTTAAAACAAACAAATATAAATACTGTATTTGAATTACAGTCAGTCCTTAATGTTAGCTATCACCATCCCCAACATCATTATCATGATCAGCTTCCTCATTGCCATCAGACCTTTGTTTTAAAAAAACTTTTTTTTTTATTATGAATCGGATGAAGGCAGACAATTTTACATTCAACAAATCATGTACTTTATGTCATTGATTGCAGTGCCCTCCATGTAACATCACTTACCCCCCACCCCCATTCCTCCCTGTGTTTCTTGTTTCTATTTTTTTCTTCTCTCCCACCCTTCTGAACTTTTTCTTTGAGTAAATGCTGCCCTTTTGCTCTCTGATGGTTGATCATTCTGTGTGTGCCTACCTCACTAGTGTTATTGTTACCCCATAAACCTATCTACTGCTTGTCTGAAAATCAAGCCACGGCAGTGAGTTTAATTCCAGATGTGAAGATGATCAAGGCCCAGCATCTCAGGGTTCCATCAGTCCCTAACTGACCAATGATATGGGTCCTTATTTATTTATTTTAGGATTTGGAGTTTTCTTGTACTCTACCATGACTTTCTAATGTGGTCCCTTTCATAGCAGTTGGTAGTATTAGCTGATAATTCTTCTCATCTTAGGGTTGGAGAGAATGGTGGTTCTGTAGGATAAGCACTGAACTGTGAATAGTTTGAGCTCAACAGTTTGAGCTCACCAGCTAATCCATGAGAGAAACATGAAATTTTCTGCTTCTGCAAAGATTGACAGCCTTAGAAATTTCTTGAGTGCTTCCATGGCATTTAATGAGATTAAATAGCACTATATGGGAGGTCACTCTTCAGAGCTGACTCAACAGCACTTAACAACAACATGTAGGAGTCCTCGTGTGGTGCTGTAGGATAAGCTCTGGACTGCAAGGTCAGCAGTTCAAACTCACCAGTCACGCCTCAGAAACCCTATGCAGGGTCACTGTGAGTTGGAAACAACTTGACAGTACTTCACAGGACACAATAAATGGCTGACACTCCAAACATGCTTGTTGTATTCAATGTATTAAAAGATGACTATCTTTTGTTTCTAAATTGATGGCATCCTTCCATTGCTTAGCAAAAGATAAAAACATGTTAAAAATAGAAAGCATCAACTAGAATGTTCACAGCTTTTAATATGATTTTTCTAAGTTTTAGACAAGTTGCAAAGTACTAGAAAGTGTAAAGAAGTAGGGTGAAAAATCGATCTATGATCCCTCCACGCCAATGCAATTGCATATATATTTATTGTTAATATATTTTTTAACAAAGTTAAGATCACAGTATGTGTATACTAGACATGTAGTAAAATGCTGTATTCTGTTCACGTAGTGTTAAATTATTAGCTTTTCCCAGTGAAATTAAAAATTTCTTTGCAAACCTGAGGGTTTTTTTTTTAACTATCATAAAAAAATCGATAATAGATATGACTTTTGCCAGTTTAAAATTTCAGGTGTACAATTTTGTAATGTCAATTACATTAGTCATGTTGTACAATTATCACCCATAGCAAACATGATCTTTATTCATGCAAAATATTCGACCTCATAGATGATCCATAATATATTCAGTCTTTAGTAGTAAACCACTTAATGGCTTGAGGCAAACACAAACCTGAGAAGAATCTCAACATTATTAGACATTAAAGAAAGGAAAACTGAAAACCATGATGAGATACCACTACTTACCTATTAGAAGAACTTTAAAAAAAAGGGGGGGGTAGGATATGGGACAATTGGACCTCCTGTACATTGGTTTAGGTTGTTGTTGTCAAGTTCAGTCTGTGCTGACTCACAGCAGCCCTGTATAGGGTTTCTGAGGAACAACTGGTGGATTTGAACTGATGACCTTGTGATTAACAGTCAAGTGCTTATCCTACAGTGCCAACATGTAAATCAGTCTGGCAATTTTTAATGAAGTTAAACATGCACTACTATATAATTCAAAAATCTCTTTCCTATTTACTTAAGTGAAATGAAAACATATGTTCACACAAAGAATTGTATGCAAATGTTCATAGCTGTATTATTCATGATTGCACAAAACTGAATAAAATACAAATGTTCATCATTGGATGCTAAGCAATGGAAGGATGCCATCAATTTAGAAACAAAAGATAGTAAATGGATGAAGAAATTGTGAGACATTCATACAACTGTACACTACTCAACAATAAAAAGTAATTAATTTCTGATAGATGCAAAATTTGGGGTGAATCTCACAAACTATGATAAGTGAATTAGCCAAACTCAAAAGTCTACATACTCTATGATTCCATTTCTATGACATTCTGGAGTAGACATAAGTATTGTTGTTGTTGTTGTTGTTGTTGTTGTTGTTGTTAAGTGCCGTCGAGTCGGTTCCGACCCGTAGCGACCCTGTACAGGGTTTCCGAGGGTGTAAATCCTTACGGGAGTAGAAAGCCTCATTAAGTGACATTAAGTCGTTTCTGACTTATGGTGGAGGTGGTTGTGTGCCGTGGAGTAGGATCCGTCTCAAAGTGACCCTGTACGGGGTTTCCGAGGCTGTAAATCTTTACAGGCGCAAAAAGCCTCATCTTTCTCCTGTGGAACTGCTGGTAGTTTTGAACTGCTGACTGTGAGAGTTGCAGCCTGACTCATAACCAATACGCTACAAGTGCTCTCTTTCTGACTCATAGCAACCCTGTATAGGATTTTCGAGGAACAGCTGGTGGGTTTGAAGCGCCCACCTTGTGATTCCACACACCAGGAGTGCAGACATAAACATGTTGTTACTGTTAAGTCT
The DNA here is from genome assembly GCF_000296735.1 of Chrysochloris asiatica. NCBI lineage: Eukaryota > Metazoa > Chordata > Mammalia > Afrosoricida > Chrysochloridae > Chrysochloris > Chrysochloris asiatica. Next base: position 15,210,807 of record NW_006408526.1, read on the forward strand.
CACTTTTGACTCATAGGAACACTGTATAGGGTTTCCAAGGAGTGGCTGGTGAGTTGGAATGGTCCAATAGGGAAGGAAGATCCACAAGTGGTTCACAAGGTATGGTTGTAGGAGTAGGAGTGTACTACATGTGGACATAAGGAACTTTGGGATGATGGAAATATTTGATATCTTGCTTGTGGTAGTTTTATCAAAACATGCAAGGTTGTACACTAATAAAAGGTGAGTTTTTAAATTTTCAATTAAAAAAGCTAATAGTCACTTAATCTCAATAGCATAAATAAAGTGAATTTTACTGAACCAAAGGAAAATGTAGTAAAACCACAGAGCTGAAGGGTGGTACAATGGGCTTTTAAAATTTTTTGGAAAATGAAATGAAAAGATAATGGAAGTTTTCCACAAACATTTTAAAGCCTCCTTTTATTTGTGACTCTCAAATTCCAGTGGCATGTAAGTTACTCATTTTGAGTGAAGTTGTGGAATGGCAGGGAAAAAAAAAAAAGTAATGTTTTTGTCTGGTAACAAAGCATCTTGTTAGGAAAAGAATGGTGGCTTAGTCGAACATGCCTGTGCCTACTGGGGGAAAAAATTATATTCAGCGAATCAGTTTCAGAGAGAAACGCATTAGGACAGCAATACATTATAGATTATACTCAATGTTTGCATTTATATTGACTAGGGCATTTGTATTTAATGATTCTTTTTTAACTTCGTCTGTCAGAAATAATTTATGAGCAAAGAAGTTAATTTATTAGTCATATAAAAAACAATATCATTAGCTCCACTGTGGCTTTATGAAATATTTGTCATCACTGGGCTTTATTTTATTATGTCATAGTGCCTCAGTATGAAAAATATTAATATTGATCAAATGTAATATTGCTTTAGAGGCCCCTAATTTCAGATAGGCAAGTGTCCCTTTACTATCTTTGGGACTGTAGTTGAAGCATTAGTTGCATGACTGTGAAACAGACAGGGCTAGCTCTTTATAGGTATTCAATGTTGTTTTTGTTATGTGCCGTGGAGTTGGTTCCGACTCATAGCGACCCTATATAGGGTTTCCAAGGCTATAAATCTTTACAGGAGCAGAAAGCCTCATCTTTCTCCCGCGGAACAGCTGGTAGTTTCGAAACTGCTGACCTTGCGGTTCGCAGGCCGATTTGTAACCAACAAATATTTACTGAGTTCCTTCTCTGCAAATGATACAACATGGGCCTCTAAGGGACTCATTCCCATGGGCAACTGTCTGTTGATGTTGAATTTGGTCATCTGGTAAATTATGCTTCAGTTTAAAGCTTAATAATAAAAAGGAGAAAAATGTGAATTTTGTCTCCATCATATAAAATACAGTTTACGAGTACCTAGGATACTGGATCCTGTTAAAAAGAAGGATAGTGTTGTAAGAAGAGAATGGGCTTTAGAATGTGAGTAGATTGCATTCAAATTCTAGACTACAGGGCTTATTTAGCTTATATGATTTTCAGTTTACTCGTTTATTTTAAAAGGGAGAGAAAGATAATACCTTCCTTATGGCTTGTAACTGTCAAACATATGATGTTTCTGAAATGTGAGTGAAAGTATAGAACATAAGCAATACACTGTAGTTTGCTTTCCTTTTCTCTAGGTCTCAACGGCAAGTTAGTAGATGCAGTTCTTATCTTCATGGACCTTATGATTTGGAACCTAGGATAGTTACATGCTGCTGTTGTTAAGTGATGTAGAGTGGGTTCTAACCCATAATGACCCTGTATAGGATTTCCGAGGAGCAGCTAGTGAGCTTGAATCGACTTTGCAGCCCAGCCCATTAACCCACAGCGCCACACCCTCAGGATACAGTAAAGAACACAGCGCAGGCTGTCCCCAGGTTATGAGTGAGTCCTGTTTCTCTGTCTATAAGAATTCATATTTAAGTCAGAATAGTTGTATATGGTTCTCATTTAGCTTTACTTTAGTGCAAGAATGGGAGCCCTGGTGATGCCGTGGCTAAAGCACTCAGCTGCTAATCAAAAGTCCATCCCCTCCACAGCATAAAGAGGTGGTAGTCTGCCTCTATATAGATTTAGAACGTTGGAAACTTCTACCCTGTCCTATGGGGTTGCTATGAGTCAGAATTGACTTCCTGGCAGAGTATTTTGTTTTGTTTTAGTGCAAGAAAAATATTGAAGCCTCTTCAATGATTTAAAAGCTGCAACTGTGATGTGATGAGGAATTCTCATTGCAAGTTGGGATTAGTTCAACTCATTTCAAAGCAAGGGCAAATTTACATAAAATTCTTAAAGATTAGAAGTTAGAAAACACTATATAGCAGTTTCACTTCATCCTGAAGGTTGCTCTAAGTTGGAATTGACTTGAAAACTAATCGCAACAACAAGAAAGGCAAGCAGTTGTCTGTAAATCTGATATTTGTAAGACTATGGGAGCTCGCTGGGTTGTCTGCCCTCCCTGTCTTCCCCACCTCTCTGAATGATTGCAGTGATTTCCTAACCTGTCAAGTCTTACAGGACCTCTCCCAGTTTCAATGCATGGTCTTCACTCAGAGGGAGCAGTCATCCAAAGTCTTTTGAACTGAAACAAAGTTAGTTCTTCTCTGAGGTGAAAACTGTAATGTGTGCAACCTGTTTTGTTTAACACTTTCAAGACTTCATAAACTGATTTCAATGGATATCTGTCATCTTTAACCAAAAATTGTAACTAATGCCTATGCCCCAAGCTATTGATAGAAATTAATTAGCACAGAAGTGACATTTTCAAAGCTTGCCTTCTGGAGTAATGGAATACATTTGGATTGGAGTGTGAAAAAACTGGCCTGGAGAATATATGTAAATTTCCTAGTTATGAGGGAAGCCCTTAAAACTGAACCTAAATTTCAGTCTTGTTGCTAAGTGCCCATAGTGACCCTGTATAGGGTTTCCAAAGAGTGGTTGGTGAGCTTGAACTGCCGACCTTGCAGTTGAAAACAACTTTGCGGTCCAGCTCATTAACCCAGAGTGCCACACCGGTACTCCAATTTTTAGTCTAGTGGCCTTTATTATACCACACTACTATCCACTATGTGATGGAGTACCACAAAAATCTGGAACAAGCTTTGTGACTGAGCAACAATGACAACAACAACAACAAATAAAAACAACACAATCAAAATCTTCCCGTATAAGTGACTCCAATACCATAGCTCTGCTTCCTCAGTGGTCATATTGTGAAGAACAGCAGCCTATGAGGAAGGTGAGAAGGCAGGCTTTACTTAAGTAAAGTTTTCTATGATGGTTTCCCATTTACTTGTCTGATTTTTCTTACATGATAAGAAATTGAAAAAATATTATAAATATAGCATTGCACATATCATCATTTACTATATACAAGGAGCAACAAAGCAAGTTGGTTTCAGAGTGAGAAAAGGCAGATATGCAGAGTGAAGCAGAGAAAAGAGAACAAATCAATGTGTGTGTATGTCCAAAAGAGTATCGGCTTTAGTTTCTGGTAGCATTTTTTTGTCTCTGACTCTGAACTAGTGCTGACACTTGCCCATTCTTGTCACTCCTAAGGTATGTGAAATATATGAAATATATCCTTAACATAAAAGGGTTAACTTGTCTAACACTGATTTCCTACAGGCAGGCTGGATTCTGAAAAGAAGTTGGCTTGATGCTGAGTTCCAAAGAAACCATGTCCCGGGATTTAAAGCAATTGATCATAGACAAGAACATTGCTTAGATCCAGCCATTGATTACACTGGGAAAGCAGTTTGTGCTTCCCTATCATGAATGCTAATGTGGACTATCCAGCTACTAGACTGCCATATCATACAGCTGCAACCAAAAGTCTTGGCCTCATCCAGACTGTGCTTACTCTATAGGAGAGTAAATATTGAGCTGGCAAAATAAGGCAACACAGTCCAAGGATTAAAGTTCCTTCCATATAATCTGTCATTCGAATTTACTTTGTATTTCTTCATTACCCTAGAATATTATGGGTAAAAGAAAACTGGTTCAGTGGCAATGCTCTTATACCCAAGAATTTTCATCACTGCATATCACTCCAACAAGCCTGATGCCTTCTTATCCTTGACTTTTCCCTTGTTTTGTGGCAATGCTCATAACACAGCTCCCTCTTTTTGCTTAAGGTAGTCTATGGAGGTTATTAGTAGCTGATCAAAGTGTTAAGAAAGCAGAGGAAGAAAGGAGACAAGATGGCATACGGATAAAGCACTGCCCAATTCCTCTGTGAAAAACGGAGTGAAACAGATACAGATGCTGCTGCTGGAAATTTGAACATTAAATGAGCTGACCAAGAATTGGATTAAACACCAATTGGAGCAGGATACCAGGAAAAACAAGTGACTGAGAATAGACCTGGGGTTTGAGGGCTGATGTAATGTGGCCATTTTGAGTCACAGAAGGCAACAAGCACAGATGAGAAGAAGCCAACTTTATAGAGTCACCTTGAGACAGAGACACAGGGTGGGCAGGTCTGGAGTAAAGCAAGTCATCCACACCAACCACCCCACCCAACAGGTAAGTGCCTCCATCCACTCCTGCACCATTGGATCAACAATAGATGGTGGGCAGCACTTGCTAACCCTGCCTGCAGCTGCTCTTCACAGCCAGAAATAGACACCTGCACCCACTCTCCTGTCAGTTTACTCCACAACCCAGAGACAGTTGAGGAGCACTCCAGTGCTTCAAAACTAGCGATCAGAGTAGCACCTCTACTCTGCACACCTGGATATATCAAAACAAAACACCCAGAGTGAAACAACCCAATACATAATCAGCAATAATTGCAACAACTCCAAATGTCTTGTAGACAGCAGACAACTTCAAATCAAACAAACAAAAGGAAAAGATGGTGCAAGCAAGTAACCAAAATAAAGCACCAGGAAACATCCTCAAGGAAGAACAGGTAATAGAACAACCTGATAAGGAATTCAAAAGATATAGGACCTTTCAAGAGCTCAAGGAAATCACAAACAAAAACCAGGGAAACAAAGACAATACCCCTAGAATTCAGGAAAACAATGAGAACAAGAATAAATAGACAATTAGAAGCCATACAAATGTAGAAAATAGAAATCATGAAGATTGAAATTTCAGATATAGATAACACATTGGAAGGGCAAAAGAGTTGAAGCAAATAAATAAAAGAATGACTCAGTCAGTGAGTTAGGAGATAAGTCTCTTCACACCCACTTATATGAGGAAAAAAAAATCAGAAAAAAGAATGAAGAAAGTCTAAGAATTATGTGGGATGCTATCAAGAAGAGGAGTATAGTATGGCACTGTGGGTTAATGCGCTGGGTGGCAATGTTGGTTTGAACCACAAGGTCAGCAGTTCAAGCTCACTAGACACTCCTCAGAAACCCTATTCAGGGTTGCTTTGGGTCAGAATTGATGCACTGGCACTTGACAACAATAACAATCAAGAGGAGAGGCGCCCAGTGCTCTGTAGGATATGCACTGGACTGCAAACCACAAGGCAGGTCGTTTGAGCCCTACCAGCCACTCCACAGGAGAAAGATGAGGCTTTCTGCTCATGCAAAGGTTTACGGACTTGGAAACCCTATTTTGGGTGGCTATGAGTCTGAACTGAGGGAAAAAATCTGAATTCCATAACAGGAGGAGGTAACTAAACAAAACACCGCAGAGAATTGTCAAAGATTTGCTAGCAGAAAGCTTCCATATATCATGAAAGACAACAACAACAAAAAAGCGCATCCAAGAATTGAAATGAACCCATTACAGGATAGACCAAAAAAGAAAGTCATTAAGATGTATCATAATCAAACTTTCCACAATCAAAACCAAAGAAAGGCTATTGAGAGGGAGAGCAGCTCAGCAAAAGCAAAACTTTACCTACCATTAAGACTAAGATTTTTCATTTCTTGGCAGAAACTGCACAGGCAAGAATGCAATAGGATGGCATACAAACAAAGAGAGAGGAAGAGAGGGAGGGAGGGAGGAAGGAAAGAAGAAAACAAAGATAAAGAGAAACAAGAATTATTGCACTATGAGTAATGACTCAACGGCACTTAATAAGAAGTGTACATCCAGCGAAACATTTCCTCAAAAACAATGGTTAAATTAGTGCATTTCCATATAAACAGAAATTAAGGAAATTTGTTAATAACCAGATCAACATTATAAGAAATGCTAAAGGGAGTCTTTTACCATAAAACTAATAACATCAGACACAATCCTGAGATTAAGATACATGAAAACATCACCCAGAAACTAACCCATAAAAAGAATTCTCAGAAATGAAATAAACTTACAAGACTGAAAACAGGATGCCATAAATATATCCATGTACTTGTATTGTTGTTGTTGTTGTTAAGTGCCATCGAGTCGGTTCCTACCCATAGCGACCCTGTACAGGGTTTCCGAGGGTATAAATCCTTACGGGAGTAGAAAGCGTCATCTTTCTCCCGCGGAGCGGCTGGTAGTTTTGAACCACTGACCTTAAGGTTCGCAGCCCGATTCGTAACCACTACGCTACCATGTACTTGTATAGGTAGAGCAAAACAAGAGATAAAGTTATTAAAACTTTAGACAAACACCTTGAAGGTATGCATCACTGGGTAAGGACTGTAGTCACAAGTGACATCAAGTTCAACTGGTATGAATAACATGGTCTATAAAAACCAATGTTCTACATCCTATTTTAGTGAGTAGTGACTGGTGTTTCCAAAACGATTTGTCTCTCACCATCTGGAGCAAAGAAGAGTGAAGAAAGTCAAAGATACATGGATACAATTAAACCAGAAGACTAATGGACCACAGAAACCTCAATCTTCATGCCTTAGAGATCAGAAAAACTAGATGGTGCCTACCTGCTGACTGCTCTGAAATGTATTACAATAGTAGGTATGAGAGTGGGAGTAAAATGTGGAACAAAACTCAAAATTATGAAGATGAAAGAAAGGAAGGAAGGCAGAAAGAAAGAGAAGACCAGGCCTACTGGTCTGATTGAATGCTGGGAGATCAATCAGAAGTCTTTATACGGGATTCCCTAAATGATTTTCTTGTAGCTTTGTTAAAAAGGGTGTCATTTACTCTCCTTCTGATTCTACTAGTTTAATTCATGATTGGTCTGTTTCATATTCTGGTTTTGATTATACAAATTATTATCTAACTCAGTCAAAAAATAGAAGCTAGTTTATGTTTAGTTGGGTTATGCCACGTTTTGTTGTTACCCCTTCCTCTTCCTTAATAATTCAAAATGATCTATCTGTATAGACTTTTTGCTGCTTTGAACATTGTTTATTTGAAGCAGTTTAGTAAATTAACCCTAGATCCTTATACAGTAACAGCCTGTGTTGTGACTCCTTTTGCTATTTTATATCCTAATAACCCCGATGATTTGACTTTGACTCATATTGGTTCTGTGTACTACATTTACTGTAAGCATTGTTATATTACAAATTGTATTAATGCTTCTTTTTCTCCTAATACCTTCATTGTAGTCAGACGTCCACCTTTTGTCATGTTGCCTGTGACTTTATCTGATCCTTGGTATACTGATCCTGCTTTATTTACCTTAGAAAAAGTATCTTCATCTTTAAGCCGACCTAAGCGTTTTGTTGCTGCACTTAAGGAATTACAGCATTCATTTCTATTATAAGTTCTATTGCAGTTTAAGCTACAGCCTTAGTTCAACAAGTTCATACAGCTAATCATGTGAATGATCTCTCAAAAAATATCTCTTTACCATTAGTTGTTCAAGAGCAAATAGATTAGGGATTAGTAGATAGGATTAATATTCTAGAAGAAGCTGTTCTTTACATGGGGACACAAATAGAAAATATTAAAACTAGGATGATTACTGCATGTCATCATAATTACAAATGGATATGTGTGACACCTTTATCCTACAATGGCACAGATATTACTTGGCCTCAAATTCAAGCTCATCTTAAAGGCATTTGGAACAACTCTGATATTTCATTCAATATGCAGGCTTTACATTCACAAATTAGATTTAT
>NW_006408526.1:15219802-15221194 GCF_000296735.1 Chrysochloris asiatica
ATAAGAATCAAGGGAGTGTTCTGATGTTTCCTTTCTGTTGTAACCTGAATGTTTATTGAACACAAAGAATATAATACTTAGTTAAATTGCAATTGATTGTACCATGACTATAGAGAAATCCTAATAGTATATAAGAAGCAGAAAACTCTTAAGTAAAAGAGAAGTCATCTGCCTAAGTAAAAAAGAAGTCATCATCATCTGCCTAAGACTCATGACCCATCAACTCTGTGTGTGTGTGTGTGTGTGTGTGTGTGTTTTTCACCGACTCTGTACCCCCTTCCGAGCTCTCACAAATTGTCAAGGCTGGTCCCCAGCTATTGAAACTTGTGGAACTCCTGAGATTATAACACTTGGTCACTCCGCAAGTCTGGAACTGAACACCCAGCTCAACTTTCAGCCAAACAATAGACAGGCTTAAAGGGAAACCGCGGCATCAGGAAGGTACACACTCCCTAAAACAATCAAGCAGAGGGGTTCAAAAGGACAGCATCTGCCTAGAGATGAAGTTAAAAAATCAGGAAGGTATATGAAAGAAAGACCAATGGAAACAGTAAACACAAGGAGAAAGTCAGGATTGCAGTGTCACAAACAAAATGTGTATGAGTTGGTGAATGGAAAACTCGTTTGCTTTGTAAACTTTAAATTATAAAAAAGAAAAGTTTAAAATAAATAAGTAAAGAAAGCAGGGGATAAATAAAGATATCCATTCTAACATTCCATATTTATTTAGTAAAAGATACTCTCGTGGATGACAGATGAATATGTGTCTTAACTCAGGCTAAGGGAAAAGGTTGATAGCTATGAAACAGAGCTGGTGTTAAGTGCTGTCAAGTCAGTTCTGACTCGTAATGACCCTGTAGAGGGTTTCCAAAGAGCCTTTGGTAGGTTTGAATTGCTGGCCTTGTGTCTTAATGTACTTCCATACAGTGGCTTTGTGCATTGTTACTTAACAGGTAACCCGACACCATGATTTTAAAAGGTCAGAAGTTGTCTTCGTAGTTTCCCACCGCCACAGAAATGGTCTGGATTGAGAGCTCTTGCTTTGTGTCAAAGAGGTCTACTTGACTTCATGATAGACTATGTTTTATGGTTAAAGACTCCCTTTAGCATTTCTTATCATGTTGGTCTGGTTCTTAACAGATTACCTTAATTTCTGTTTATGTGGAAATGTCCTAATTTAACCACTTAATTTGAGGAACTGTTTTCCTTCTTCTTAATGACTTTTTGCTTTCTTCCTGTGTAATGTTCTTGATGCCATCCCACAATTCATCTGGTCTTTGGTCTTTAGTTTTTAATGTATCAAATCTATTCTTCAGATGATCTCTAAATTCAGGTGGGATATATTCAAGGTCATATTTTGGCTCTTGTGGACTTGTTTTCATTTTCTTCAGC
>NW_006408526.1:15221579-15225044 GCF_000296735.1 Chrysochloris asiatica
TTCTTCCCTGTAGGTGCATGTATATTATACTATCACAGTGTTGTACCTCATGACAGATCTTTGAAATTCATCCAATTTGGAATCTGCCAACTCAGCTGGTCAATCAGTACTAGAATAATACTTCTCAGAGAACGAATGAAATTTCCGTAAGATTGGGCTTGTGGGCAGAGGCTGAAAATTATCAGTGATAGAATCTCTCTTTTATTTCAAAATAATTTTGCTGTTTTTCTTATTATGAAAAAAAAAGGGGGGGATGGAATCCTGTTGGGACATTCTAAAATCAGCTCTGGGCTGCAAGTTCAATTTGAACCACAAGGTCGGTGGTTCAAACTCATCTGTCGCTCCTTGGAAACCCTATATGGAGTCACTGTAAGTTAGAACTGACTCAATGGCACTCAACAGCATGGTAAAAATTATAAAGAATAGCAATACAAAAAATGCTTTAAGTTCCAGTAAAAAAAAAAAAAAAATACAATGTTAATATTTTAAAGAAAATATATATGTCCTTCCAGCTTTTATTTATCAATGGCTATTTGTAAACTACTTTTCTTTTATATTCACTTGTTTTCAGTTCTTCACTTACCATCTATGGGTAGAAAGACGATCTAGTCTTGCTTACTTGAAAAAGTGTGTTTATCTTTCTTTTTAATTATAATTTAGTTTGATATAGACTTCAACTCCCTTTTGAAAACATTGAAGATATTATTACATCATTTCTCTCATTTATTGTCTTGAATGACTAATATGTTGTCCCATTAATTGTTGTTGTTATGTGCTCTGGAGTTGGTTCCAACTCATAGAGACCCTATATAGGGTTTCTGAGGCTGTAAATCATGGCGGGAGCAGAAAGCCCCATCTTTCTCCCACGGAAAAACTGGTAGATTTGAACTGCTGACCGTGAGGTTAGCAGCCCGATTCGTAAACACCACACTACCAGAGCTCCTTATCTATTAATAGTCATTCCTTTATTCATATAGCTTTCAATTGACTTCTTTTTTCTTTTAAGTTAGGGAATTGTTGCTTTTGCTTTGGGTTTATGTATTTATTTTTCTGTGTATATCTTGACAACTTCTTCCAAGAGATTTCTTCAAATGTGAAAATGTATCCAGAGTTTTAACTACTGTTCTTTTTTTTGACACATTAGTAACTGTAAGTTAGAGAGCCTTATTCTGTTCTCCAAGACTTATATCTACTCTTTCATATTTCTAGAAAGAAGGAAAAAAGAAAAAAAAATTGGTGCTTTTCGCTTTTTGAGAGATGAATTCAGATCTCTCATTCACTTCAACATTTTTTTCTTAAATTATATTAAGTCTAATGTTTAACAATCCATTGAATATTATATGTTTAATTTTAGTTATTTTTCTTTGTATTTCTAGGCTTTCTATTTCATTATGCTTTAAATCTGTCCATTTCGCTTTTTCTATACTTTTCTTTTCAGAAATATTATCTCAAAGTGTCTTTTCAGTTGGTTTTTTTTATCTACAGTTCTTTGGGTTTGCCTCTCTTTCTTATATTAGCAATCTATATCTCATGACAATAGATACTGTCACATACTTTGTCATTTTACTGTGGGCTCAGCATTGGTGAAAATTATCTGTCTTAAGGGGTCCTTTATGAATCATGCATTGTGGAGATGTTTCTGTGTTGTGGATTGTTCTAGAGTCCTTGAGATTTATAAATCCTATGTCAATTTATGACTCCTGGTGGGCGCTTTAGGGGCAGCACTGGATTGCTAACCACAAGGTTGGTGATTCAAACTCAGCTGCTCCTCAGAAACCCTGTACAGGGTCACTGAATTGGAATTGACTCCACGACACTTAACCAGGATTGGATATATTTCCTCTTTTCTGGAGTCCTGATGTGGTGCTGTGGGATAAAACACTGAACCTCAAGGTCAGTTTGAACCTCAAGGTCAGTTTGAACCACAAGGTCAGCAGTTCAAACTCACCTGCTGCTCCTTGGAAACCCTATACAGGGTTGCTACAAGTCTGAACTGATTTGACGGCACTTAACAACAACCACAAAATCAATTTTTATGGAGTCCATGTGTGGCACTGTAGGATAAGCACTGGATTGCTAACAGCATGATCGGCAGTTCAAACCCACCAGCCACTCTTTGGAAATCCTATACAAGGTTGCTATGAGTGTGAACCACCTCAACTGTACTTAACAGCAGCAACAGTTTTTATATTAATTACTTTGCCTTAGGCTTCATCACGTCTCATATTTTAAGGAAGATTCTTGGCTCAAAACTAGTATTCTGAGTAGACTACTGTATCTGTTACCACCAGAGACTAGATTAAGCAGCCTACCTTTTCCCTATATTTTTGGACTGGAGAGCTGGGATTTACAAACTGTCACTCATGGATGGGTGAACTATTCCTATGCTTCCATCTTCATAGTTCCAGATCCCGTTCTGAGCATCAGAACTGCAGTCTCAATGCTGATCTATTCCACATGGTCATTAGAACCACTAACCCAAAGTAATATATAACTAGTGTTCTTAATCCTGGGTCATACAATGGTAACTCCTTCTCATCCTCCGGAGTTGTCTCTGAAATGATAACACTTAGCTTTGATCTTCAATCCCACCAGCTGCTCCATGAGAGAAAATTGAGACTGTCTGCTCCCATAAATATTAAAAATATTGGAAATTGTAAGGAGCAGTTCTACTCTGATCCTATAGGATAACTAAGAGTTGGAATCTACTTGATGGCAGTGGATATGTACTATGTACTTTACAAAATAAGCTTATTTTCTTTAGCACAGTCCTGGTGTGGCGCTGTGGGCTAATGCGTCAGACAACAAAGTCCTTTGAACTGCAAGGTCGGTGCTTCAAGCTCACCAGCTGCTCCTTGGAAACCCTATACAGGGTCGCTATGGGTCGGAATTGACTCGCTGGCACTTCACAACAACAACATGCTAAAAGAAGAGCGAACTTCCCTTTTCAGTTTAGGCCACAGTGTTGGAAGTCTATGATGTTCCACTGCATGTCTAATTCTCAAGAGAAATGTACACGTTAAAATTTTACTCAACTTTCATTAACGTTACTTAGGCAAAATGAGCTAAGACAACTAAAATAAAAGTGCTTTCATATAATATCTGGCATTTTTAGATAAAGCATTATATGTAGACAGGAAAACATATCTTTAATTATGGACAAATAAACAAGTTGAGTGCTGGGTAATAGATTGATTTTCCAATGGGAAAATTAATCAATTTTATTGGCAATTAAATTTACAGGAATTCATTTGGGTACATTAGCTGTTAATAGAGTTTAATAACATCGGCCTTTTGGTAGTATAGTTGTTATCTCATTCAATATTAATTCAAGGTAAATAAACATCTCTCTATAAGGAGCTCTGGTAGCGTAGTGGTTATGAATTGGGCTGCGAACCTTAAGGTCAGCGGTTCGAAACTACCAGCCGCTCCACGGGAGAAAGATGAGGCTTTCTACTCCCGTAA
>NW_006408526.1:15225519-15240374 GCF_000296735.1 Chrysochloris asiatica
AGAGAAAATTGAGACTGTCTGCTCCCATAAATATTAAAAATATTGGAAATTGTAAGGAGCAGTTCTACTCTGATCCTATAGGATAACTAAGAATTTTTAAAAAACAAAACAAGTATTGGCTGAAGCAATATATGAACCCAAATATGAAAATATCTTCTTAGAAAGTCAAAACAAGCTGTTTAATATTTCATAGACCTCATAAATAATAAATATATACACTTACAATATTTTCCTGACAAGAATGCCAAAGCACTTCACAATTAAATACCTATTATTAGCCTTGCTTTGCATGGGAGGAGTTAAAGTTTAGGAGAGTAAACATAATATTCAAGTTTGTACAGCAAATCAGTAGCCAAGAGAGAAAATGAGCCTTTCTTGGGTCTCATCCTGTGCTCTGGCCTGAACACAGCATATCATCAGCATAAATCTATTCAGAGCATTCAGGGCATTCATTAAGTAGGTCATGTAGATGTGCCTAGAATGTACAGCGATGTTACAGATCACTGTGGAATCACAAACAGCAACAGTGAGTTAAATAGACCATGAAATTTCAAATCTCCAAACTGATAAATATCTATTACAAAAAGGAAAAGAGAAAAAGGAGAAGGGCATTTCCCCATTATACAAAATCCTGATGCTTATAAACCCCTTATTTTGATTGATTACTTTTCATATCAGTTTGGTTAAATGAAGGTAGGGACAAAAGGCATTGAGTTCATCGCTTAGAGTAAGCAGAAATGCTCACTCTGTTAAAAAAAAAGGGCAGAAATATTTTAATAGAACGATGCCTTTGCTTGTAAGAGTTGTTGTTGTTGCTAAGTGCCGTCGAGTTGGGATCTGATTCATAGTGACCCTGTACAGGGTTTCCAAGGAGCAGCTGGTGAGTTGGAACTGCAGGCCTAAATGGTCCAAACCGACGTTGCAGTTTACCGCATTAACCGGCAGTACCACACTTGGTTATATTGAGCTTCCTAGAATCACTTGTTCTTCCGTTAAACTACAAGATGACCTGGAAGTGCATGAAGTTAGATACATGAAATCTTAGGTTTAATCTCTGCTATGCCTCTGTCATTTTATGTGATCTTGAGCAAGTGATTGAACTAGCAGGATTTTATATCTTGCTTTGGATATCATTTTCACTTATTTGACTATTATCAATAACGTTTAATGTGCTTTTTTGAACATGTTTGTCTAGAGTAGGTTCCAAGAAGTAGAGTTGATTGTCCACTGGGTATGAATATGTGAGTACAATTCCCCAAATGGGTGAGACAGATTACATACCTGAAAGATAATGAGAGTAGCTGTTGCCTTACTTTTTGCCAATATTTGATTTCATCACATTTAATGTTTTCCATTTGAAAGTTTAAATCAGTAAGTCATTTTTGTTTCAATTTTCACTTACTGCTTTTTATGAAACTACAATATACTTAAAGCTCATAGATGTTTGTTCAACTTTGTAAATGATCTCTTCAGATTCTTTTCTCCTTTTTATTGGATTGTTTGAATTTTCTTATTGGTTTGCTTAATATAACTAATATCGGTTCATCTTTGCAAATAACTTTCTTCTACACAATACTTGTTTTTTAACTATACTAATGGTTTATGTATCCTACTGACATTTAAAAATAAAACATAATCAAATATCAATTTATTCTTTGTAATTCTGTATTATGCATACTATTTAATACGGCCTTTCCACAAAGAAAATAAGAGTTTATTATGTTTTGGTTATTAACATTCTACCTTACAAGTTTGCTATAATCACTTAGTTTTAGGAGTCTCTTTACTGATTTTTTGGAATTTGCTACATAGACAATCATGTCATCTGGGAACAACAACAAAAATACTTTAATTTTTCTTTCCAATTTATATACATTTTACTTCCCTTCCTTGTGCAATTACATTAACTTATTTAATAGTCCTTCTAGTAAGATGTTGAGTACTTTTGAAATTTCCTTTTAATTAATTTGTTATTCTGTGGGTTTTTAAAGAACTATGGGACATGTTTCAAGAATTTTCTGTTATTTATTTTTGTTTTATTACATTATGGTCAGATAGCATACTTGGCATAATTTTGATCCTTTGAAACTTATTTAAACTTGGTTTATGACCCAAAATATGGACTATCTTATTAGACATTCTGTGGTTTTTGGATGAAGTGTTCTACAAATGTCACTTAGGTCAAGTTGGTTGATTGTATTTTTCAGGTCATCTATATCCTTATGAGTCTCTGCATTATGTTAGTTATTGAGCAAGTGATGATAAGATCTCTGACTCTTTATTTATTTGTCTGATAAATTCACAGTTTTATCAGTTTTTAATATGGATCTTTTCACTCTGTTATTAGGTGCATAAATGTGTAGGTTGCTATGCATTCCTGATAAACTGACCCTTTTGTTTTTATGAAATAGACTTCTTTATCCTTGGTAACTTTGTTCTGAAATGTACTATATCTGATAATGTGTAATTACCCAGTTATATGAACTTAGTGTATCTTTTGTAATTACTCAGCAAGTATTATCTTGGTATATTTTTCATCCTTTTAGTCATAACCTAATTGTGTCTTTGTATTTATTGTCTCTTTTTTTCCATATTAAATAGTTAATTTCTGTTTCTTTAATCAAACAGTATCTCTTTTTTTGTTGTTGATGTTTTAGCTCATTTATATACTGTATCAGGAGTCCTGGTGTGGTGCGGCGTGTTAATGCACCAGCCTGCAAAGCCGTTTGAACTGCAAAGTTGGCGGTTCAAGCTCACCAGCCACTCTTCGGAAACCCTAACCAGGACGGCTATGAGCTGGAACTGACTCTATGGCACTTAACAACAACAACAACATACTATATCAAGGCGCTCTGGTAGCATAGTGGTTATGAGTTGGGCTGCCAACCTCAATCTCAGTAGTTCGAAACTACCAGCAGTTCCATGGGAGAAAGATGAGGCGATCTGCTCCCGTAAAGATTTACAACCTTCAGAAACCTGTGCAGGGCCACTATAATTCGGAACCGATTCCACGGTACTTACCAACAACAACCAACATTATTGACAGGTTGTTGTTGTAAGTACCAAGGTGCAACTGGTGAGTTTGAACCAGCTCATGGTACAGTGCTTATCCTACAGCACCATACCAAGACTCTATTATTGATATTTCTTTTGTTTTGTTAAGTGCTGTTGAGTCAGTTTCGACGCACAGCAATCATATATAAGGTTTACAAAGAGCAGCTGGTGAGCTTGAACCACCAACCTTGCAATTCAACCAACTTTGTAGTCTAGTACATTAACCTGCAGCACCACACCAAGACTCCATTTGATGTTATTAAGCTTAAATTACCACCAACCTTGCAATTCAACCAACTTTGTAGTCTAGTACATTAACCTGCAGCACCACACCAAGACTCCATTTGATGTTATTAAGCTTAAATTGATCATTTTCTATTTGTTTTACGTTTTCCCATGCTTTCTTTGTTTTGGGACTAATAGTAATTAACAATTATTATGATAATTTCTGGGTTTGTTTTACAATCTTATTCTTGCTTTTTTTCCCCTATGAACTAACTTTAATTTATAAATGCACTAATTTTAAATAAATCTTCAGATTGCTATGCAAATGAAAACACTAAACAATACATTAAAGGGGATCGCCTCAAAATTAAACAAAAAAATGTATAGCTACATTGACAGAGACTTAGGCTGAATGGGTATGAAAGAAGAGTAGAATATATATATTTATATGTCCCATAAATGAGTTTGAAAGAGGATATTCATACATGGGTAGCCACAGGAAGGGAGACGGATAACTATTGTTGCATGGAGGGGATTGCAATCATTGAGATGAAACGAAGAGTATGACTTCGTGAATGTAGTAAAACTGATGATCTTGTTTGTAAACCTTCACTCAATTTAAAATAAATTAGATAGATGATAGATAGATAGATAGATAGGAAAAAACCAGCAATAACAATATGTTGACGTTTATAAACCATCTATTATGAGGAAAACACTATTTTAAGTAATTTACTCATACATGTTTAATCCTCATAATAACTCTATCAAATAGTGTTATTTTATATCTAGTATTAGATGACAAAAGTTAAGCATGAGTTGATTAATTTCTGCAACATCACAGGTAAATAAAACCCAGAGACCACATTCTTAACCATTATTCTATTAAAGTTTTCCAGTTGCTTGCTTTGTTGACTGTTATCCCTCGTGTTGTTTTTCTTTGTGAGCCTTGAGTAAATTATTTTCTTGTCTTCTCTCTTCTTTTCCTTCCTTCCTAGATTGCTTTTGCCTTTCCTTTCTCTCTCTATTTTTTTCCTTTCAATCTAGGAAGAATTCTATATAAAGGCCAGGCTTTCCATACTATTTTTCTTTGAATATTGTATATCATTCTTTCTAATTTCTAAATTTCGTATTATATCTCTTGGTTTGGTGGTTTCCTTCACCTGTATATGTACTGTTCTCATTTCAAAATAAGATATTGCATTGGTGCTTGAGGTCTTTTTTCTTTTGGTGTATTACAAATTCATATTCTTTTCAACAGGTGATTTAATGCAAGTCATGGCTGCATAGCTGTCTCTGCTATCATTTCATAATTTAGAAAGATGCTAGAAAGGATCCACGATCCTAAGAAACATTTTTTAGTGGCACTGTGGGATTAATGGACTGAACTGCAAAGTTGGTTTAAGCCATATAGCTGGCAGTTCAAGCTCACCAGCTGCTCCTTGGAAACCCTGTACAGGGTTGGTATGGGTCGTAACAGACTCGATGACACTTAACATCAACACCTAGAAGTATGGCTTTGTGGGATAAAGCACAGGACCACACAGTCAGTTTACATTACAAGGTTGGAAGTACAAACTCACCAGCCACTTCTTGAAAACCCTATACAGGTCCGCTACGAGTCAGAATTGACTGTATGACATTTAACAATAACAACCTAGAAGAAAGAGCTCTGGTGGTGTGGTTGGTTGTGCTTTGGGCTGCTAATATCAAGGTCATCAGTTTGAATCCACCAACTGCTCCTTGGAAACCTTAAACAGGGTGGCTATGAGTCTGAACCAATCAAGGGCAAACAACAACAATCTAGAATAAGATATTATCCTCTGTGAGTCTGACTCTTTTTTATTTCATTTTGTTTGTTTTTCCCCCCTACTTGTGGGATTCTTTGGGCCCTGTTATTGTTGGGTACCATTGAGGTGATTTATCAGAGTGAACGCATGGAACTGCCTTATAATTTTTTTGTTGTTGTTGTTATAAACTTTATGGAAGTAGAGCTCCAATTCTTTCTTCCTCAGAGCTGCTGGGTGAGTTTGAACTGCCAACCTTTTAGTTAGTAGCCAAGTAGCCAAGCATTTTAATTGATGAGCCATCAGGACTAACCCTGTAGGAGTTCATCTTTTGACAAACGCTGTTTGACTTTGGTTTAGGAGTCCTGGGTATCTTCAATTTCATTACCTTTTTTTCTATTTCCTCCTTTCTGGGAAAAAGGGAGGCAATTGAAATGATATATTTTTTGGCAGATGTGGACCATTAGTCTCAAATGACTAAGCAACATTCTCAAAGTCCTCGGTAGTTATGTTGTTATGATTAGCTGTCGTTGGGTAGCCCATGACTTACGATGACCTTATACACATCAGAGCAAAAGCACTGGCCCATCTTGCACTATCCCATTATTGGCTGTGGATTGAACCAGTGTGAGTCATAGAATTTTCATGTAGCTGATTTTTGGTAGACGATCACTAGGTCTTTTTCCTTAGGCTTAGTATAGAAGCTTTACTGAAATTGGTTCAGCATCATAACTATCCATAAGCCTTCCCTGACAGATAAGTGGTAGTTGTATATGAGATACATTTCCTGGAACTCAACATGGTTATCACAACAATCCTATATAGAAGGTGAGAATGCTAACACTAACTAATGTCAGAGCCAAGTCTGGTATCATGACTGAATAATTCAAGAGTCTATATTACTCCACTACACTGCATAATCATAGATACTAATGATTTGTACTAGTTTTCTGGCACACCACAAGTTAATTCTATCCTTCAAATTCAAACCTATCTCATGCAATACCTGTGGAGAGATTCCTCTCCCCCATTGCTTTTCTCTGCTTCACTGCTAACAGAGAAGGCAATGGCAGCTCTTTTAATGAAGAAGATGGGAACATGATGAGATTGAAATCAGGGTCATAAACTAAGCAGTATCATCTGCACATAACATTTAGTGAAGGGAATATGAATTAATTAAGCACCAGCCTTTGAAAGAGATTAGAAAAGATTCATTTATTTGGTGGTAATATATTAATAGCAGTATATACAAATACTAAACAGCCTAGTTAATTTCCATATCAGCATGGAAGAGGCACATCAGAAAAGGAAAAGCACTGTGATGAGCATCTATGTGGACAGACATCTTGCAAGGAATTTCACATTTATTATTTTACTTAAATTCCAAACAACATTAAAGCAAACCATTGCCTATCGAGTTGATTCTGACTAATGGTGATCCTAGTCCCTGAAATCACATATAGAGTAGAATTTCTCCATAAGGTTTTCTTGGCTGAAATATTGATAGAAGCAATTCACCTGAATTTTCTCATGCTATGACATTGGGTAGGATTGAACTACCAATCCTTTGGTTAATAGACCATTGTAAACTTGTTTATAGTCCACTCAGGAACCATAAGAAGACTGAGGCCTAGAGATCCTAACTAGTTTTCATACCATTCTGTAAGTAAGTGAAGATCAAGGTTTCTCTGATGCTGTATCAGGGACTCTCTCTTTTTCATAATCTAGGGGCTTTGGCCTAGCTTCTGTTCAGTGCCTGGTGAACTACCTCCATTTTATGAGCAACGATTTTAAACTCAATAAGCGTTATCATAAAGAGGGTAATTTCTCTGTTAATATTGCTACATGGATTTATTTTCTTTCCTAGAATAAGCAGAAATGGGAATTTCTCTATAATTCATAGGGTTACACACAGTGACATTTCCTTTGTAGCTGACACTCTTTTGTGGTAGCAGTCCCTGAAAGCACTATCACAAAGGTGGGACATAACCTAGGGTTGGCCAATCAATCATGGGTCTCATTCTCTTGGAATAATAGTTTCAAGAGGCAAGTTGATATATGTCCCACAGGGACTAGTTTGAGATCCTCATTAGAAGTCTTCAAACTGCAAATGAGGAAAAAAAGTATATGTACTGGAATGAGAGAAACTTAACTTCATTTAATCACACCATGGAATGAATCTATTTAGAAATGAAGAAAATAAAGCCAAGAGAGTCATAAATAAGTGATTGATAATTTTCTAGTCTCTAGAACCAAGTATCATAGAGCACTTTTCCTCTTTCCATAATTGGATTATGATAGCTGATAAGGTTTGCTAAAGCTATTTTGATTTGGATTTATGTTTGTTTAAACATAAAAATTAAAAATCTTGACAGATACAACTTACTCTTAAAAGAACAACAAATGTGTAATCATGGAGTTTTTACCAATAGAGTATCTTGTTCTTTTGTCCTCAAAATAATTGCCATGAAAGAAACATTTAACAGGAAATGGACATGACTTTTCTTAGTACAATATCTTCTACAGATTTCACAACACATAACAGAGTGTAAATAAGGCACTCCCAACCTCCCTTCATCCCAAATAAAAGAAATGTTGTGGAGTATGTGCACACTGACTATGTGACAGTGCCAAGGACAGGCAGAAGTGATAAGGGGAATGGGCTTCCCAGATGAGTCAGAGTGTTGAACATTTCTGACTCAGGGAGTTGGTTGGCATAGTAGTCAAGAGGACCTTTAACTGACCATAAAAACTTCACACATTAAAGCTACCAAAGGACAATAGTTTTGCACACTTTAATTAGTATTTTTAAAGTCTATTCTTCATTATCAGTATTATCACTATTAATGATAGAGATTAAAAAAAAAGAGAGAGAAAAGTATGTAAGATGAAGTCTTCCAGTCCTGGCTTCTAAGGAGCTTTCTGGCTGTTCTTCCAATACCAACTGTGGTTAGTTATCCTATAGTGTACTAAGTTCAAAATTACATATCAGATATACATATCAAAATTACTCTGTCTTCTTTTCACCTGTTGCCTTTCCCTGTTTTAGGAAGTTTCTCCATGTTTCCAACACACATTCATTCAAGACCTGTACATATGCATCACCTACTGCTTCAGTTATTTCATCTTTTGACCAAGGATACAACAGAAACTCCCAATTAGAATGGTAGAAAAATGTAAAATACAACTCAAACTTACAAAAAGACCAGATTTACTGGTGTGATACCAGCTGATGGAATCCTTGAAACTACTGCTCTAAGTCAACCTTCTCATGTGGAACTGAAACTACATGGAGACCACATGTCAACCAAAGAATAGACTGGCCTTTAAAGTAAACCCTCAAATCCCTTTGAGGAATGTGCTCTAAAGACAATCAACTATACGAGACCAAAAGAGCAACATCTGCCCAAATGCAAAGACAAGAAGTCAGGGAGGGGCAGAGAAACCAGACAAATGGAAATGGGAACCTGGCTAGAAATGGGGAGAGCACTGACACATTGTGGAGTTATGAAACCATTTTTGTATGAATTATTGAAAAAAAAATTGAAATTTGTGTGAAAAACAATTTACTGTGTAAACGTCCAGTTGCTTCTGCAGCTAAGTGTCATCGAGTCAGTTCTGACTCATAGCAATCCTATATAAGCTATACATTTTTATGGGATCCGAAAGCCTCATCTTTCTCTTGAAGAACAGCTGGTGGATTCAGACTGCTGACCTTGCTGTTAGCAACCCAATGCTGCTACCAGGGCTCCTTAAACTTCTACCTAAAGCACAATTAAATGTTAAAAAAACAAAAACAAAAAAATGCTGCCAGTAGTGAGTGCTGAAAGGAAGCTCTGGGTGGTGCAAAGGTTAAGTACCTGACTATTAACTGAAAGGTTGGCAGTTCAAACCTTCTTAGAGGCTCCTTGGAAGAAAGACCTAGTGATTGACTTCCTAAAGGTCTTGAAAGCCTATAGCGTACAATTCCATTCTGCTACACCTGGGATAGCCATGCTTCAGAATGGACTCAAGTACTTCTGTGTATGTTGAATTTGTGCATTCACAGTTCTGATATGTTGTTGTTGTTATTGTTAGGTGCCGTGGAGTTGGTTCCTACTCATAGTGACCCTGCATAGGGTTTCCAAAGCTATAAATTTTTATGGGAACAGAAAGCCTCTTCTTTCTCTAGTTGAACAGCTAGTAGTTTCAAACTGCTGATGGTGAGATTAGCAGCCTGATTCGTAACCTCTACACTATCAGACCTCCTTACAGTTCTGATATGTTGTTGTTGTTGTTAAGTGCCATCGAGTTGATTCCGACCCATAGCGACCCTGTAACAGGGTTTCCGAGGGTGTAAATCTTTACGGGAGTAGAAAGCCTTATCTTTCTCCCGCGGAGCGGCTGGTAGTTTCGAACCGCTGACCTTATGGTTCACAGCCCGATTCGTAACCACTACGCTACCAGAGCTCTGATATAGCCACCTTGAAATAAGGGCCGAGTCATTCATAATTTGGACCTTATTTCCATTGGCTGTTTTTGTTTTATTTCTCTGTTGTTGTTGTTGTTGTTGTCAGGTGCCATCGAGTCGGGACCGACTCATAGCGACCCTATGCACAGCAGAATGAAACAATGTTCGATCCTGAGCCAACCTCACCACCGCTGCCACACCTGAGTCCATCAATGATGCCACGAATAAGGGAGACTGAAAAAATAATTGACGTATTTAAGTTATAGTATTGATAAAGAATACTGAATATATTGTGGGCTGCCAGAATTAAAACAAATCTCTCTTGGAAGAAATGTTGTTGTTGTTGTTGTTGTTAAGTGCCATCGAGTCGGGTCCGACCCATAGCGACCCTGTACAGGGTTTCCAAGGGTGTAAATCTTTACGGGAGTAGAAAGCCTCATCTTTCTCCCGCGGAGTGGCTGGTAGTTTCGAACCGCTGACCTTAAGGTTCGCAGCCCGATTCGTAACCACTACGCTACCAGAGCTCCTTCTTGGAAGAAATACACCCAGAATATTCTTTAGAAGTAAAGATGGTGGGACTTCATTCATCTCATGTACTTATCAGGAGAAACCAATCCCTGGATAAGGACACAATGCTTGGTAAAGTAGAGGGTCAATAAAAAAAAAGAAAGACCCTCAGTGAGACAGACAGTGTCTGCTACAGTGGGCTCAAATGTAGCAATGATATTTAGGATAGCACAGAATCAGTGTTTTTGTTCTGTTGTGTGTACATAGTCAGAACCAAGTTGACAACATCTAGCAACAACAAAAGTTGCAAAGAATCTTTGGCTCTGATACACATTGTATATTGGAAAGCTGGAAAACCTTGCTAACTTGACAAACAAAAGCTAATGAGACAAACAAAAGTAATTTTTCCTTATTACACAAATAACCTGCAGAGAGGCAGAATGTGTGCTTACTACGTCTTTAGGAAAAGAACATTGGTTTTCAACTTCTCAGGATTGGATTTTATCATACCCTTTTGTATCTTTTTTATAAAGCTCTGAATTCACTTCAGTAAGTCTAATTCTTCTTCTTCTTTATTTTTTTTTATCATAGACACTTTCATGTGGCTTTAAAAAATAAACTGTGTAATGGAGGTTAAATGGAAAAATTATCCTTCACTTTCTACTCTAAATTAAGGGTAAAAAATTATTCTTAGAAATACCACCATAGAATTGAATTCATTGTGGTGAATGAATTGCATGATTTTAGCTCTTAAATGATATGACACTTGGCATTTAGCACCAATCGAAAAGTGATCATAAAATGAATGAGCTCCCTAGTTTTATTGCATTCTATTATTCCAAATTTTTTTAAGTTTCCAGAATTATAACTAACGAATGGTGTAAATGGTTAAAGTGCTCAACTACTATCCAAAAGGTTGGCAGTTTAAACTCATCCAGAGGTTCCTAGCTATTTCCTGCCTGAAAGATTACAGTCTTGAAAACACTATTTTGTCGTGGTGGTAGTGGTGATGTGCCGTGGAGTTGGTTCCAAATCATAGCGATCCTGCATAGCATTTCTGAAGGGTAAATCTTTATGGGAGCAGAGAACGTCGTATTTCTCTCGCAAATGGGTGGTAGATTTGAACTGCGGACTGACCTTGCATTTAGCAGTCCAATTTGTAATTCACTATGATACCAGCTCTCCTTTGAAAACCCTATGGAAGCTTGAAAATCTCAATTCTAGGGTCGCCTTGAATAAAAACACCCCTACAGCAACAAACAACAGCAACACAAATCAGGTGAACTTCATCTCTGGGTTTTCAAATCAATTATCCATGCAATTCTTCTAACTTTTTTCAGCTCTTCCCCAGAAGGTCAAGATAGCAAGCATTTGAAAACTGTGCTTTCCTGTCTGAAGTAAGTGTGTGAAATGAAGGTGGGAGAATCCATGTCTTCCTTTCCGGTTTACTAGTCCTTTGCAGTTGTTATTAAGTGCCGACGAGTCAATCCCGACCCATAGCAACCCTGTGTAGGGCTTCGAAGGAGCAGCTGGTGAGCTTGAACCTCCGACCTTGCAGTTCAAATGGCTTTGCAGTCTGATGCATTAACCCACAGCGCCACACCAAACTAACAAAACAAAACTTGGAAGATCGCCCAGATGTCAAAGAGCACAGTCTATAAAATACTGAAGTACAAAATAAAGATAAAACATGGAGGCCTGGTATGGCACTATAGGATAAGCACTGGACTGTTAAACACAACGTCGGCAGTTCAAAACCCACAGTTGTTCCTTGGAAACCCTATGTAGAGTCACTAAGGGTCAGAACCAACGGAAAGGCACTTAACTGTCAGCTTTCTGGTAGCATAGTGGTTACGAATCGGGCTGCTAACCTCAGGGTCAGCAGTTCGAAACTACCAGCTGTTCCGCGAGAGAAAGATGAGGCTTTCCGCTCCCGTAAAGATTTACATCTGGGGAACCCTGTACAAGGTCGCTATGAATCATAACTGACGCCACGGCACATAACAACAACGTAGGCTTTCTAACTAGCTTCTTCACATATTTACAAATTCTCTGTAGCTTTCTTAATGTATGGTCACTTGAGGTAGATACCCCCAAAGAGATGGATTAGCACAGTGGTAGTAGCAATGGGTTCAAGTGTATTGTGAGGTTGGCTCAGGACTTGGCAGTGTTTCGTTCTGTTGTGAATAAGGTTGTTATGAGTCGCTCGGTGGCATCTAACAACAGTAAAAGGCCAGTCTCAGAGATTCCACCGCTCTCTATCAGATCAGTAAGTCTGGTTTTTGTTTTGTTTTTTTTACTTTATTATGATTTTGCATTTTGCTTCTCCTACTCTGTCCAGAACTGTCTACTGTGATCCCTAACAGAGTGATCAGAAACGGCAGCCAGCCACCTACACGTTCTTCAGGTCTCAGGGTAGTAGAAACTGTGGTTTGCATGACCCATTACTTCTTTGGACTAATTGTTTCTTTGAGTCTTTGATTTTCCTCCCTCTTCTTTGCTACAAAAGGGAAGAAACCAGTACCTGTATTTTAAATGGGCAGTTGCAAATTTTTAACAGCCCAGTCACAACTCACCAGAGTAGGATGTAGGACACTGTTTTTGTGGACTTTGTTATGCTAGTTAATCTAGATGTCCCCTAAGACTATGGTCCTAAGCCCTCAAACCCAGCGACTCAGTCCCTTAAGGTGTTTGGTTATGGCTAATAAACAGTGTCCCTCACATGTTGTGATACACAAGTACCCAGATATAACCTCTGCCAAATCTATGAGTCCTGGTATGGTACTGTAGGTTAATGTACTGGACTGCAAAGTTGGTTTGAACCACAAGGTCGGCGGTGTAAGCTCACTAGCTGCTCCTCAGAAACTGTATTCAGGGTTGTTACAGGTTGGAGCCAACTCATTAGCACTTAACAACAACAAATCTATGAAGAAGGCAAGTTAAAGAGCATTGTTACAGATCATAGAAACTTTTATTAAATGCAAACATCAAAATGTAAGCTATTGTTTCCTGACATATCCTTCATTTAGGTCTATGTACTTCCAAGGATAGTGTTTCCATCTCTATAATCATTACTTGAAGAATTCTGCACTCTTCAATTCACACCATATTGTAATGTCAGTTTCAGCATTTAGAGGGAGGAAAAATGGTGTTTCTTTTAAATTTTCTTTGAATTTTGGGAAAAAAAAGAAGTCTGAAGGGGTACAATCAAGGTGGTAGGGTGGATGGGGTAGCTTTACCAGGGAAATTCTTGTGGGCCAGCCCTTGCTACCCTCAAAGAAAGAGTAGATGCATTGGCATGATGTGGGGGGAAAAATAATTCCTCAGAGCACCTTTCCTTCCTTTTTTCCCCACCAATTTTAATTTTCTTAAAACTTCCTAATAATCCTCTGTGCTCATCAGTGTCCTTTAGAAAAATCTGTTAAAATTACCCTTCTGACAGCAGAAGGTCATGAAAAATGACAAAAATGGATGTCAGAAGAAACAAACTTGCTCTTGAGTGGAGAAAAGCTAAAACAACTGGTAGAAGAAATGTGGAAGTAAAAGAGCTAAACAGTAAATTTCAAAGGGCAGCTCAAGAAGACAAAGTAAAGAATTTAATGAAATTTGCAAAGACCTAGAATTAGAAAAACAAAAGGGAAGAGCACACTCAGAATATCTCAAGCTGAAAAAACTGAAGGAAAAAATTCAAGCCTAGACTTGTAATATTGAAGGATTCTATGGGCAAAATGGTTTCCTGATGTAGTGCTGTAGGATAAATGCAGGATTGCAAGGTTGGTTTTAACCACAAGGTTGGTGGTTCAAACTCACCAGCTGTTCCTTGGAAATCCTATTCTAGGTCACAATGAGTCAGAACCAACTCCAAGGCACTTAACAACAACAGGCAGAATATTGAATGATGCAGAAATCATCAAAAGAAGATGGAATGCCGGGGGCCAGCCCTGACACACTTATTGGGGGGGGGGGGGCGTGTCCTTAAAAAGATGTATGGCATTGGCAAAGAAATGTAGCTCACAAAATCAATGGGTCTCGATGAATGGTGAATCTTCTTCTTTCACATTTTATTTCTCCTCTCTTTCCCTCTTTTTACAGATTCTCAAACAGCTTTTATACTACTCTATACCATCAATCTATTAATCATTCTTTTCAAAGTAGTGGTCTAAATCATACATATTAATCATTTCAATATAGAACATCAAAAGGATCAAAATTTTCCTTGTTCCCCTTTACGTAGTTAGACAATATCTGATTTCTGTAAGCAAACCTCATTGTTCTAAAAATGTCACGTTAACCTTAAAATATAATTCTAAATCTTAACTCCTATTTCTATCTTCACCTATTATTTTCTATAGATTCATTAATCACAACATGTACCTAAACAT
Source organism: Chrysochloris asiatica (assembly GCF_000296735.1). Taxonomy (NCBI): domain Eukaryota; kingdom Metazoa; phylum Chordata; class Mammalia; order Afrosoricida; family Chrysochloridae; genus Chrysochloris; species Chrysochloris asiatica. Next base: position 15,239,925 of record NW_006408526.1, read on the forward strand.
TATTTGCTATGGTAACTGACAACACAGTTGTTTCTCATGATTGATTAAACAAGAAGCATTTAAAGTTTTGTAGTTGAGAAGAAGAAACAGAACAACTTCCTTATACTAAAAACATCCCTATACAAAATATCTAATTAAATTTCTGCTTATGATCTATTACTAGTCCCTTAGCCCTAAATTGTATTTTTAGCTAATTTTCTAGAGGTCTTGATGTCCCTGACCGAAACTACACAGAATGTTGAATGTAATCTTAAACTTGAACTGGCAAAAACTTTAACTGGTTTTTCCTAGTGGTGAAACTTATTGTTAATGTGAAAAGCATTCTTTAGGACTATGCATGATTGAATATGGTGTGAAGGTGCCTAAAAACAAGTTTTAAATCTCTAATATAATTCTTACTAAGATTCTACTGAAAACTTTTATTATAAAATCTTTTATTTTTTAAATAAA
>NW_006408526.1:15240728-15243622 GCF_000296735.1 Chrysochloris asiatica
CCTGTAATATGATCATTGAAGAGTTCTACTAAAAACTTCTATAATAAAATCAAGAAAAATAAAAAATGAACTATTCATAAAAGGAAAAGACAGAGACTGCAAGTCCCCCGCATGAGGCTCTCCCTGGGGCTTTGCCAACCAGGGAGACACTCGATTGTCGCTTTGCTAAAACAATGAGCTTTTCATGCACAGGGTTTCTCGCCATTCTGTTCCTCCATGGCATGGCTTCTGATGTTGTTGCAATCTATTTCTTATCAGAGCCATCATGGCCCCTGCCAATGGAAGATATACCAAAAAGAATTAGTTGCTGTTCAACCATTTCAAAAGGTAGCATATGATCAAGAACTGATGGAATTAAAGGAAGAAGGTCAAGCTGCACTGAAGCATTGCCAAAAAAAAAAAAAACACAACCAAGGATCCAGAAACTGATGGAATACAATTTGAAATGTTCCAGCAAACTGTCATCTATGCCAAGAAATTTGAAAGAGAGCTACCTGGACAAATGTTTGAAAGAGATCCATATCTGTGTCCATTCCAAAGAAAGGTGACTCAACAGAATGTGGAAATAATTTAACAATATCATTAATACCACATGCAAGTAAAGTATTTCTGAAGATAATTATAAAACAGTTGAAATAGTACATCAACAGGGATCTTGCAGAAATTCAAGCCAGATACATAAGAGGATATGGAATGAAGGATGTCATTGCTGATGTCTGATGGATCTTGGCTGAAAGCAAAAAGTACTAGAAAGATATTTACTTGTTCTTTATTGACTATGCAAAGGCATATAACTGTGTGCATAATAACAAGCTATGGACAACATTGTGAAGAATGGGTATTCCAGAACACTTAATTGTGCTCGTGAGAGACTTCTACATAGACCAAGAGGCAATCTTTCAAACAGAACAAGGGGACACTGAATGATTTTAAAACACTATTATCTGACATGTTTCCAATAATAGTCATAAGGTTTTCATTGACTAAACACTGCCTCTCCATTTTCTTAATCTATCTAATCTTTATTGTTTTTTTTTTTCTTCTGGTAACTCTGGGTGTTTTTTTTTTCAGCTCATTTTCTAATTGGGATTACAGGTTTAAGACTTTAAAACAGGAAACATATCTGCTAGAATTGCATATTTTCATGACACTTATTCAATCAGTATGTGAACAAATAATCTGAGAAACTGGATTACAGGAAAACAATGTGCCATCAGGATTGCCAGGAAGGCTCATTGACAACTTGTGATATTCACATGATACAACCTTGCTTTCTGGAAGTGAAGAAGACTTAAAATACTCACTAATAAAGACCAGAGACTACAATTGAGGTGTGGATTGCACCTCAATGCTAAGAAAACAAAAATGCTCACAACATGACTAATTGATTGGCTTGCTGAAAGCAAAGAGGATTTAAAACATTTACTGATGAAAGTCAAAGACCACAGTCTTCAGTGTGAATTGCACTTCAAGTTAAAGAAAACAAAAATCTTCCCAACTGGACCAATCAATAACATTATGAAAAATGGAGAAAAGATTGTTGTCAATGACTTCATTTTGCTTGAATCCACAACCAACTTTCATGAAAGCAGCAGCGAAGAAATCAAACTACACAATGTGTTAAGTAAATCTGTTGCAAAAGACCTCTTAAAACTGTTAAAGATCATAGCTGTCAGTTTGAGGACTAAGATGTGCCTGCCACAGTAGTTTCAATTGCCTTGTATGCATGCAAAAGTTTGACGATTATTAAGGAAGACCACAAAGAATGGATGCATTTGAATTATGGTATTGGTGATGAATATTGGAAGCACTATGGAATGCCAAAAGAACAAACAAATCTGTGTTGGAAAGTACATCCAGAATGCTCCTTAGAAACTGGCATGGTGAGAATTTGTCTCAGACTTTTGAGACGTTGTCTGGTGAAACCAGTCCCTGGAGAATAACATCGTGCTTAGAAAAATGGAGGAAAATGCTTGAGAAATGCCAAGTATGTTTCCCTTTTGTTTTCTAACTCTGGGTCTTTGCACATTTGATTGTAATAGTTTACTTTTATAAAACAACAATTGTAAGGATGGTGCAGGACCAGGCAGTGTTTCATTCTGCTGTGTATAGGGTCACTATTAGTCAGAACCAACTGAATGGCAACAAGAAACCTTCTCTTAATGATATGAATGGAATAAAGCTTTAAACCTTCATTTGCTGATGGAGCACAATTCAAAATAAGAAACAGCTGTAAACATCTAGCAATAATTGAACATGGGATATACAAAATATGAATCTAGGAAAATTGAAAATTGTCAAAAATGAACTGGAAAGCATAAAGATCAATATTGTAGGCATTGGTGAGCTGAAATGGACTGCTATTGGCAATTTTTCATCAGACAATCATATGGTTTACTATGACAGGAACGACAAACTGAAAAAGAATGGCATCACAAAGAAGACTAGTTACTAACACTATCATTCAAATTTACACACCAATTACTAAATCCCGTGAAGAAATTTACCAGTTTCATCAGTCTGAAATTAATTAAACATGCATTCAGCACGGGCTGATTAATTACTGATGATTGAATTGTGAAAAAGATGTCCAGTCAATTCAGGCTCAAAGTGACACTATGTACAGGAAAATGAAACACTGCCTAGTCCTTTGCCTCCCTTACAATTGTTGTTACATCTGAGCCTACTGCTGCTGTTACTGCGTCAATACGTCGCTTTGGGGACTTCCTCTTTTTTTGCTGATCTTCCATTTTACCCTGGCTTCTAAAGAGCATTTTGCCAGTCCTGGTGCAGTGCTGTGGACTAATGCATCAGACTGCAAAGTCATTTGAACTGCAAAGCTCACCAACTGCTCCTTGGAAACCCTCTACAGGGTCATTATGGGTCAGAATTGA
>NW_006408526.1:15244127-15245897 GCF_000296735.1 Chrysochloris asiatica
CTTCTCAATTTCTTGACATACGTAAGTGAGTGCCTACAGTGCTGCATTAGTTTGTTGAAAGATTTCAATTTGTGCTCTATCAATTCCTGTGGAGTCTTTTTTTCTCCATTGCTTCAGTGCAACTTGGACTTCTTTTAATACCATTGGTTTTTGATCGTATGCTACTTTTTGAAATGGTTGACTATTGAGCAATTCTTTTAGTACAGTGACTCTGTATGCAGCTTCTATCTTCTGTTGATGCTTTCTGCATCATTCAATATTTTGTCCATAGAATCCTTCAATACTGCAACCTGAGGCTTGAATTTTTCCTTTAGTTCTTTCAACCTGAGAAATGCTGAGCAAGTCCTTCCATTTTAATTTTGTAACTCAAGGTCTTTGCACATTTCATTATAATACTTTACTGTGTCTTCTTCAACTGCCCTTCGAAATTTCCTGTTTAGCTCTTTTACTTCTTCATTTCTTCTAGTCGGTTTAGCTTCTCTCCACTCAAGAGCAATTATCAGAGTCTCTTCTGACATCTATTTGTGTCTTTTCTTTCTTTCCTGTTTTGCTTTCTTCCTGTATGATGTTATTTATGTCTTTTCACAAATACTCTGATTTACTATCATTAGTGTCTAACACATCAAAACTGTTCTTGAGATGGTCTCTAAATTCAGGTTGGATATATTCAAGGTCATATTTTGTTACTCATGAACTTGTTTTAATGTTCTTCAGTTTCAGCCTGAACTTGCATATAAGCAATCGATGATCTCTTTCATAGTCTGCCACTGACCTTGTTTTGGCTGATGATATTGAGCTTTCCACCATCAATTCCTACAGATATAATCAATTTGTTTTTTGTGTATTCCATCTGATGAGGTCCATGCATATAGTCATCTTTTATATTATTTTTAAAAGGTATTTGAAATGAATAAGTAGTTGGGTTTGTAAAATTCTGTCCTACAATCCCCAGCACCATTTCTATCACCAACACCGTGTTGTGTTTTCCAACTACTAATCTTTCCTCTCTGTTTCCAACTTTTGCATTCCAATCACCAGTAATTATCAATACATCTTAATTGCATGTTTGTTCAGTTTCAGACTGAAGTTGGTAAAATTTTTCAGCTTCATTGGCACTGGTTTTAGTAACTGGTGCATAAATTTGAATAAGCATGACATTAACTGGTCTTCCTTGTTTTTGTTAAGTGTTGTTGAGTTATTTCTGACTCATAGTAACACTGTTAAGGATTTCTGAGGAGCAACTGGTGGTTTGAACTGCCAACTTTACCTTAAGCACTCCAGTGCTTATCCTACACTATACCAGGTGAATGGATATTATCCTATCACAGACAGCATTGCACTTCAAGATAGATAATGAAATAAATGTTCTTTTGATGATGAAAGTCACCCCTTTCCTTTTCAATAATAAACCATATGACTATCAGATTAAATATGGCCAAGATCAGTCCATTTCAGCTCACAAATGCCTAGGATATCGATCTTTATGCATTCCAGTTCAGTTTGACAACTTCCAGTTTTCCTAGATTCATACTTCATACATTCCATGCTCCAATTTTTAATGGGTGTTTTCAACTGTTTCTCTTCATTTTGAGTTATGCTCCATAAGCAAACAAAGGTCCCAAAAGCTTTTCTCCATTAACATCATTATGGTAAACCCTATTTTGAGGACACAGTTCTCCTCCTATCATATTTTGAGTGACTTCCAACCTGAGAGATTTATCTTTGGCACTATATCTGACATGTTTCCCATAATATTCAAAAGGTTTTCAT
>NW_006408526.1:15246208-15277645 GCF_000296735.1 Chrysochloris asiatica
TTTGATACAAGTAGTTGCTTTGTATGATTTCAATGTCTTTGAATTTATTGAGTCTTGTTTTGTGACCTAACATATGTATATGGTCCACTCTGAAGAATAATCCACATGAGCTCAAAAAAGATACCTACTGTGGTGTTGCTGGATGGAATGTTCTGTATATATCTTTAAGATAAAAGTGATTTCTTATGTTGTTCATATCTTCTGTATCTGTGTTGAGTTTCTTTCCAGTTGTTCAGTATTTCATTGAAAGTATTGCATCAACACCTACTACTCTCATTGTGGAATTGTCTATTTCTCTTTTCAATTCTGTTAAAGCTGGCTTTATGTATTTGGAGCTCTTTCTTTCATTGAATGCTTATTTTCTTTTGTTGATTAACCCTTTTGTTATTATTCCTTTTAGCTAATCCTGTTTTTTTTACTGCAAAGTCTGTTGTATCAGACAATAATTTTGTTAGTTCTGTTCTTTTTTATTGCTGTTAGCTTGACATATATTGTTCTATCCTCTGATTTTTTCCCCCTTATTTATCTTTGATTTAGCTTATTTTTTGTCCCTTTGTGTCTAAGTTGTGTTTCTTGAAGGCTGTATATTGATGAGTCATGGTCTTTATTTATTCTCATACTTTCTGTCTCCTGACTGGTACATTTAATCCATTTATATTCAGTGTAAACATTATAAGTATGAATTTAGTGCCATCATTTTATTGTGTTTTATGTGCACGATGCTGGTGATTTCTTTGTTTCATATAGGTTTCTGTGCTGAGTTCTTTTTATTTATAAATTTTCTTTTCTTTTCTTCCATTGCTGTTAATATTGTGTTTACTCAGTTTTTATGATTTTCTTCTTTTTAAATTTTCAGTAAGAATTTTATTTTTTGTGGTTATTCTGAAATTTATTTGTATCTTCTTAAGTTTAAAATAGTCTTTCTTGCATTATACCACCTCAACTTCTTCTCCATATGGAATTTCTGTACCTACACCATTTATTCTCACGTTTTCTTTTGAAATTGTCATTGTTACCAGTTGTGGTCTCTGTTTTCTATTTATTGTTGCTTTACTTATCTATCTATCTATCTATCTATCTATCTATCTATCTATCTATCTATCTATCATCTATCTATCTATCTGGGTCGGTTTTCAGGTGATGTTTCTTATATTGTTAATGCCAGGTTGTTGTTTAATGTTGCTTCTCCGTCCAAAGGCCTCCCTTTCATATTTATTATAAAGATGGTCTGGTTTTTACAAAGTCCCTTAATTTCTGTTTATCTGGAATTGTTCTTATTTTAGCACTGTATTTTAGGAATAATTTTGCTGGATACTCTTGGTTGGTAATTTTTATTTTCAGTGTTTTAAATGTGTCATCCAATTGCCTTTTTGCTAGCATGGTTTTGCTGAGAAATCAGAACTTAGTCTTTTTGTTTCCCCTTTTTAAATAACATTTTATTTTTCCTGAGCTACGCAGTCTTTTATGTTTGGTTTTGGAAAGTTCAATTACAATGGTCATTTTCTTCTCGAGTCTAATCTATTTAGGGTTCATTGAGTAAACTATAGCTAGATATCTTCCTGTCTTTCATAATATTAGGGAAGTTTTCTGCCAGAAAATCTTAGAACATTTTTTTTTTCTTTTGTTTTCTCCTATTTTGGGATTCTAATCAGGTGTAAAATATCTCTCTTGGTGGCATCTTACATAACTCTTAGGCTTTCTTCACTCATTTTTCTGATCATTCCTCTAACAGGTTGTTATCAAGGTATTTGTTCTTTATTTTGCTGCTTCTGGTTCCCATTAAATCAATTCTATTCCTTTTGTCCTTTCAATGAATTATTTCTGAAATTTTAGTGTTAATTTTCTAGATTTCTAAAAAAATATATATTTTTATATGGTTTCAAATTATGTTTATTTTGTCCTTTTGTTCTTGTATTGTTGTCCTGACTTCTAGAGTTTTGTCTGTCTTTTCCTTAATCTCTTTCTATCTTAACCTAATGCCATCAAGTAAATTCCAATTCATAGAGACCCTGTATAGGGTTTCTGAGACTAAATCTTTACAGGAGCAGGCAGCCTCATATTTCTCCTGTAGAGCAGCTAGACAGCACTGACTTTGTGGTTTTCAGTCCAACTCTTAACCCACTAAAGGATCCTATATATAAATTGTCAGTTAGCTTCATTACCATGTCTTCCTTGGAGTTTTCCTGGTTCTTTACTTTGGTTACTTGCTGGAACCATCTTGGCCTACTTCTTTATCATGTGTTGATATTTTCTATTGTTTCTGAGGCATTAAGATGTTGTCTATTTATTTACCTATTGTATGTTTGCTTGCTGCAACCTGATTTTTGTTATATTTTGTTTTAATATATACAGGTAGGCAGGATGGGTATGGTACTCTGGTCACTTACTTTGCTGCACTAGAGTGCTTGCCACCTGTCTCTGGGTGGTGATATAATGATTGGGTGTGTGAGTATGGGAGTTCATCTAAGTTGGTGGCAGGGCAAGAGCAGTAGGACAAGTAGCTGGCACCTCATCCAGGTGGTCTGCTGCCAGTTAGCTAAACTATTGTTTACTTTAAAAATGATTTCAAGGAATAGTATCAGCTTAAGGTTTAAAAAAATTGTTTCTAGGTAATAGATTCTATAGTTTATTTATTCTCAATAAATCAGCAAGTCTGGTCTCCTTTAGAATTTGAAGTTCTGTTTCACATTTTTCATCTTTTGATCAGGATCCATGCATTGGATCCTTGAACAAAGTGTTCTGTGATAGCAATCAGGCACCAGCCATTTTTTCTGGTATCCTTTTTATTTTCATGTGGCTAAAAAGTAACTTAGAAGAATTGATGCTTTTGAGTTATGGTGTTGGAGGAGAATATTGAAAGTGCCATAGGCTTCCAAAAGAACTAATAGATCCATTTTGGAAGAAGTGCAGCCAGAGTGCTCCTTGGAGACTAGGATGGCCAAACTTCATCTCTCCTACTTTAGATATATTGTCAGGAGGGACCAGTCGCTGGAGAAGCATATCATGTTTGGTAAGGTGGAGGGTCAGAGAAAAAGAGGAAGACCCCCAATGAGATGGATTGGCCACATGGCAGCATCGATGGTCTCAAGCGTGGCAACAGTAGTGAGGTTGGCCCAGGATCAGGCAGTGTTTCATTCTGCTGTGCATAAGGTCACTATGAGTCGGTACTGACTCGATGGCACCTAACAACAACAATAACAAGTAGCAACTGATGGAGTAAAACTGGGTTTTAAGAGTATCCAGTAAAAAACATCTAGTAATTTTTACGTTTGAAAAACTACTTATGCTCTTTAAGGAAATGTAAACTCTATGTTTAAAAAGCAAATAAATGGTGGTGACTTGATCTGCATTTTAACTAACTTACTAAATCAACAACACAGTTTGATGTTTAAAAAATACACTCATATTTTATACTCTTATGGGTTTTCTTACAAACAGAACATTAGTGTTAGATATCAACAATTTTGTTTTATTTATTTTTTTGTTGTTTCTTTACTTGTCCCACTGGTATAACTTTACCCTTCTTATTTATGCTCTGCAAGTGTCACCATTTATATTAAGCATGTATTAAATAATAAAAATTCAGTTTTGTGTGATTTAATTAGAAACTGTTCTTTTTCTCTAGGTACTGAGGAAAAATGGCTGGTTTTTCAATGATCTAGTGACAACCAGATTGCTACAATCTTTATTGCCATTTAAAATGTGCCTAAATTCCTTTTTGACCATGGTATTACATATTGTATATACACATTCATGCAAATTTGAATGAATTACTGATAAAAATGAATATTATCCATAATGACTATTATAGAAAAATAATATCATTGATGATTGAAATTAGATATAATAATCAGATTCAATTATGTTTCTGAATCTTTTTAGATTTAGGAAAATAAATCTTTCCTTCGGCTGTACAATGCTTGTAAATGTCATTAAGATAGTTTACATGACAAATGTTCCCATAAAGTTCTATATTAAAATTCAATCAACATTCTAGCATTCTGGTTATCAACTGGGCATGAGGAGTCTGCCCTATTCTTAGAATTCTTGAAGCAAATAGTTCAGCAAGGTACTGAAGTGGAGATATGTTGTTGTTAGGAGCCATCAAGTCACTTCTGATTCATAGTGACCCCAAGTACAACAAAAAGAAGTACTAACTGCTCATGTACCATCCTCACAATCGTCACTGTGTTTGAGGTGATCGTTGCAGCCACTGCGTCAATCCACGTCACCAAGTATCTTCCTCTTTTTCATTAATAACAAAGGACACAAGGATGATGTCCTTCTTCAGCATGTGAGATGAAATCTCTCCATCTTTTCTCCTAAGGAGCTTAGTGTAGACGTATGGATGTGAAATTACCAGACTTCAACTCACACCCTTGGGAATAAATGTAGGCTCATGATGCAGTGATAGAATTTAGTGTACAGCTTCATCAATCAATCTCATTCCCTTACTGTGCAACAGGGAATAAAATCAAATGCTTGACAGTAAAACAAATAAAAATGCCACTAACAACAGCAACACTATCAATCTAGAATTCTATACTCAGCACGAATATATATATATATTTTTAATGAAAGTGAAACAAAGACTTTCTCATACATACATTTGTTGTTAAATGTCATGCTGTGGAGTCGGTTCTCACTAGTAATGACCCTATATAGGGTTTTCAAGGAGCAGCTGGTGGGTTTAAAATACCAACCTTGCACTTTGCAGCCCAGTGCTTATCTTACAGAACAACACCAGGACATAACATAGCTGAAAGAATTAATCATATTTTGTTATTGTTGTTGTTAAGTGCTATTGAGTCAGTTCTGACTCATAGCAACTCTATAGAGCAAGGGTGTTGTTGTTGTTAAGTCGATTCTGACTCACAATGATCCTGTATAGGGTTTCTGAACAATGGCTGGTGGTGTTTGAATTACCAGTGTTCCATTAAAATCAACTTGGACCTTGCAGTCCAGGTCCAGTGCATTATCCTACAGTGCCACACCAAGCCTTCCTATACAGCAGAGGTGGGGAACCTTCTTTCTGCCAAAATTTATAACATAGTTGTGGGCCATACAAAATTATCTACTTAAAAATTAGCCTGCTACATTTGGTCAAACATTTAATAAACTCACCCCTATGTGATGGCTGGAACTGCTGGCAGAGCCAGACTAAATGATTTCTCTGGTCTTCCAAGGCCTGCAAGCCACACATTCCTCACCCCTGCTGTATAGAATCTTTTTATGAGCAGAAAGTTTCATCTTTCTCCTATGGAGCGACTGATGGGCTTGAACTTCCAACCTTGTGGTCCACAGTCCAATACATATCGCATAGAGCCACTGAGCTCCCCAATCGTACTTTCAGGAATGTAAAAGAATAAAGAATTTCAGAAAATAAAATTATGCCAGATGGTATTCAATTTTCCACAAAGACATGAAGAGTGCAAGAATACATGGGTAAGTTGGAGAACAAGTGACAAACAGATGGTCTTTGGTGGCTATGGCACAAAGCCAGTCCACTGCCATCCTATAGGCTGGGAGGTAAGAGATTAGTTTTCTTTTCCCTCCATCTACTCTCTGGTTTGGAGTCTCAATGGCTGAACCAGCTGGAAACTAGAGCACATGGAAGCCTGTTTGTTGGTATCTATTATGGTCAGTCTGCTTGGAATAGATGACAAGGTGGAGAAGGTTGAAGAGTGCATGGAAGATTAGTACAGGGCATATTAGTATATGCCATAGGGAGTGCATAGTGAAATTGATATTACTTCCTAGAATGGTTGAAGTGAGTGCCTAGTAGTGCATGAGAGTTCCAGTTTCCCTATGTCCTGAGAAACTTTGTAAAACAAGTTGCTGAATTAAAGGTATGCTTTGTCCATGATAATCCCTTGATTATCCCAATAAAGATTGGAATAATTTGAAGATAATTAAAATGTTCTGTGATTTTAGCTGCAACAATTTTCAGTATTTTGGTGATGGGGAATATGAAGTAGTGAGGAGACCCTACAAAGCAGGCTTAGCAAGTTTCTTCATCACCTAATGCTTTCATTTCCCAATTTTTAAGTTTGGGATTGGATACTCCCTAGATCCCATCCCATTCTAATTTCAGGTCCTGTATTCTTGGTTATGGAGTTCTGGTGTGGCACTGTGGGTTAATGAATTAGACTTCAAAATTGGTTGGAACCGGAAGATCGGCAGTTCAAGTTCCCCAGTCACTCCTCGGAAACCCTATAACTTGGAACCAGCTCGACAGCACTTAACAACAACATATTTTATTGGTTAAAATAATGACTGCTCTTCTATTCTGGTGATAACATTAATTTATCTTTGCATCCAGACATCACAAAATATGTACTTTTAAAAGACCCTGAAGACAAGAAGATTTGGTAGGCATGATGGGTAGAATCAACCCATGTATGCTTTTCTTGCAACTAACTTTTGCTGGGCTGCCTTAGTTGACCCAATATGGCATATCTTGGCTAGCAGCAATTGTCAATCCATTTAGTAGTGTGGACTGCTAACTGCAAGGTCTGTGGCTCAAACCCATGAGCCACTCTGTGGAAAACCTATATAGGGTCACTTGGTGTCAGGCCTGAATCAATAGCACTTAACAACAGCAGCTCCTTAATTATTTTATTTTTGTCTGAATAGTATCTAAATACTCTTCCTTTCTTTGATATAATCAATACCTTTTTCCATTTACTTTGCAGCTCAGCATAGTTGTTTTTCTATACATCCAGCCTCATATATATATGGGAGCGTGGTTGCTATGAACCACAAGTCAACAGTTCGAGTCCACCAGCTGCTCAGCAGGAGAAAGATGAGGTTTGCTACTCCCTTGCCAATGTAATCTCAGGTAAACCCTAGCCAGGGTTGCTATGAGTCAGAATCGACTCAACACAATAACAGTAACATCACATATGTTAACCCTGATGGTGTTTCTTTGCATTCAGAGCACAAATCCATCTGTATATCTGTTTTACCGCCCCCTTTTGATTGCCCTGTGCATAAGACCCAATTTCTTCTATCTTTATCATAGCTCCTTATGGGCAAATCCATCTTGAAATCCTATTTTTCTTAATAGACCATCTTGAACACAAAATGCATTCAAAGAGCATGTGCTGCTCCTTAGCTGATAATGAAAATAGAAGGTAGACTCAACTCCCACTTTAGCTGCTGCTTTTAATTTGCCAACACATGCAGCCTCTGCAAGAGCAGTTAACTAGTGAAGGGACTGAATTAGGTGTCCTCTTCTTGATGGAAATTTTAATGAGGTGGGTAATGAACCAGAGGTAGAGAGAATCAAACAGAAGGAGAAACTAAATGCTTGAATAGTCTGGAAAACATATAATCCACAAGAACGATAATGCCTAGAATAATCAATGAATGCTTGCCATATTTCTAAGTAATGGATATTTTAAATGGGGTCATTGCTTCTCTATTAAAAGGAACAAGCTCAGAGGAATTGGCTCTCAGAATTTTACAAAATTAGTTTTTATTTAGTTTCTCTTCCCTGTCAATAACTAATTTTTCTTGGATGTTTGAATGTGATATTTTCTAAATGTTAAAATCAGAGCTCCTACTAGACAAAGTAAAAACGTGAAATTTTCAAGGGTGTCCTTTCGACTACATTTAGGTCCACCTCCCATTCATCCATTCATCTGGACTATTAACACAAATCGCAACCATGTCAAATTAGTAAATACGTTCCTGAGACTGCTATGGTAAATTATGAGGGAAGAAATAAAGTATCTATTTCTGGTGTTATGATGTCAAAAACTCCTAAAACTGCCCTTTTTCAAACTGTTTCTTTTTATATTTTAGGTAAAAAGATTTCATCATTTTTTTTCTAGGAATCATAGAATTTTTATAGAATACATGTGGGTTTCTAAGGGCATTTAAAATCAAACAATTTATTTTGAGGGGGGGAAAAAAGGAAGAAATTCAAATGCAATTTCATTTAAATGAACTTGATTCAACATGTAAGCAATGTAGCAAGGTAGAAATCTCAGAGATTTTGGAATAAAGCAGGCCTTGATTTAAAGCCTGCTTTTGCAGATTACATATTATATGTTCTTCCTCAATTATAAAATTTCTGTGAGCCTCAGTGTCCACATCTACAAATTAGGGTTAAGTGCTGTGCTTTAGTGAATTACTTAATATGTCTCTTCTAGCCTGAGTCTTAGTAATTCCCACCAAACATTTTTGCTCTGATGGAACTGGATAAGAGAAAATGGGAGAAGATACTGGGAGGATTATATGATTCATCTGTGAGTGGTTAACCGGGTTTATTAAAATTGTAAGAACCTAGAGCTCTAACATGTATACAACATGTACCAACTCAGAAGTAGGAAGAGGGTGATTTTACTATCACCAAAGAAGAGCCAGAAATGGAGTGCGCCATTTGGACTCCAAAATCCCTGCACATTGAGCCTCCTCGACCCAGGGACAGAAAGCCGTGGCACTAGAGGAGTGATGGAGGAACAGCAGCAGCAACAGCAGAGTCAAGAGCCAGAGCATGAGACAGATGCGTGGGTTTCCCAGCCCACAGAGCAAGTAAAGCTGAGTGACTTTGGGCGGGAGACCTGCTTACAGAGTGCGGTGCCTCCAGGCATAATTAAGGGATCTAGGTTTGCTGGTTCATGGAGCTACAGCTGCACGCTTTCAGGACTGAAGTAGATGGTGAACATTTATCTGCAGCCCTAAAAGAGCTTTGTAGCATTGTCCAGACAGAGAAGCCTGCCTTTGTTCACGGCTAAGGCAAGGCTGTTCTGACTGAAAAACTGTGGAGGAGAGGCTGTTCTGACTGGAAAACTGTTCGAGTTTTTCTGACCCTGAACCCATTAATTTCCCTAATAAACTCCATCTATTAGTATGGTGTCTGAGTTTTGTGTGGCTATTGTAATGACTTATCAAACCTCGACGGGTAGAGAGGGATGTGGGAAGAATGGTTTGGTGTTCTTAGTTACTTGTTTTCAAAGATTAAATGCATAAACTTAAGCAAAGGCTGTGGGATGATTTTTTAGAAATCTACGGACTAGAGAGGAGGAATCCAGAGACGATATCAGACAGACAATATGGGTAATATTTTTCTAGTAAAATAATTAGAAACATTTACAGAAGCCAGTCAAAGCAATGTTTGTGGACATCAATTATCTGTGCATTTACTAGAAATACTACTCTCTCAAAAGTATGAAGACAAGCCAAATATTAGTGCTACTAGGGTTCCAGTACACACACTCATGGATATATTCCAAACAAAAAATATGGAATCGACCCATGTGTGTACGTACTGAAACACATCTGAGAGTGGATGACTACAGACACGTCATCTCGAACATACTTGTCATCTTGTTAAGGTGTTTTCAATTTAAAAAAATGATCAAAGAGCTGCTCTTTCCATCAGACTTTTAAATAAGATCTAAGCTAATGAAGATGATTTTATGGTGTGAAGGGTAAACCAGGGATGAGAATTGGATTAATCAATACAAACCAGATAACAAGGTCCAATGAAAACAGTGGTTATCTAGGGATTTGTTGGGCCAGTTAAATTCCTAGGCAGAGGTCCACGCAGGCTATGTTGTTGTTGTTAAGTGTTGTTGAGTTGATTCCCACCCATAGCGATCCTGCATAGGGTTTCAAAGGAACAGGTGGTGAGCTTGAACCACCAACGTTGCAGTTCAAACAACTTTGCAGTCTGACACATTAGCCCACAGCGCCACACCAGGACTCCAGTTAAATTCCAGGCAGAGGGCCACGCAGGCTATTGTAACTGTTTTTTCAAGATTCCAAGGGATAATCTTGATAGATACTCTTGAAGGACCAGGACAACCATGGGGGATTGTTATGAAATTTTCAGAAAATTGAAACCAGCATTGATGAGAAATAAGCCAGGAATGTTGTGCTGAGGAGTTTTTCCATCACGATAATGTACCTGTTCATTCTTTGAGGGTAGCAAGTGCTGGCCTACAAGAATTTTGTTGGTAAACCTTACCCTCAACAATCCACAGTCCTAACATTGCTCCTTCAGACTTCTTTATGTTCCCCAAACTCAAAGAATTTTTAAAAACCAAACACAATTTGAATCCCTGGAGGATACCAAAACTGCTATATCAACAAAGTGCAAATCAAAGCATGCAGAATTCTTTGGGGAAGGGTTAAAAATTGAAGCATCAACTTTAGAAGTGTATTGATGTAGATGAAGGATATATTGAGAAACAATAGCTTCAGATTTTGAAATTTTTGGTTAATAAAGGTTTCTATCATTTTGCAACAATTCTTCTTTATTTACTTTTATGTGTGTGGATGTATGAGTATTTTGCCTTGCTCTATTGTAAATTTGTATTCTTGTTAAGTGTTATTGGGTCTGTTACAACTCATAGCGATCCTGTATAGGATTTCCAAGGAACAACTGATGGGTTTGAACCACTGATCCTGCTGTTAGCAGTCCAATGCTTATCCTACAACACTACACCAGGACTCCAAGTTTAGTTCTTACAAATTTGTAGAAAAATATGGGGAAAGTGTTTCTGTTTTCCTTTTTGATAAACAAAAAGAAACTAGTTACTAAGTTGGAAATCAGGGAAATATTGGGGATGAATGATTGTCATTTTTTAGTTATTAATAATCAAGAAAAAGAAAATTGGGCCAAATTGTTACTATTTGCTGCAAACGATCTCTTTCAGGACAAACATTCAAACACAGATTCATTTGTCCCTTCCCCCCCAAAAGCTGGTATATGGAGACACCCAAGAACCTGAAGTTGACAGCTCTTTCAGGTATATGAACTAGGGTTTGGAGCAGAAGCACTGGACAACAGAGTCATTGATATTATAAGATCCATAGAAAGATGTAAACCTACAAAGGGAAGATGGATATAGAACATACAGAAATTCTCAAACTAGATCTATATGACGAAGAAAATGGGAGATCAGAAAGGGTATTGGATATCATGGATTCAATTGTGTCCTCCCAAAATATATGTCAATTTGGCAGGGCCATGATATTCAGTCATTTGGCAGTTATGCAATGATTCCCCTTGATAGAATCTGATGTGATATGGCCATCAGTTGTAAAACGATAAAGGTGGGATACAACATTCCTAATCCTATCACAGTCCTGATCTGATATAAGGGGGGTTCCCCCAGGGTGTGGCCTATAGGGCCTTTCATCTTACAAGAGATAAAAGGAGAGAAAATTCAGTAAGGAGAGATGAAATTATTATCACCAAGAAAGAAAAGTTAGGAGCAAAGCAAATCCTTTGACTCAGGGTCTCTGGGAACCTCCTAGGTTCAGGGAATGATTAATGCCAAGAAACATGGAGTTCTCCAAAGAATGCCAGGCCTGAGCGTGCTGAAAGGAAAAAAGGACCTTCCGCTTAAACTGAGAACAGAGAGAGAAAGCCTTCCCCTAGGACTGGTGCTGTGAATTTGGACTTGGAGCCTTCTAAACAGTGACAGAATAAATGTCTGTTTGTTACAGCCATCCATTGTGGAATTTTTCTTATAGCAGCTATGATAACTAAGACAACATCACAGGTAATTACATTTTAAAAGGGCTCCAAAATTTTTTTTGAAAAAAACCATCATTTTTTACCAAAGATCCAATAAAAAGAACTTTAAGGATTACTAAAGGTTGCACGAAGTTGGGACAGATAGAATAGTGTTAAGTATTATTGCAAGTAAAGAGAATCCTCAGCTCATACTTTTTTTCTTTCTGTTCCCTATAGTGGAAAATAATCTTATTGTCTGGACAAGAGCC
This sequence comes from Chrysochloris asiatica, assembly GCF_000296735.1. Classification (NCBI taxonomy): domain Eukaryota; kingdom Metazoa; phylum Chordata; class Mammalia; order Afrosoricida; family Chrysochloridae; genus Chrysochloris; species Chrysochloris asiatica. Next base: position 15,257,954 of record NW_006408526.1, read on the forward strand.
TATGTTATTAGTAGAATATTGCTGTGTAACGACTATAAGATCTCAATGTCACAGCATTTCTCTTTTGTTTGTGTGGCAGGGAGGGAGGTTAGAGTTAGCATTGTGGCTATGTCAAGGCTAGGTTTCTGTATGTACAACACAATAAAACACTACCCAGTCCTGCACCATTAATACAATTATTACTGTGTTTGAGCCCATTGTTGTAGCCACTATGTCAGTCCATCTCCTTGTAGATCTTCCTCTTTTTCACGGACTCTACAGCGTAGTGGTTATGAATCGGACTGCGAACCACAAGGTCAGCAGTTCGAAACTACCAGCTGTTCCGCGGGAGAAAGATGAGGCTATCTGCTCCTGTAAAGATTTACAGCCTTGGAAACCCTGTACAGGGTCGCTATGAGTCGGAACCGACTCCATGACACATAACTACAACAACAACAACAACTTTGCAAACCATGACATTCTCCGGGGACTGGTCTCTCCTCATAACGTGTTCAAAGTATGTGAGATGAAGTATTGCCATCCTCAGTTCTATCATTCTAGCTGTACTCCTTCCATGACAGATTTGCTTGTTCTGTGGGCGGCCACTATATGCCATTGAGTAAGTACCAACTTATAGTGACCCTGTATGTTACTGTTGTTGTTAAGTGCTGTGGAGTCAGTTCCAACCCACAGTGACCATGTATAGGGTTTCCAAGGAGCAGCTGGTGAGCTAGAACCATCAACCTTGTAGTTCAAACTGACTTTGCAGTCAAGCACATATATTATAAGAAGATTGTAAATTTTTAGGGGAGCAGAATGTCTCATCTTTCACCCTTGGAGCAGCTGGTGGGTTCGAACTACTGACCTTGTGCTTAGCAGCCAAATATGTAACCCACTATGCTCTGGTAGCGTAGTGGTTACGAATCGGGCTGTGAACCTTAAGGTCAGCGGTTCGAAACTACCAGCAACTCCGCAGGAGAAAGATGAGGCTTTCTACTCCCGTAAAGATTTACACCCTCGGAAACCCTGTACAGGGTCGCTATGGGTCGGAACCGACTCAACGGCACTTAACAACAACAACATGCTGCCAGGGATCTTTTTTTTTTTCTGGTAGTTCATAGTATATTCAATATTCTTCACCAATATCATAACTAAATGCATCAATTCTCTCTTCTTATTTAGTGTCCAGCTTTCATACATATGTGGTAGTTGAAAATATCATGACTTAGGTCAGGCACACCTTACTCTTCAGTTATTGCTTTGATTTTTAATACCTTAAAGAGGCCTTTTGCAGTATATTTGCTAGTTCAATAGGTCCTTTGATTTGTTGACTTTTGCTTCTATAAACATTGATTGTGGATGCAAGTAAAATGAAATCCTTAACAACTTCAACCGATTCTCTATCATTATGTTCCTTATTGATCCCATTGTAAGGACTTTTGTTTGCTTTATGCTGAGGTATAATCCATACTGAAGATTGTAGTCTTTGGGTCTTCATCAGTAAGTACTTTAGGTCCTCTTCATTTTCAGTAAGCAAGGTTGTTAATGGGTATGTCTCCAATCCTGATACTATGTTCTTTTCCATACAGTTCAATTTCTTGTAGTATTTGCTCACTATAACAACAACAACAATACAGATTGAATAAGTATAGAGTAAAGATATAACTTTGATGCACAACTTTCCTGATTTTAAATCACTCGCTATCATCTTGTTCTGTTTGAATGACTATCTCCTAGTCTATGTCCAGGTTCCACATGAGTACTACTTACTGTTGTTGTTAGGTGCCATCAAGTCAGTACCGACTCATAGCGACCCTATCTATGCACAGCAGAATAAAACACTGCCTGATCCTGGGCCAACCTCACTACTGTTGCCACGCTTGAGTTCATCGATGCTACCACTTGGCCAATCCATCTCATTGGGGGTCTTCCTTTTTTTTTTCTGACTCTCTATCTTACCAAGCATGATATCCTTCTCCAGCGACTGGTCCCTCCTGACAATATGTCTGAAGTATGAGAGATGAAGTGTGGTTATCTTGGTCTCCAAGGAGCACTCTGGCTGCACTTCTTCCAAAACAGATCTATTGGTTCTTTTGGCAACCCATGGCACTTTGAATATTCTCCTCCAAACCATAACTTAAAAGCATCAATTCTTCTACAGTCTTCCTTATTCACTGTCCAGCTTTCGCATGCATATGAGGTTATTGAAAATACCATAGCTTGGGTCAGGTGCATCTTAATCTTCAAGCTGACATCTTTGCTCTTCAACACTTTAGAGAGGTCTTTCTTGTGCAGCAGATTTGCCTAATGCAAAACGTTGTTTCATTTCTTGACTGCTGCTTCTGTGAGTGTTGGTCCACGATGAATGAAATCTTTGACAGCTTCAATCTTTTCTCCGTTGATCAGAATGTTTTTTATTGGTCCAGTGGTAAGGATTTTGTTTTCTTTACATTGAGATGCAATCCATACTGAAGGCTGTGCTCTTTGATCTTCATCAGTAAATATTTTAAAGCCTCTTCACTTTCAGCAAGCAAGGTTGTATAATCTGCATATCGCAGGTTGTTAATGAGTCTTCCTCCAATCCTGATGCCATGTTTTTTTCATGTAACCCAGCTTCTCAGATTTGCTCAGCATACAGGTTGAATAACTATGGTGAAAGAATATGACCCTGTCACTCACCTTTCTTAATTTTAAACCATTCATTTTTCTCATGCTCTGTTCTAACAACTGCCTCTTGGTCCAGGTACAGATTCCTTATGAGCACAATTAAGTGTTCAGGAATACTCTTATTTCACAACGTTATCCATAACTTGTCATGAGCCACACAATTGAAAGCCTTTGTGAAGTCAATAAAGCACAGATAAACATGTTTCTGCTATTCTCTGCTTTCAACCAAGATCTATCAGACACCAGCAATGATATCCCTCGTTCCACAGCCTCTTCTGAATCCGGCTTGAACCTCTGGAAGTTCTCTGTCAATGTATGCTTGTAGCCATTTCTGTATTACTTTTAGTAAAACTTTACTTGCATGGGATATCAAAGATATTGTCCGATGATTACCGCATTCCGTTGAGTCACCTCTCTTTGGAATGGGCACAAATAGGGATCCATTCCAATCAGTCAGCCAGATAGTTGTCCTCCAAATTTCTTGGCACAGATGAGTGAGTGCCTCCAGTGCTGCCTTACCTTCTTGAAAGATTTCAATTTGTATTCCATCAATTTCTGGTGCCTTGTTCTTTGCCAATTCCATCAATGCACCTTGGACTTCCTCCCTGAGTATCATTGGCTTTTGTTCATATGGTACTTCTTGAAACAGTTGTACATCAACCATTTCCTTTTGGTACAGTGACTCTGTATTCCTTCCATCTTCTTTTGATGCTTTCTGCATCATTCAATAATTTGCCCAGAGAATCCTTCAATAATGAAAGTTGAGGCTTGAATATTTTCTTCAGTTCCCCCAGCTTGAGAAATGCTGAGCGTGTTCTTCCTTTTTGTTTTTCTGACTCCAGAGCTTTGCACATTTTGTTGTAATATTTGGCTTTATCTTCTCCAGCTGATCTTTGAAATTTTCTGTTCAGCTTTTGTACCTTCTCTTTAGTGTTCTGGACTTCCTATTCTTCACAATGTTATCCATAATGTGTTATGATCCACAAAGTTGAATGTCGATGCATAGTCAATAAAATTCAGGCATATAACATTGATATGTATCACATAAATCTTGGCTGGAAATATCTGTTCCACATTCTCTTCTGAATTTGGCTTAAATCTCTGGCATTTTCCTCTTGATCTATTACTGTGATCTTTATGGAATTATCTTCAGCAAAATTTTACTTTCTTGTGATAATAATATTGGTCAATAATTTCTACCTTCTCTTGTAAATCATTATTGTTTGAGTTGTGCACCAATATGGTCCTCTTCCAGTTGTTTAGCTAATTAGCTGTCTTCTAAATCTCTTGACATTGTTGAATGAGAGCTTCCATTGTTGCATACATTTATTGGAACATTTCAGTTGTCTTTCCATCAATTTTTAGAGCCCTGTTTCCTGTCAGTGCCTTCAATGCAACTTGAACTCCTTCCTTCAGTGTCAATGGTTTTTGATCATATATTACCTCCTGAAATTGTTCAAAGTTGTTCAATTATTTTTGTGCATTATTTTATTATACTATACCATAATTTAGACCCAATTATTAAATATTTCATTTTATAGACGAAGAAACTGGAAAAAAATGAAACCTATATTCCAAATATATAACTGAGTGCTATTTCCAAAAGAACATATAGACTCAAAATATTTCAAAGCATAATTGCTGTATTTGAACATATATATCCAAGGCTTCTTTAACTTTTAAGAAATACTTTAAAATGGATTAATTTATTTATTAAGCCCCCACCATACACAAGTATGGGGCTTTCCCCTGGGAATTAATCATAAACAAAACTGTGCTCTAATTTTTAAGCTTATAGACTAGTGGCATCGAGTTAAAACCAAAAATAATTTTAAAATTCTTAATTGCTCTATTAAAATCTGTTTTATTGTTCATTTTTCATGAAAGAACTTGGAGTTAATACATGGTAAATGAGTGTTCAGAATGCTCAGAACATTTTCAGTTGCTAATCAAAAAGATGAAGATTCAAGTCTATCCAGAAATGCCAGGAAAGAAAGATTTGGATATCTACTTCTAAAAAATCAACCATTAAAACCCATAGGGAGCACAGTTACACTCTGACGCACATGGAAGTCACTTTGATTCAAAATCAACTACACAGCAACTTTATTATTTTTTTAATGAATTCTTAAAAATGTGATTTCTGAGACAGCAATAATAAGGAGTTATACGGTATAGTAGGATATATATACAAATGTATATTATTATTAAAATTAGAGGATGTGAGAGTCAGGTCTTATAAACTGTGTTGATATGAAGGAAGTGATTTAATACCTTTGAGCTTCTGTTTTTACATTAGTAAGAATGAAATAACAATATCCATTCATACCACCTAACACGAGTGTTCTATTTCAAGCCAATGAAACAGCAGTGCTTTAAAACTGAGATAAATTACAAAGTGATTAAACAGTTATCATAAAACAGATCAAGTAATAGTTGAACTTCTCGGTAAAAATTTAATCTGCCACTTTTGTGTGTGCAATTTTGTATTCTCCAGATCTAAAGGAAAAAAGTCAGGAAGAGAATTATTTCCAATATAATTTCTAACTGCTACAACTCTACTTTTGTAAACCATTACAAAAATTCTTATTTTCCCTGGACCACTAGAGCTTGAATTTGTTGCCATATTGCAATAAGCTGATTGAATATCAAACACTAACATATGCTTCTGTTTAGGCATCCCATATGGAACAAGCAGCTAACTTCACTGCTATTTTTGGTAATCTGTTATTCTGGTGGATCTAGATACTGCCCACTCCTTTGAAAGCTGACAGAAGTTCCTTAAGAAGGGACCCATTATTACTTATGGATGAGTTTTAATTACGAAGTAGTATTTTATTCAGAGACATGAATTCCCCTTTGTAGAATCTTAGGTGCTACAGTCAAAAAACTGTTCTTAGATCATTTTACCAAGCGACAAGAACTCTTTGTCTTCTTTTCACCATTACTCCTGAAACCATTCTAGAAAGCTTCAATATCCAACACCATGATCTTATATTTTCAACTTTCACTAAACAATTCTTCTATATCTCTGAATGATGTTGTTAGCAGTTGACTAATTTGTCCCAACTCATGGTGATCCCCATGCACACCGGAAAGAAATGTTGTCCAGCCCTGTACCAGCCCCAAGATTTGTTATGAATTACACTGTTGAGATCCAAAGTGTTTTCATTGGCTTATTTTCAGAAAATACACATCAGGCTTTTCTTCCTTGTCCACCTTACTCTGGAAGTTCTACTGAAACGTTCATACCATCATCTCACACATCTGTTGTTATGTGCCATCAAGTTGGTTTTAATTCGTAGCGACCCTGGATAGCAACACGTTGTTGTTGTTGTTAAGTGCCATCGAGTCAGTTATAACTCATAATGACCCTGGATAGCAACACATCATTGGTAAGTGTCATCGAGTTAGTGATGCTATAGAGGGTTTCTGAGGAGCAGCTGGTGAGTTTGAACTGCTGACCTTGTGGTTCGCAGTCCAGTGCTCATCCTACAGAACCGTACCAGGAGTCCATAGAAACCCAGAGCCCTTCAATAATAAGTGGGTGGTGTCTGAGCTTGAGGTATATTGGCAAACAATCAAAGTAGGTGTCCCTCATGAAAGGTAAGAACTCTACCACTGGACTGCTACTACGGGCTCAAATGATACACCAGCTCTGAAATAGTCACTCCTTTGAATTTAACTTTTATTTTTCTAATTTACCTAATTTGTTGGTTCCAGTGAAGAAATTAGTCTACCTCTGGGAATTTTTTACTTCCTTTTAAATACAATTTTTATATTAGAGTATGTATTAGCTACCACATATAAACCTGGTGACTTAAAACAACAGCAATATACTATCTCACATGCAGGAGGCCAGAAGTAACAACAAAATTTAAGTACTGTCAGAGTCTCGCTCCCTCTAGGGCAGAGGTTGTTGTTGTTGTTGTCAGGTGCCATCGAGTTGGAACTGACTCATAGCGACCCCATGCACAGCAGAACGAAACAATGTCCGATCCTGGGCCAACCTCACTACCGCTGCCACACTTGACGCCATCAGTGATGCCACCTGGCTGATCCATCTCGTTGGGGGTCTTCCTCTTTTTCTCTGACCCTCCATCTTAACCAGCATGACATCCTTCTCCAGTGACTGTTCCCTCCTGACAATATGTCCAAAGTATGAGAGACGGAGCTTAGCCATCCTGGCCTCTAAGGAGCACTCTGGTTGCACTTTTTCCAAAACAGATTTATTGGTTTTTTTGGCAGTCCATGGCACTTTTAGTATTCTCCAATGCCACAACTCAAAGGCATCAATTCTTCTACGATCTTCCTTATTCACTGTCCAGCCTTCGCATCCATATGAGGTTATTGAAAATACCATGGCTTGGGTCAGGTGCACCTTAGTCCTCAAGCTGACATCTCTGCTCTTCAACACTTTAAAAAGGTCTTGTGCAGCAGATTTGCCCAATGCAATACATCGTCTGATCTCTTGACTGCTGCTTCCATGAGTGTTGATAGTTGATCCAAGAAGAATAAAGTCCTTGACAAATTCAATCTTTTCTCCATTGATAAGAATGTTGTTTATTGGTCCAGTGGTGAGGATTTTTGTTTTCCTGACATTGAGATGTAACCCATACCGAGGCTGTGCTCTTTGATCTTCATCAGTAAATGTTTCAAGTCCTCTTCACTTTCAGCAAGCAAGGTTGTATCATCTGCATATCGCAGGTTGTTAATGAGTCTTCCTCCAATCCTGATGCCACGTTTTTCTTCATAGAACCCAGCTTCTCGTATTATTTGCTCAGCATACAGGTTGAATAAGTATGTCGAAAGAACACAACCTAGACTTCAACAGCAAATAAATTTAAATAAATTTGGCATTATTTATCAAGGAAAAGTAAAACAAGAATTACAATATAAGACAAGTACTTGGGGAGAAGATCTAGATAACCTTTGGCGGTTGAACAATTCCAACATGGCTACCCCATGTGTTAGAGAGTAAAATGTACTCTTTAGGGTTTTCTTGACTGTAACCTTGAGGTTTGAACTGCCAGTCTTTTCATTAAGAATCAAATGCAGCCCATGTGCACCATCCAGAGATTCTAGTTCATCATTACATACATAGTTTGCTGTTTGTTGTTGTTAAGTGTCGTCAAGTCGATTCCGACCCGTAGTGACCCTGTATAGGGTTTCCAAGGAGAAACTGGTAAGCTTGAACCGCCGACCTTGCAGTTCACGGCTTTGCAGTCTGGCACATTAACCCACAGCACCACACCAAGACTCCCCTAAATCAGCTCTGACCTAATGCTATCTTATATAGAACAGAATAAAATGTTGCTAAGTTCTCTTGGTCATCCTCTTGGTCACCAGCATGTTGGAGTCCATATTTATGACTATTTCCAATTAATTGAGAATCACCCTCATTGGCCCTCTCCTTCATTAAACATAATATCTTCGATAAATAGTCAACACAAACAACTCCTAATGATGTGTACAAAGCAAACGAGACAGAAACTGTGCTGTAGCATTTTCAACGGCTAAGTTTTGGAAATAGATCACCAGACCTTTCTTCCTGGTCTGCCTTAGTCTAGAAGCTCCTCTAGAACCTATCTACCATACATGACCCTACTGATATTGAGATATCGGTGACACATCATTACAGCAACATGTAAGCCTACAGTCTAACAAACTGTCAGACAGGTAGTGGACTTAATCCTTAAATAACTCTCTCTCTGGAAAAACAAAACGTATATAGAGAGTCCTGGTATGGTGTTATGGGTTAATGCACTGGACTGCAAGGTCCATTTGAACCACAAGGTCCATGGTTCAACTTCACCAGCCACTCCTTGGAAACCCAGCACAGTGTTACTATGGGTCGGAACTGACTCAACAGCACTTAGCAACAACATAATGCATACATAATTATATTGTTATTAGACTAACTCAGGACCGGTGAACTGAGACTTCTCTAAATATAGTTCCAAAGAGTTAAAGTCAGGATTACCTGGTAGGCCATTAAATACGTGTTTAATGTTCCATCTGCTTTAATGCCCTGTCCCTTTTTACCCAGTAGTTTCTTCTCATTCTTTATACCCTGAGAGCACAGTGCTAGCTCTGTGAAGCTTTATTCAGTGTTTCTAAGCAGAGCACTACTCTGACACCTTATGATATTGATGCTATCTGAATTATGCTATAATTATTTATAAGCTTGTCTCACACATCTCTATGAGTACCTCAAGGATGGAAAGCATGCATTATGAAAGTTTCTATTCTTAATGCCAAGTATAGCATCTGGTGCAAATTTCTCATTAAATATTTTTTGAATGCATAGATGGGATAGCTGAGTCATTGGGAGAGAATTGAATGAGCAACATTCTATCTGATATTGGATTGGCAACTGCTTAACCTATATTGATTTATAAAGTCAATCACAGTTTTCCATTATTCATTTTTAGTGTGACGTGTTAATATTTTGTCCATGTTGCTAATAATTAAAAAAAAAAAACAAAAAAAAAACCTAAGACCAGAAAATGACTGATAAGGTAGACTAGCATTGTAATAATCTCTGCCAATTCTTCATATCCACCCCTAAGGCAATACTGGTTGTTGTTGTTCTGACGCACAGTAATTCAATACACAACAGAATGAAGCACTGCATTGTCCTTCACCATCCTCACAACCACTGTTAAACTTGAGCCAGCTAAATATTTGCTAGGTTAGTGAGGAGTTTGCATTAGAGCTGGGGTGTGGCAGAGTCTGAGCCTCAGGTAGCAAACAAACACAAGAGCAAAAGAGGGGCTTCAAAAAGTTACTGGAAAAATGGAATGAAATGATAATGGTATTTTTCCATAAACTTTTTGAAGCTGTCTCATATTTTATTCCTTAACAAGTTGAGACCACTTCATATTATGAAGAAGAGTTTTCCCTCCAGAACACATACATATTCCATATCTGCAAAATGTAAATCATCAGAGCTGAAGATTGACTAGAGAAGGAACTATTTTCTTACTTTTCTAAGTGTTAAAAAGCAATCCTTTCTGGGAGTTTTCATCTGAGGTTCTGAACTCACTTGAAGAGAGAGGAAGCTCAGGTGAAATTCATGTCACATGGTTTTGAAGATTGTGAAGTCAGTTACTTAAATATAGAAGGAGAGCAAGACCTCTGACATCGTCTACATGAACTGATAGCTTCATTGGTAACATTTGTAGCAATGATAAAAGTCATTTATAAGAGAAATTAATATAAAACACTACACATAAGACTAGTGTTATTGTTGTTTTTAAGTGCCGTGGAGTTTGTGCCGACCCACAGCGACCCTGTGTAGGGTTACCAAGGAGCAGCTGGGGAGCTTGAACCACCAACCTTGCAGTTCAAACCGACTTTGCAGTGTAGCGCATTAATCCACAGCACCACACCAGGATTCCAAATAAGCCTATTATTGTTGTTGTTGTTAAGTACTGTGCAGTCGGTTCCGATTCATAGTGACCTTGCACAGGATTTCCGAGGCTTCAAATCTTTACGGGAGCAGACAGCCTCATCTTTCTCCGTGGTACAGCTAGCTGGTGATTTCGAAATGCCAACCTTGAGGTTAGCAGCCCGATTCGTAACCACTACGCTACCATGTTGTTGTTGTTGTTAAGTGCCATCGAGTCGGGTCCGACCCATAGCGACCCTGTACAGGGTTTCCGAGGGTGTTACATGATACTAAATCATTTATCCAGGAAAATAGCAAAGTCATAAGGCTAAAGTACATGCTTATTAAATGAATTAATAGAAAATCAAAACATTGATATATACTATACATATTTACCGAATTAAGCAGAAATTTTGGAATTTTGTCATGTTTAGAGTTTATAACATACTTTATTCATCTACAAATACTGGTAAAAGTCTGATTTTCCTTCTAAATTCTAAACTTCATGAAGACAAAGACCAGATTGCCCAGTCTGTAACTCTGTTGCCGTTTTATAGCTTTGTAAGTAGTTGTTGTTGTTGTTGTTAAGTGCCGTCGAGTCGGTTCCGACCCATAGCGACCCTGTACAGGGTTTCCGAGGGTGTAAATCTTTACGGGAGTAGAAAGCCTCATCTTTCTCCCGCGGAGCAGCTGGTAGTTTAGAACCGCTGACCTTAAGGTTCGCAGCCCGATTCGTAACCACTACGCTACCAGATCAAGTGCTAATATAACCAAGTCAGCTTTTGCTTTTTCCGAAGGGCTATTTTCCTCTAAAATTTTAGGAAAAAATAAAGCAGAGAAGTTATCAGAAGCTTTCTTGTAAATTTGCTATTTAGTCATTTTACTGTGAAATCCTTGATTTCAGAACTAAGGTACAAAACAAAAAAAGATAAATCTTGAATATCTTATGCTAGAAAATAAGAAAGTCATAAAAGGGAAAAGGAATATTGTCAAAATGACACGTGCGCCAGCTTGTGTCATTTTCACTGTCCAAAGATGAAACAAGAATGATTTAAGCATAAGAAGAATTATGATTGTGATTGATTAAAACACATTTTACCTACACCTATGGAAGCAGTAGCTCAAAAGAGGGAACAAGTCCTTACAGCAAGAATCATTCCCACCCCCTCCACACACAGAGTAGACAGGGATGGGCAACTTGGACATTGACTACCCAAAATGGGGCATGGAAGGCTACAAAGGCAAGAAGTGACTGGCTTACAAGCTTTCAAGAGGGAACCTAGACCCAGGGGGCCTGGAGGAAGGTAGAATCTCCAGTGAGTAGTATTCAGTCTGACTAGGCCAGGCTGATGCAATGAAATGCAGACGGGTCTCTTGTGATACAATAGTGAATAATTGTCATCAGGACTGACTGTGAGGGTTGGAAATGTAAAAGTGGACGTTTTATAGCAAGGAGGGGAGTGATTGACTTTTTCAGTCTAGGAGCAGAGGTCCCTAGGACCATCAAGGGAGAAGAGCAGAGAGTGGGACCCTACCCAGAGAAGCAGTGATACCTGAAATGGAGCCAGAGATGATGATGTGGAGCGATGGAGCAGCTGGAGACTCTAGACCCAGAGAGGGAGAGCGACTGTGTGCTGAAGACCTGGGGGCACGGGGGAAGGATTGCATGGAGGGGATTGTAACCATGGCAATGAGACAATATACGATAGAATGAGTGTAAAACTAATGTTCTCCCATGTATACTATCACATAATTCACAATTAACCATTTAAGAAAAAAAAATAATAACACATTTTAATATATAAAAAAGTCAAGCACTTGTAGTGATATTTTTAAAGAAAAACAAACAAAAATTCACTGGGCATTATTAGAGATTGCCTGGGTATCCATTCAGTATTCTGACAAGTGGCAACAGAAGAGAAATAATTAAGTATTTACCTTGGCATTCTGAAGTCCTATGGATATGGAAAAAAAAATTTTTTTATCTAGAATTGCATTACAACAGACACAAAGAATGATAGAATTAGAAAATCGCAACCTAAAATCATCTCAAATGAAATAACTAAGTAATGGTCATTAATAGATGATAAAATCGTTAAATGCAAGGTTGATTGGCAATTCATTGCCTAAACCAAGATAATTTGTGATTGAAATCTGTACTGTTAATAATCAAGCCACAAGCATAAACTAGTACAATTCCAGGCAAAGGCATGTCAGGCCGCCCTATAAGAGACAGCAGGTGGTCACTACCTGAACTCACAGATCAATTCTAACATCAAAAGTGAGACAATCAAATATTAGATGTCATCTGATGTGAAGCATTATGAAGAATTCAGCACTATCTATAATGAATTCTAGGCACTCTGGCTACAGAGAGGGTTAAGCACTAGGCTGCTAACCAAAAGATTGGTGATTTGAATTCGCTAGCCACTCCAAGGGTAAAAGATGAAGCAGTCTTCTTACAAACAGATTTTTAGCCTCTGAAACCCTAAGAAAGCAGTTCTACTCTATCCCATAGGGCCTCTGGAAGTTGGAATACACTCAGTAGCAGTAGGTTGGGTTTTGGGGATGATGCATCTTTTAACAGTATGTATTTTTAAGACTATAAATCTAATATCATATATATATATATAAACAACTAATGAAGAAACAAGTTAGCTGATACCATGTAGAAATATTTATACAGATCCAGGTTAGTTTGAACTACCCACCCTACGACTCCAAGGTCAAACTGACTTTGTAGTCCAGCACATTATCTCGCAGCACCACACCGGTAATTCAGTAGTGTTTAAAAAAAAAAAAAAAAGGCAAACAACAATTCGAGATTAAAATAGGTAGATTTAAAATTGACACTTTAAAACATTACATTTCAAATAAACCAACAGAAAAAAAAAAAAAAAAAAGAATTTGGAGAATATAAGGGGACTTCAAAATATTCATGGAAAAATAGAATTAAAAGATACAGAATTTTTCCAAGAGCTTTTGAAACCCCCACATAGATGAGAGATAGTTGCCCACAAAGGGAACTGGGCATTGTTTTGTTGTTGTTATGTGCTGTTGAGTTGGTTCGACCCATAGCAACATGTATTGGGTTTCTGGAGTGGCTGATGAGCTTGAACTGCCAACTTTGCGGTTCAAACCAATCTTGCAGTCCAGCGCATTAATCCGCAGCACCACACCAGGAAAGTGATAGTAATGAATTGTTGGTGAGTGGAGAGGCAAGACATTGGACTGTGATTAAATAAGAACCACCTCTTTCTTAGAAATGCCCTAAAGCTCTTAAAAGTGCAAAATATGATGTCCACTACAGTTAAAAAGCAAGGAGGGCAAATATGACAAGCTTGCCAAAATGTTGATAGTAGTTGAAGCTTGGCTTTGGAAATATTTATGTACTTTCTATAATATTTCTCCAAGTTGTCTAATTCTCTGCACTCTGCCATGTCACCTTTGCTGGTATCTGCTTCTTGCTGTTGTTTTTAAGTGCTGTCGAGTTGATTCCAACCCATAGCGACCCTGTATAGAGTTTCCAAGGAGCAGCTGGTGAGCTTGAACCACCGACCTTGCAGTACAAACGACTCTGCAGTCTGACGAATTAGTGAGTTAATATGTACAATCCTTAAATTTCCTTTTGACTTAGCCATCACTTTTCTCTACCTAATACCCCACAACATTGTACTGTTGTATCAGACTTAATGAATAGCTGAAGGGTTGGTGAAAGGGAATGAAATTATAAAACAGGATCTAATTCCTTTCTAATCTTTATTCTAACTTCTAATAAATTCCATCAGTCACTTGGGAATTGATGGCAAATTATACCTTTATTCAGAGTAGTAATTCTCACTCCAGAATCAGCTTCTCTACTGTTAGTAATATATTTCTCCAAGACTGAATAACTATTGGATCTCACACATAGGCATAGGTTCAACCACAGAGAGGATAAGAAAAATCCCTTTTTCTAAAAAGGATTACATCCACAGGACTTCAGTATATTTTTTGAGAGGTAGGGGGAGATTGGGTGAAGGCACAATTCAATTCACAACAAGCATGGTATGTCTCCTTCTTACATGTCAGTGAATTTCACACACCCTCTCCTCCTGATACTAACATTAATCCTCCAACATTTCACCGAACCCAGAAGAAAAGAAACACATACCTGTTTCATAAACACCAGTCAGCTTTGGCACTTCATATATTGGTCCTTCATCTTATTATTCAGAGTGGCAGTTTCTTCACTCAAAGTATATATTCCTAGACAGACCAGAAATAATAAAAAGACCTATTCTCCAAATTGCCTAATTCTCTGCACTCTGCCATGGACCACCTTTGCTGTTATCTGCTTAGAAGGAGTTAATCTGTACAATCCTTAAATCTCTCTCTCTTTTTTAGCTGTCAATTAGCTATAAATAGTTCTTGCAATGACTTTAAAATTGATATTTGTAAAGATTCATTGTGATCCTAGAACCAGGTTCTATTCTTTTCCCCAGGCAGGGGTGGAGGTGGGAAGATGGTTTCCCATCCTCCAGTTATATTCATTTTAATCAAATTAAATTGAACTGAAAGCTTTGAATGTAACATGATCATATAAAGTTTGAAATTTGAGAGACGAAAATCATTCTAGAGAGTGTAGCACCAAAATCACTACAAGGAGACAAGTACTTCTCCAATTACTGTAGGGAACAGGCAGTCTCTCTGGATATCTGGATTCTTCTTCAACACAAATATTGACATTCATGGAAACAAATTCAAGCCATTTGTTAATAAATGCTTCTATGAGTAAACAAAAACTTATAGCACCGATTTAGGAAAACTCTTCTATTTGTGCCTGAAATGGAGTATTATGCATTGTCCTACTTACTGAGTTCTGCCCAAAGAATAATATACCACTGGTAGGTGGCCTCAAAGAACAAATAATTATTTTCTCTAAGTTCTGGAGACTAAAAATCCAAATCAATATCTTGACCATTGCCATCCTTTCTGTAGGTCTCTCTCCTAGTTTTTGGTAGACACAATTATTCTTCTAGTTGAGTAGATCCTCCCACGATCCTCTGTCACTTCCTTGGGTGCATATGTGTTTATTCTTCTCTTGTTGTAATTCATACATTATTAGGCTTAGAACTCACCCCATACTAAAGGAACCACAGTGGTGCAATGGTTGTGTTCACCTTCAAACCAAAGTTTGGCAATTTTCAGCTGCTTAACAGGAAAAAGATCTGACAGTCTGCTCCCATAAAGATTATAGTCTAGAAACCCTATGGGGACATTCTACTCTGTCCTTCAGGTGTAAGAATAGACTCCAGGGCAAACAACTGCTCTAGTATGTCCTCATCAACATAGCAAAAGACACCCCCTGTTTTCAAACAGGATCACATCCGCAGGTACAGTGATTGGGATTTCAACATGCATTTGTTTTGAGGGGACACAATTCAATCCACAGCATTCATTGTATGTCATGTTCTTTCGTGGCAGTGGCTTCTGAATCAACACAAGTAATCTGTTTCTAGACAATTGACTAGGTTCTATATTTAAAATCTAGTACCAAGGAAAGAGGAGTGCTGGTATGGTGTTATAAGATAAGTACTGGACTGCTAAATACAAGTTTATCTGTTCAAAGCCACCATTGTCTCCTTAGAAATCCTATATGGGGTTGATATGAATCAGAACCTAATTGATGGTGCTTAAAGTCAACAACTTCATGGGAAGAGCTTAAAATTATGATATAGAGATGCGTGATCACATAAATTATCAACTACTCAACATGTCAGCTGGTTGTAAAACCAACAAAATAAGAGATGCTTTGAGGATTACTACAACTTTCAAGAAAGAATCTGTTGTTTTTGTGTGCTCTTGAATCAGTTCCAATTCATAACAACCCTGTATAGTGTTTCCAAGGCTGTAAATGTTTATGGAAGCAGAAAGCCTCATCTTTCTCTCACAAAGCAACTGGTGGGTTTGAACTGTTGACCTTGATGTTAGCAGTCCAATGTGTAACCCACGATACCACCAGGGCCCCTTTCTATGAAAGAGGTAGAAACAGGAAATTCTATGTGAGTAAAAAGTAATTAAATTCCATTTAATTCCAGTCATCCAGGAACGTCTATAGAAGATATGGGATTTGAACTTTGTTTTTAAAAATGGAAGAATTTATACAGAGAGAAATTCAAACAGTGGTAAGAACATGCATAAAAGTACTAACACAACAAACAAGTTTTAATGGAATAGAGAATTAATGGGAAGTAAGAATGGAAAAATACCTTCCTGGATTCCTTTGCATAGTGTTTTCCATAAATTCAGACCTTGTCCCATTCTTGGGATATATGAAACCATGTAGCTTATAGCTCACCGGAAAAATAGTGAACCAACCCTGTTGGTAGTCATGATAGAAGTTTCATCTCTAAGATTTATTTTTCTCCCTTCCTTTAGTTAGACCCTTGCCTTGAATTCTTACCTCCTGATGTTTCAGGAACTGATGGATCTTTATGAGGTATCTAAAACAATTGCTTTCATCTCTGTTGTAAATTTCTAATATGACTAAGATATAAAGTATTCAAGCCTACACATTTGGGTATATTTACTTTATGTACACAAACTTAGATTGCAGGGTACAAATTTCCCCATTCCCAAACCAAGATATTGATTAATTACATTGACTAACTGATCTTTTTTAATCCATGTCTATTTTGTTGTTGTTCTATTAGAATCAGGTTTGCTTGTTTGTTTTGTTTAATGGGTTCAGGACTTTATTGCATTGACCATTATTTTTCCTGAGATACGTGGTTTTAAGACTAGGAGTTCACATTGTTTTAACTAATTGCTTTGAACTTTGAATACTGCCATGCAAAATTGTATTAGCTTTCCCATTAAATTCACTGTTAACTCTAACCAAGCAAAATAATGTTTATCATTCCTCTTCATTACACTGTCAGCCTTGTCCACTGCATGTGTGTGAGCAAACCAACACACAAACCAACACAAGTTGCAATAAAATCTAATAGACTCTTTGGTTACTTATCTTTAATTTGTATATGTGTATATACGTACACAAACACACACACACATTTATGTGTGTGTGTGTGTGGGGGGGTGATGGTTGTGGTGGTTATATGCCAAAGAGTCGGTTCCAACTCATAGCAACCCTGTACAGAGTTTCTGAGGCTGTAAATCTTTATGGGAGCAGAAAGCCTCATCTTTCTCCCGTGGAACAGCTGGCTGTTTCTAACTGCCAACCTTGCAGTTCACAGGCCAATTCGTAACCACTACTCTACCAGAGCTTCTTTTATATATATATAAAAGTTTCATATGTATATATGAAACAAAATATCTTTTCTCACTAGTTCAAAGAAAAGGTAGTTTATTTTATAAATACATTGAGGAACTAGAAAATAAAGATTATCAGGGACTAAGGCTGATTACTGACTGAGTGGCTGGAATGATTAATATATTTTCACTACTAACTGAAAGGTTGGAAGTTTGAGTCTACCCAGAGGCACTTCAGAAAAAAAGGCCTGTTGCTCTACTTCAGAAAAATCAACTATTGGAAACCCTAGAGAGCTGTTTTATTTTGACATACAGATGGTGACCAGGAGTTGGAGCCGAGCTCATAGCAATGGCTTACTGATTAGGAACTGGCTACTCATTTTCTCTTTTAGTGAGTACACGTTAACATTCTCCTTTAGCATTTACACTTTTCTTTGGCATTTTGTTTATGCACCTTTCTGTATAATACAGAGTTTTCTATCCTTTCAAAAATTCTAATTTGTCAAAATTATAGCTTTGTTTTTGAACTTTTAACTTTGGGTAATTTGAGGTTTCATATCAGGAAAAATATGCATCAGGGTTTCATCTTTTCACCGTATATATTTGATCTGCTTGCTGAGCAAATAATCTGAAAAGTTAGTCTGTAATATGGATTCCTGGTGTGGCGAGGTAGAAGTTAAGTACTGGATTGCTAACCACAAAGACAGCAGTTCAAACCCACCAATTGCGGCTCAGAAACTCAGTATAGGGTCACTAGGGAACTACTTAAGGAGCTCTGGTAGCGTAGTGGTTACGAATCGGGCTGTGAACCGCAAGGTAGGCAGTTTGAAACTACCAGAGGTTCCGTGGGAGAAAGATGAGGCATTCTGCTCCGGTAAAGATTTACAGCCTCGGAAACCCTGTGCAGGGTCGCTATGCGTCATAACCGACTCCACAGCACTTAACAACAACAACAAGGGAAACTTCTTGAGAGCATTTGACAAAAAGAAGTTTGAAATATGAAGAAGAATGTAGCATTGAGATTGGAAGAAGACGCATTAACAACCTGTGCTATGTAGATGATGCAACCTTCCTTGCTGAAAGTGAAGAGGACTTGAAGCACTTACTGATGAAGATTAAAGACTGCAGTATTCAGTATGAATTGCACTTTAATGTAAAGAAAACAAAAATCCTCACACTGGATCAATAAACATTATCATGATAAATGTAAAACGAGTAAAGTTGTGAAGGATTTAATTTTCCTTGGATCCACAATCAACACACATGCAGGCAGTGATCAAGAAGCCAAATAATAGATTGCAGTGATCAAATCTGCTGTAAAGACCTGTTTAAAGTGTTAAAGTGAAAAGATGTCACTCTGAGGACTGAAGAGGTACTTATATGCATGTGAAATTTGGACAATGAATAAGGAAGACTGAGAGCCAATGCATTTGAATTATGGTGTTGACAAAGAGTATTGAAATCACTAGACCACCAGAAGAGCAAACAAATATGTTTTGGAAAAAGTACAAACAGAGTTCTCCTTAGAAGGAAAGATTGCAAGATTTTCCTCTCACCTACTTTGGGCATGCTGTCAGAAGGGACCAGTTCCTGGAAAAAGACATCATGCTTGGTGAAGTTGAGAGTCAATAGAAAAGAGGAAGACCTTCAATGAGATGGACTGTCACAGTGGCTGCAGCAATGGATTTAGGCATAAAAACAATTGTTAGTATGGAGAAGTACCAGGTAGTGTTTTGTTCTGTTGGACATGGGGTGACTGAGTCAAAACTGACACAACAGCACCTAATAGCAACAACAAATGACAAATGATCACGTGTGTTCCTTCATGCCTCGTTGTATATCTCATTTGGTGTAGTGTCTGTCCGTGTCCTCTGTCAGGTTATTTGTCTTTGTTGATGTTGAAGTTTTCTATAAATGTAAAAGATTGGTCCTTGCTCTATACATCACTATCCTCATTTTGTTTTTGTTTTTTTTACCAATTTATCATTTCTTTTGTTTCAATTTTTATACTCTTTTGATGTACATGTGTCTAATTTTTAGGAGGTCTCAGTTGTCTCATTTGTTTTCTGCTGTTGGTGTGCTTTCAGTTATATTTAACAATGTATCTATGACATATTAGGGCCCAATGTTTGTCCCTATTTTTTCAATGATGGTTTTTATAATATTGGGTTTTATATTTAAGTCTTTGATCCATCTTGAGTTTATTTATTTTAAATTTTTATTGTGAATTAAGTGGTAGTTTACATGGGAGAACATTAGCATTACATTCATCCTATCCTATTTTGTTTCACTGCAATGATTCCAATCCCCTCCATGCATCATCAAACAACAGAGTGTACACCCTGCAAGCCTACACCCCAGTCCCCAGCACACAGCCCATCTCTCTCCCTGAGTTCAAC
>NW_006408526.1:15280351-15289755 GCF_000296735.1 Chrysochloris asiatica
CCAGTGAAAATTGGGACATGGAATGTACAAATTATGAATCTGGGAAAATTGGAAGTTGTCAAAAATGAAATGGAATGCATAAACATCAATATTTTAGGCATTAGTGAGCTGAAATGGACTGGTACTGCCCATTTTGAATCTGATGACCACATGGCTTACTATGCCAGACATGACAAATTGAAGAGGAATGGTGTTGCATTCAGTGTCAGAAAGAACATATCCAGCTCAGTCATGAGGTACAACACTGTCTGTGATAGGATAATATCCATGCACCTACAGGGAAGCCCAGCTAATACCACTATTATTCAAATTTAAGCACCAACCACTAAAGCCAGTGAGGATGAAATATAAGAATGACTGTGTAGGACTATGCAAATGTGAGGTGCTTCTAGGCACCCTTGTGGGGAGGGAGGGTACCATGTAAATAAGGTATTATAGCCTAACATCATGATTGGTCAGTTTTGTCGTCCAATAAGACTTAAAATGAGCTATCTAGAGGTAGAAAAAGGAGCTCTGGTAGCGTAGTGGTTACGAATTGGGCTGCAAATTAAGGTCAGCAGTTTGAAACTATCAGCTTTTCCATGGAAGAAAGATGAGGATTTCTGCTCCCATAAAGATTTACAGTTTCGGAAACCCTATGCAGGGTCACTATGAATCGGAAGCTACTCCACGGCACACCACCACCACCATTTCCTTAATAAATCTCATAATCATGAGTACTTTCTGTGAGATCTGTATAGGGGGACAACAACACTAGTAGAGTATGTCTCTGCCATTTCCCAGAGGCTTTCTTTTCTCAATAACTTGCCCAAAAGATTGTGATGAAAGGTGGCACCAGAAATCACTCATCACTTCTAAAGAGAAGTTGGTGAAGGAAGAACATTTAAAACAGACTACCCAGGCAGATTGTCTCATTCATGTGCTATATATGAAAATGGAACACAGCAAAATGAATACTTTGTTTTCCTGTCTCTTCTGGAATATTCTGTTTTGGTGAATAGCATGATCTAGCATAATCCTGGCTGTCTCACTCATTTTATTGGCCACTAGTAAATTCTTTAGAATCTCCTCTTTGTCCGTCCAATAACTGGTTGCCATTGAGTTAATTTAAAATCATGGTGTTCCATAGGATTTTCTTCTGGGGCACTTCTGGGTGGACATAAGCCTTCAACCTTTCATTTAGCAGCTGAGCACATTAACCATGAACACCACCCAGGCACCTCTCTTTGTCCACAGTGTTCTCACATTTCATGATGATGGATGCTATGAGTCTAAATGTCTGGTGGAAAGTTGACCTCTTCTCCTTTCCATTTCTTGATTTCATATCCTAATAATCTCCTTCTGAATTACTGCAGTAACTTCCTCATTATCTCCCTACCTCCAGACCTACCCCAGTCCAAGCCATTTTCAGAACTTCAATAAATGTTGTTGTTGTTAGGTGCTCTTGAGTCAATTTTTAATTGAGTCAATAGTGACTCTATGTGACAGCATAGAACTATCTTGTAAGGTTTTCTAGGCTGTCATTTTTATGGGAGTAGATGGTCAGGTCAGATTCTTTCTCCTATAGAATCAGAAGTACTAGGTGGGTTCTGACTACAAAATCTTTGGTTAGCAACTGAGCACTTAACTCTTATGGCACCAGTGTTCCTTATGCCATCAATGTTATTGTTACAAAATACATAAATGAGTGTGTCCACTCCGAGTATAAATTCTTCTTTTTAGTGGATAAGATTACTTTTGGAAGAAAATCCCAACTCTAAACCATGCCATTGAGATTGTTTCATGCATTGACCTATAGAACAGAACTTCTGACTCTTCTTCATGCCAAATCCCATTCCAGGCAGGATTGACTATATAATAGGCAGTCCAGTTCTCAGGGATTAGCCCCTTACAAGTTTATGAATAGCACTGAAATACTGCCTGATAGAGCTCTGAAAAATGAACCCCTCCCATTGGAAAGCACTTAAAATATGACTGAGGAAGAACTGCCTTCTCAAAATAGAGTCTCACTTAATGACTTGGATAGAACAAAGCTTTCAGGACCTTCATTTGTTCATGGAGAATGACTAAAATGAGAAGAAACAGTTGCAAACATTAATTAATAATGAGAATTCCAAAACACTTAGTTATGCTCATGCAGAACCTGGGAATGCTTTTTCTGACCTATTCCTTCTTACTTCCACCTTTGATTAAATGTCCTTCTTCTATGCTTTTGTGATCCCCTATATGTTTATGGTAGATTTTCTTATTAAATTGTCTATTTCTTATGTTGACTTTCAATGTGTGAGTTTTAAAATTTTCCTCTTGATATCTTCAGAGGTTAGGATAGTGTTGGGCACACAGTGTGCGCATAATCAAAGTTTCTATAATACAAAATATTTTTGTTTTAGAAGTACAGTTCAGAATCTAATTTCTATGTTTTGCTTTGTAACAGCTTATAGAATTCTCTCCTTTGCACATACTCAAAAATGCAAATTTGGCCTGTATATATCAGATTTAGTTTTAAAATGGTCTTCACTATATGTCATGAAGATTAGAGCAAATAATTTGACCTTTAAAGTTGATATGAGCCTATATATTACAACTTTTAAATACCCAATTTTAACTCAACCCTTTGATGCCTCATATTTAGCATAGTGAATAATTAATTTTTAGACACTTTAGAAATATTCTAGGGCACATGTATTTAATACTGGGTTCTTAGGCTCTTGCTAATATTTGGGGTAACATTTGATGTCTAAAACTTATCTAAGATCCAGGGGAAAAGATAAAAATTTACCCCCTTTTCAGACTCTACTTTGTTGTTGTTGGAAATTATATGTTAGTTAACTTAGAGTTGCAATAGATTTTTATGGAAATGTAGTTTTCTTTGGTTAACAATGAAATCTCCTTTAACCCAATCAGCAAACCATGCCTAATTTAGATAAGAAAGACTCTAATTTCCTAATTTTAAAAAATGTACTTATTGATAACATTTTGTTAGTTCATAAGAAATCAATTAATTATCCAAAGCATGCACAGCTAAAGTTCTCTTATATTTTCATATAATTGATAATGTACTATATTTAGAATTTTATTGAACCTTTTACCAAAATGATGTCCCCATGTTATTAAATGCTTTAGTAGCATAAACATTCAAAATAGCATAATATTTTCATGTGACAATAGCATTCATTTTGTGATTTCCTTTTCTGTTGAACTTTTCCATTGCTTCCAGGATTTTCCTGACATGAGCACAACTTTAGTAAATATCTCTCTATGTGAGTAAAGCTTTAGCTATATTTTCCTAAGATACATAAAACTGGGTCAAACTATCATCACATTGCTTCCCACCCACAAAGATTACACCAACTTACATTTCCAGGATCTGTGAATGAACCATTTCTAGTTTTATTTTCTAGATCTTTTAAAAATATTTGGACATATTTGCCAATTTAATTAAAAAAAAAAAAGTTTAAACATGCATTTGTTTGAAAGAAAAGGGAATGGGGTGGATAGCACATCACATGTTACAGGGGTCCTGGTGTGGCGCTGTAGGTTAAGCACTGGACTGCCACTGCAAGGTTGGCAGTACAAACCCACTATTTGCTCCTTGCAAACTCTGTACAGGGTCTCTATGAATCAAAACCAACTTGAGGACACTTAACAGCAACATACTATTTATGAGCACTGGTGGTACTGTAGGATAATCAATGGACTGCTAACAACAAGGTCAGAAGTTCAAACAGATCAGCTGCTCTTCAGGACAAAGATGAGACTTTTTGCTCCTACGAAGATTTACATCCTTGGAAACCCTATCAGGATCACTATGAGTCAAAACCTAGTCATGGCGCCTAAAAACAACATACTATTTATATCCCTCAATCATTTCCTCCACTTTCACTGATTAAAGAAATACTTAGATACTCCTTAAGGAATACTGGCGTCACTGTGGTTAAGTACTTGGCTTCTAACTAAAAAGTTGGTTGTTGAATTCACCAGCCAATCTTCAGGAGAAGATGTAGTAGTCTGCTTCAATAAAGATTTACAACCCTGAAAACCTTATGCTGGCTTCTGTGTGCCATCAAGTCAGTTTCGGCTCATAGAAACCCTGTATACGGTCTCCAAGGCTATAAATCTTTGCTGGTGGTGGTGGTGGTGGTGGTGGTGGTGGTTGAACAGTGGAATCTGTTCTGACTCAATGACCCTGCATACAGTTTCTGAGGCAGTAAATCAATCTTTACCGAAGCAGAAAGCCTCATCTTTCTCCAACAGGACAGCTGGTAGTTTCAAACTGTTGACCTTGAGGCTAGCATCCTGACTCATAACGACTATACTACCAGAGCTTCCGTAGGGGAGCATAAAGCCTCATATTTCTCCCACGGAGTTGAGATTAGCAGTCAAATGTGTAAACCTTTAGCTCTCAGGACTCCTTTGGAACCTTATGGAACAGTTCTACATTTAGGGTTGCTATGAGTTGGAACTGATTCTTGTTGGCAGAGGTCAAAGAACCTGCTATATCTCTTACAATGCACAGGAAAGTCTCCACAACAATAACAACAAAAGATTCCACTCCAAACATTAATTCTGCTAAGGTTGATAAAACTTGAATTAGAGCTGCAAATTAGGTAGGTAGTGATGCTCCTTGTTCACTGCTGGCCTTCCTCTTACTTTATGGTTAATTTAAAATAATACTTAAGAGAAAGAGAAAACTTGTCACAGGGAGGACAATATGATTACAGATATAGGGTAGGATGCTACTAAACATCCTACATTTTCACAGGACAAATTCCCACAACAAAAAGTTGTCTAGTCCCAAATCTCAAAAGTTCTGGTAGAGAAGTTCTAGTTTGTGAAGATGCCCTTCACTCTAAGATTTTCAGCCACAAAAATGCGCTGATTTACAGCTCTTTAGTTCATGGTAAAACACTAGCAGATGTTAGGAATACAGCAAATACTCTACAAAGCAAGAAAGGAGCACAGGATCTCTGGAGGATTAAAGGATATTTGAAGTATAAAAGATGATGTTCACACTTTTGGAGCCTCCAGGATTTTTTAATTCCCTCCCTCTTGAGTACAGAAAGTTTAACAAGGTGTTTTATCCTAAGTCGAAATGGGACTTAGTTCATGACTTCAAGTTTCCATTTTTCCTTCATGGCCTAAGGAACTTTTTATTTAGACTCTTTTCTCCTGAATATGATGCCCTTGGTACACTGAACGCAGTCTTCTGATTGTGAACTGGGAGTTTGGTCTGATATTTTAAAATGCCTTATTTAAAATTGGGAAGAATAGAGCGGTTAGCCTCATTTGTGAACACTGTGATTGAATAAAGTGATTGATTTTGTTTTATTCATTTCTTCATCTTCATTCAGCATCCATTAAAAAACATTTATTGAATTTCTATTTCATAATAACCATTATGCTAGCATTGGGGATACCAGGAAAAATAAGAAAAGATCACTCATCTCATATTGTTTTCACTACAGTGGAAGAGAAACTGATGAAAATCATTATAATTTATGTGTTGCAGTGAAAGCACTCATCTAGGCCAAGAAATTTGGAAGAAAACTACCTGGCCAACCAATTGGAAGAGATCCATATTTGTGCCCATTCCAAAAAGAAGTGACCGAGTGAAATGCAGAAATCATTGGACAGTATCATTAGTAGCTCCTACAAGTAAAATTTTGCTAAAGGTAATCCAAAACAGCTGCAGAGATGCATTGACAAAGAACTGCCAGAGGTTTCAAATCAGATTCAGAAAAGGACGTGGGATGAGGGATGGCATTGCTGATGTCTGATAGATCTTGGCTGAAAGCAGAGAATATCAGAAAGACATTTACCTGTGCTTTACGGACTACAAAAAGGCTTTTGATTATGTGGATCATGACAAGATCTGGACTACATTGTGGAGAATGAGTATTCTGAAATTTTAATTGTGTTCATGAGGAATCTGTTCATAGACTAAGAAACAGTTGTTCAAACAGAACAAAGGAACACTGAATGGTTTAAAATTAGCAATTGTGTGTGTCTGGGTTATTATTCTTTCACCATACTTATTCAATCTGAATGCTGAGCACATAATCTGAGAAGATGGATTATATGAAGAAAAACGTGGCATCAGGATTGAAGGAAGACTCACTGGCAACCTGCAATAAGCTAATAATACAACCTTGCTTGCTGAAAGTGAAGAGGACTTAAAATACTTAACTAATAATGATCAAAGACCATAACCTTCAATATGGGTTGCAACTCAATGTAAAGAAGGCAAACATTCTCACCACTGGACCAATTAACAACATTCATGTAAATGGAGAAAAGATTGAAGTTGTTAAAGACTTCATTTTTTTTTTTTTTTTGATCAACTATCAACACTCATGGAAGCAGCAGTCAAGAAATTAAAATTAAATGATATATTACATTTGGCAAATCTGCTGTACAAAAATTCTTTAAAGTGCTCAAGAGCAAAGTCAGTTTGAGGGCTATGGTGTGCCTGACACAAGCCAATGCATTACCAGTAACCTCATATGTTTGCGATAGCTGGACAGTGAATAAGGAAGACCATAGAAGAACTGATGCTTTTAACTTATGGTCCTGGAGGAGAATATTAAAAGCACCATGGACTGCCAAAAAAGCAAGCCAATCTGTTTTGGAAGTATAGCCAGAATGCTTCTTGGAAGTCAGGATGGTCAGAGTTTGTCTCTCAGACTTTGGACACATTATCACGAGGGACCAGTTCCTGCAGAAGGATGTCATGTTTGGTAAAGTGGAGGTTCGGAAAAAAAGAGGAAGACCCTCCTAATGAGATGGATTAGTACAGTGGCAGCCAGCAATAGGTTCAAACCTAGCAATGACTGTGAGATTGCATAGGACCAAGCAGTGCTTCATTCTGTTGTGCATACGGTCGTTATGAGTCGGTACTGACTCCATGGCACCTAATAACAACAACAATAACAAATAGTCCACAGAAGGGGCTGTCTTACAATTCTGTGTGATGTTGGGAAATGATTTATAAGGGTTTACAAGAACAAATGATAACAAAGCTGAATTTTACAGATAAAAAAATTAATTCAATATTTTGAAAGTATCTACGATGCATCCTTCCTCTTTGCTGCCAACCTTTACATTCCAATCACCAGTAATGACCATGTTTGATTGCATGTTTGATCAATTTCAGATGGAAGAAGTTGGTAGAATTCTTCTATTTCATCCTCACTGGTTTTAGTGGTTGGTGCATAAATTTGAATAATAGTGGTATTAACTGGGCTTCCCTGTAGGTGCATGGATATCATCCTATCACAGACAGCATGGTACCTCATGACTGATCTGGATATGTTCTTTTTGACAATGAATGCAACACCATTCCTCTTCAATTTGTAGTGCATTAGGCACATCTGCTGCACAAGACCTTTTTAAAGTGTTGAAATGCAAAGATATCAGCTAGAGGACTAAGGTGTGCCTGACCCAAGCCATGGTATTTTCAATCACTTCATATGCATGCGAAAGCTGAACAGTGAACAAGAAGGACGTAGAAGAATTGATGCCTTTGAGTTATGGTGTTGGAGGAGAATATTGAAAGTGCCATGGAGTGCAAAAAGAACCAATAGATCCGTTTTAGAAGAAGTGCAGCCGGAGTGCTCCTTAAAGGCCAATATGGCCAAACTTCGTCTCTCATACTTCAGATATATTGTCAGGAGGGACCAATCACTGGAGAAGGATATCATGCTTGGTAAGATGGACGGTCAGAAAAAAGAGGAAGACCCCCAACAAGATGGATTGGCTAAGTGGCAGCATCGATGAACTCAAGTGTGACAACAGTAGTGAGGTTGGCCCAGGATCAGGCAGTGTTTTGTTCTGCTGTGTTTAAGGTTGTTATTAGTCGGTACTGACTCGATGGAATCTAATGACAACAACCATGCATCCTGGGGTCCTGGTGTGGTGCTGTGGGTTAATGCGCCAGACTGCAAAACTGTTTGAACTACAAGGTTGGTGGTTCAAACTCACCAGCTGCTACTTGGAAACTCTATACAGGGTTGCTATGGGTTGGAACCGTTGCGACGGCACTTAGCAACAACAACAACAACAACCATGCAGCCTGGTGTGGCACTGTAATATAATGCATTGGACTAAAAGGTGGGTTTGAACCGCAGTGTCAGTAGTTCAAACTCACCAGTCACTCCTGGGAAACCTTATATAGTGTCTGTATGAGCCAAAACAGATTTGATGGCACTTAACAACAACACCACCAATTATGTATCAAACCATATGATCTTTATGATATATTTTTTTCTCATTTAATCATCATAATAACCCTGCTTGGTACATTTATCATCCACATTTTATAGATGAGAAAATAGGAGCTCAAATAAATTGACTGAGGTTACCAAGTAGCAAGTAGTAGATCTGAGATCCAAGTGCACATCTGATTCTACAAACTCATGTTCCTTCCAATAAACAAAAATGTCTGAATATTAGATTCAATGTCATCATATTTTTCATCTATACCAAAGTTTAATTTCTTGTTTAACCTGCTCTGCCTACAGCTACAGGAACATCTGACCTCCTCTGTACTTCCAGCTCTACTGACCCATAGTGAACCACATGATAGGCAGTGCTCAGTCCATGAGATTATCTCTTAAGAATGTGGACAAAAATGTGCTGTACATGTAGTGATGGTTTGCTTCTCTGGAAGGTTACTAGGTGCTGGGACTGAAGTAGGCTGGCAAGAAGGAAGTGAGTTAATGACATGTGGGAGCCAACATGCTGTGGAATCAGGAGCTATGAGTAAGCAGAGGAAGCTGTCAGAGGAAGACTAAAGAGAAACAGAAAGAAACTTCTGGAGAATGAAAGGCATTGAGACAGCAGTCGCTCTAGTTCCCAAAGGAAGCTGTCTGTTTCTTATGAAGTCTAGCTGTACTTGAATCTACATCTTCATTGCTGATCATTCTGCAAGTCCCTCACCACCAACAACAACCACACATACAAACTTTAACTGAAGCTAACATCTGATTGGATTTTTCTTAAAAATTAGACATTTGAATTAGAAACTAGCAAAGATACAGACATAGGCAACAAAAAGTGGTAAGTAGTTCAGAATTCCTGGACCATATAAGGCACCTGACATACACAAATGAATCTGAAGAATGAAGAAGCCAGGGTGAAAATTTGAAAAGTCTTTTATGCTAGACCAAGTTTTCAGACCTTATTCTAAAAGCTTTGGGGAGAATTTGAATGTTTGAAAGCAGCTTCTTGAACTAGATTTGGTGGTTTAACCATTATCATATACACAACACTGGAATGAGAGACTTGTGCACAGTTTATGTTTGATAAATATTTGTTATATCAACAAACAAATGAATGAGAAATGAACAAATCATAGAGTTCAGTTTTACCTTACAACCATGATAAGGAAATCATGATGTTTAAGA
>NW_006408526.1:15292683-15300864 GCF_000296735.1 Chrysochloris asiatica
ACTATTCAATCTGTCTGGGCGGAGCTGATGAAAGGAGATACAGATGGGTAACTCGTGATACTGTGGTGAATAATGCTTATCAGGATGGACTATGAGGGTTGGAAATGCAAAGGTAGAAGTTTTGTAACAAGGAAGGGAGTGATTAATTCTCTAGGATAGGAACAGAGGCCTCCGGGTCCATCAACGGAGAAGAGCCAAGAGCAGGACCCTACCCAGAGAAACAGAGATGCCTGAGATAGAGACAGAGACGATGATGTGGAGTGATGAAGTGACTGGGGACTTTGGACCCAGAAAGGGAAAGGGACTGTGGGCCGTAAACTGGGGGGAGGAGGGAGTGGGTTTCTGGGATATAACCTTTGGGTGGTTGATGATGCATGGAGGGGATTGGAACCATGGCAATGAGATGATATATGATGGAATGAATGTAAAACTAAAGTTCTCCCATGTAAACTATCATATAATTCACAATAAAACATAAAAAAAAATGCTATGGGGACAAGTTGAGAATTAACGCTCAAGTGGGAGCAAGTCAGTTGCAGAACATGGAGGTAATGCCTCCACTTATGGCATGGAAGCATGAGACAGTGGTGTGTAGATGGAGTGACTAACTCACTGCTGTCAAGACAGTTCTAACCAAGGCAAACCCACAGTAGGACTGTGTTCCTTAGGGCTTTCAGTGGCTGTAATCACCAGACCTTTCTTCTAAGTCACTCCTCAGAGGATTCAAACTACCAACTTTTCAGTTAGTAATTAAGTGCAAATTATTTGTCCCACCCATGGAGTGACTGTTATTGTTGTTAAGTGCTGATGAGTAAGTTCTGATTCACAGTGACTGCTTGAGGGCCCTGACTGACTTCCTCTGGCTTCACAATGGGGAAGAGAATCAAACTCAAAATCAGCCCAAGGCCAATTCCTATGAAACAGAGGTCAGACATGTTGTCACCCTTCAACATTCTTTACCCTATTCTGACACCAACCATCCATCCCACAGCTCTCTCTGCTTTACATCTGAGTCAGATAATATATTGCAATGTTGTTGTTGCTGTTGTTAAGTTCTGTTGAATTGTCACACAGAACTCATAACAATATTCACAATTATGGGGTTTATTAAGGAAGTAAACAGGGTACAATTCAGGATCAAAGCCAACTGACTCAGCAGTTCTCCAGTCAGGAACATCGCTTGCCTGTCATACTGCAGACACACCTCACTCTTGTCTTTGGTTTCTTAGCCATGTGGTCTCTTGGCCTCTGCCTCAGTTCATGGGCTTAGAACCTGGAGCTACTCTATCTCTCCATGCCACTACCTCTGCCATTGCCTCCACCATTGCCTCTGCTGTCGCTATTTTTCTAATTAGGAATTTTTCGCTCCATTAATGCTCTTCCTTCTTGATGATTCCGGTATCTTCCTTTCCTCATCAGAGATGGCTCCTTTTAAGCATAGTTCAAGGGCAAAACTAACCAATCTCATTCTTAGAGTCCTGTATACTTTATTTGCATGGTCCCATCTAATCACTTGGTGGGAATTAAGAAGACTTTTTGGATAGGAAAGCCATAATCAAGTAAATTCAAGGCACCACAGTGTCCCATATAAGGTTCTGAGGAACAGCTGGTGGGTTTGAACCACCAGCTGGTTAATAGTTAAGTGCTTATCCTCTAGCACCACACCAGGACTAGCAGCAAAACATTATTACAGAAAGCAAAGAAGATGGCAGATAGTAACATATAAGAGCCCAGTACTGGTCTGGTTAGGGAGGACTTTGTATCCTCATAAACTTGAATATTAATTCTACAGTCCACAAGGACTCACTGAAAGGTTTTCCACAAAGGAATTTTTAAAATTCTCTCTGACAATGAATATTTATTGAGCAAAAACCATGTTCCAGATATTTTTGGTACTGTGAATACATTGGTGGACAAAATAGTTAAACAACAACAGAAAATACCCAAACACCTTGTGGACTTTAATTTTAGAGGAAGCAAGCTTACAATGAACATATTAGACAAGAAAATGCAAACAGCTGTTAGACATCTGTCATTTTAGTGTACTCTGGTGATTTGTGTGTTGTTGTGTTGCTGGAAGCTATACCATCAGTGTTTCAAATACCAGCAGGGACACCCATGGTAGACAGGTTTCAGTGGAGCTTCTATACTAAGAAAGACTAGGAAGAAAGACCTGGCAATCTACCTCTAAAAAAAATTGGTCAATGAAAATATTATGTATAGCAGCAAAGTATTTACTGATAGTATGCTGGAAAATAAATAAGCCCCTCAGGTTGAAAGGCACTCAAGTTGTATGACTATGAGAGAGCTGCATCCTCAAAGCAGAGTTGGCCTTAATGACATAGAGGGAGTAAAGCTTTCAGGACCTTTATTTGTTGATGTAGCATGACTTAAAATAAAAAGAAATAGCTGCAAACTTCTATGAATA
Source organism: Chrysochloris asiatica (assembly GCF_000296735.1). Taxonomy (NCBI): domain Eukaryota; kingdom Metazoa; phylum Chordata; class Mammalia; order Afrosoricida; family Chrysochloridae; genus Chrysochloris; species Chrysochloris asiatica. The sequence goes on from NW_006408526.1 coordinate 15,295,112, forward strand.
ATAAACATGTGGAATGTAGGAAGTATGAATCAAGGAAAATTGAAAGTTTGCAAAAATGAATTGGAATGCTTGAAGATTGATAATATAGACCTTACCATCAAAAACCAAACCTACTGAAGTAGAGTCAATTCCAACTCAAACCACCTTATAGGACAGCGCAGAACAACCTATCATCAAATATAGACCCATCAGAGATAAAATAATATCCACATGCCAATAAGAAAGAGCAGTTCATATGACAGTTATTTAAACTTATGTACCAACTACCTATACCAAAGATGTAGAGAAGATTTTTTCTTAACCAAATTACAATGTCTTCAATTGATCTAACATGCAATCTAGATGCACTGGTAATTATTGGTGACTGCAGTTTGAAAGTTGGAAAAAAAAGAAGGGTTGTTGTTGTTGTTAAGTGCTGTTAGGCCAGTTCTGATTCCTAGCAACCTTGTAGAGAGTTTCCAAGGAGCAGCTGGTGGTAGTCCAGTGCTTTTCCTACAGTGCCATACCAGGACTCCATAAAGTATCAGTAGTTGGAAAATAAGGACTCGGTGACAGTAATTATGCTGGAGATTGCAAAATCAATGACTTCTTCACTGGACATACCTTTTCTCCAGATGGAATACACAGGAATCAAACGACTATATCTATGGAAAGAGAAAAGAGAGAAGCTCAAGAACATCAGTCAGAACAAGGCAAAAAATTGACTGCATAAGACACTGTCAACCACACTTAGGTGAGTTCAAGGTGAGGCTGAAGAAACAAGTCCACAAGAGCTAAATTACAACCTTCAGAATATTCCATCTGAATTTAGAGACCATCTCAAGGATAGACTTTACTCATTGGACACTGACCAAAGACAAGAGAAATTATGGGAGGACACCAAGAACATTATACATGAAGAAAGCAAAAGGTCTTATAAGAAGATAAGAAAGAAAGAAAAGACCAAAATGGATGTCAGAAGAGACTCTGAAACTTACTCTTAAACATAGAGTAGCTAAAGCAAATCAAAGACATGATGAAGTAAAAGAGTTGGACAAGAAACTTCAAAGGATAGCTCAAGAAGACAAAGTGAAGTATTATAATGAAAGGCACAAAAACTAGAAGTTAGAAAACCAAAAGGGGAGAACACACTAAGCATTTCTCAAGCTGAGTGAACTGATGAATAATTCAAGCCTTGACTTGCAATACTGACAGATTTTATGGCCAAAATATTGAACAAATCAGGAAGCATCAAAAGAACATGGAAGAATAGAGTCATTCTACCAAACAGAATTGGTAGACATTAACCCTGGTAGCATAGTGGGTTATAAGTTGGGCTTCTAACTGAAAGGTAAGCAGTTCAAAACTACCAACCACTCTGTGGGAGAAAGATGAAACTTTCTGCTCCATAAAGGGTTATAGTCTCAGAAATCCTGTATAGGGTTGCTATGAGTCAAAACTGGACTCCACAGCACACAGCAACCACTATCACTCCACCATGAAACCATTTCAAAAGGCAGCATCAGATCAAAAACCAATTATACTGACTGAAGGAAAGAATTCAAGCTTCCCTGGAGACAATAGTGAAAAACAAGATTCCAATTTAAATTGACAGAATATCAATTGAAATGTTTCAACAAACAGACATGTCACTGTAAACACTTGGATGTGCCAAACAATTTGGAAGACCGTTATCTGGCCAGTGGACTAGAAGAGATATACATTTATGTCCATTACAAAGAAAGGTGATGCAACAGAATGTGGAAATTATCAAACAATATCTTTAATACCACATACAAGTAAAATGTTACTGAAGATAGTTCAAAAACAGTTGTAGTCATACATTGTCAAGGTGCTACCAGAAATTCTAGCCAGATTTAAAAGAGGATGAGAAATGAGAAATAGCATTGCTGATAATAGATGAATCTTGGTTCTAAGGATAGAACATCAGAAAGACATTTACATGTGCTTTATTGACTATGCAAAGGTACGTGACTCTATGGATCATAACAAACTGTGAATAACTTTGGGAAGGATGGGAATTCCAGAACACTTAATTGTGCTCATGAGGAATCTGACCATAGATCAAGAGGCAGTCATTTGAACTGAACAAGGGAATACTGAATGGTTTAAAATCAGGAAAGTTGTGCCTCAGTGTTGTATCCTTTCACCATACTTATTCAATCTGTATGCTGAGCGAACAATCTCAGAAACTGGACTATATGAAGAAGAGCATGTCAGAAGAATTTGAGAAAGACTCAGTAACAGTCTGTGATATACAGACGATACAACCTTGCTTGCTAAAAGTGAAGAGTAACTGAAGCACTTACTGACGAAAGCCAAAGACTTTATTATGGACTATGCTTTAACATAAAGAAAACAAAAGTCCCTGTACAGGGTTTCCGAGGCTGTAAATATTTACTTGAGTAGAAAATCTCATCTTTTTCCCACAGAACAGCTGCTAGTTTCGAAGTGCTGACCCTGAGGTTAGCAGCCTGATTCGTAACCGCTACACTACCAGAGCTCCTTAGACAATGAATAAGGAAGACCAAATAAGAATTGATGCCTTTGAACATTTGTATTGGCAAAGAATATTAAATATACCATGGATAGCCAGAAAAATGAACCAATCTGTATTGGAAGAAGTACAATCAGAATTCTCCTTAAAAGTGAGGATAAAAAATTGTTGTTAAGAGCTATTGAGTTGGTTCCAACTCATGGTGACCTGTGAAATTGGAGAAGAAGAGGATATAGAAGAAACAATGGAAAGCAGTGGGAGAAGGAAAGGAATCAGGTGAATAGCAGAGACTGTGTTAAGAAAAACAACTTACTTGATGTGCCTGACATATTGAGAGAAAACATTTAAGAAAGAATTAGTGATGGTTATATGCAACACTAAGGAGCTCTGGTAGCGTAGTGGTTACGAATTGGACTGCGAACCTCAAGGTCAGCAGTTCGAAACTACCAGTTGTTCTGCTGGAGAAAGATGAGGCTTTCTGCTCCTGTAAAGATTTACAGCCTCGGAAACCCTGTACAGGGTCGCTATGAGTCAGAACCGACTCCATGGCACATAACAACAACAACATATGCAATACTAGGAAATCAACATAAAGTCCAGGAAGTTGAAAAACATTACTGTACAAGAATGGAAAGGTAATGTTATCATAGTAAACTGTTTAGCTTTGTTTGGAGCCAAACTGACTGCATAGTTATAATGATGTAAATTTGAAAAAGTTATTCAATTTGAGGCAGCAGTGGTGCCACTGAGAGTGTGGGGGGAGGGCTGTGGGCTACAGACGGTGACACTGCGTAGTCAGGGGGAGTGGCATCAAAATTACAGCCTAGGAAATGTGCGTGCAGGGGTTCCCCAGAAATTTGCTATTTTCATAAAAACATCCTTTAGTTAGTTATAACAATGAAAACTTATCTGTCATAAGCCCAATATTTATGTATAAATATATCTACAAGGCTGAAGCCCTATGCTGACTTACTTTTTGAACCTTTCCATGTGCTCTGGTAAGAGCTGTCATTTTTATCTAATTACAATCATGCTTCAGATCTGTGGTTTTGTCTGCATGTGCTCCAAGCATGTACTATTTGTTTTACTGTCGCTGATGTGTCATATTTCCTAGTATTTGGGCTACACTATTATAGCAATTAGTATTTGTGAACCTATATCAATGATGTTTTGTGGAAGGAAGTAGTAACTAAAGGAAAAGGAGGAGAAACACAAATGCTTTTGCTTAGTTGCTAACAATGCAATTCAATGTAGATTTTACAAAACAATTTTGTTGTGAGTATTCATATAATCTAGGAACTATTACACTTAAGCAATCATAAATATATTTATCAGATACTCTTCCATGATTAAAACTGTTAATAATCATTACTTGGGATTCTGTATGGCCTGGTATGGGAGGAGGTTCCTGGAGGGCTGGGTGACTCCACGAGTTACGACACTGGGTGATGCCAAACCTAATGATGTCACCTGGACTCCAAGTTATTATTAGGCAAATCATTAGCATATAGGGGATTTTCACAGAGGACAAAGGGGTAGAGTCGTAAGTGTACAGCTCTGAATATCTAAGAAAGGATTACTGAAAGAAGTCTTCACAGAAGCAGTAACATTCAGACTTAATCGTGAGTGATGAGCAAGTTCAAATGAAAGAACAAAAAACACAGTTAGGTAGATCCAATAACCCCTGGAATTGAGAAGGACCGGTGGATTCTGAGATTATTAGGAACAGACAGGAGGAGGAGTAGGGAAGAAATTAGAGAAATAAGCAAAACCAAATGGGGAAAACCTTTCCATGATAAGTCAAAGCATTTAGAGATGTTCCTACTGACACTTGGGAGTAGGGAGCACATTTTAAGCAAGGGAATCAACTTACATGATTCCAGTCTTGTGACCACAGCTGTCATCAATGGCCACACACATTGTATCTTATCCAATTTCAAGGGATGCCATTAACCCATGCCATCATGGAATCCTGGTATGGCACTGTAGGATAAGCACTGGACTACCAGGTCAGTTTGAACTGCAAGTTATTTGGTTCAAACTCACCAGTCGTTCTTCAGAAACCCTTTATAGAATAGCTATGATTTGGCACTGATATGATGGTGCTTAACAACATCATTGGAATGGGCCCCCTAAAGTTGTATAAACAGAACCATGTTTGTGGAAGCATGAAAACTAACTTCGAGCAGTGAGCCTGGAGTCAGTAAGGTTATTGTCTACTAGAAACAAATTCAGACTTAAATTAAGGGGAAATTATTTTAAAAACCAGGCAGTACCCAGGTTGTGAATGATGTCCTTTCTTAAGTGTGTCTTTAAGATTAATTTATAGGTATGTTGGCACAAGTGCATATGATGCTTATTTAGCCTTGCTTAAGGAGCAAACCTTAAAACCAAATAGTCAACACTCGTCTGTCAGTTTGTCGTACTGTGGTGGCTTGTGAGTTGCTGTGATTCTGAAAGCTTTGCCACCGGTATTTTAAATACCAGCAGGGTCACCCATGGTGGACAGGTTTCAGATGAGCTTCCAGACAAAGACAGACTAGGAAGAAGGAGTGACGAACTACTTCTGAATATGTAGTCACTGAATACCTTATGAATAGCAGGGAAACGCTGTCAGATATAGTGCTGGAAAATGAGCCCCTCAAGTTGGAAGGCACTCAGAATGTGACTGGGGTAGAGCCGCCTCCTCAAGTAGAGTTGACCATGATGATGCGAATGGAGTAAAGCCCATGGGAGAAAAGGCTGCAGGACGTTCATTTGCTGATGGGGCACAACTCAAAATGAAGAGAAACAGCTGTAAACATCCATTGAAAATCACAACATGGAATGTACGAAGTACGAATCTGGGAAAATTGGAAGTTGTCAAAAATAAAATGGAACACATAAATATCAATATCTTAGATATTAGTGAGCTGAAATGGACTAGTATTGGACATTTGAATGTGACAAACACATGGTTTACTATGCAGGGAATGACAAATTGAAGAGGAATGGTATTGCATTGATTGTCAGAAAGAACATATCCAGATAAGTCATGAGGTACAACGCTGTATGTGATAGGATAATATCCATGCGCCTACAGGGAAGCCCAGTTAATATCACTATTATTCAAATTTATGCACCAACCACTAAAGCCACTGAGGATGAAACAGAAGAATTCTATCAACTTCTTCAATATGAAATTAATCAAACATGCAAGCAAGATGTATTGCTCATTACTGGTGATTGGAATGCAAAGGTTGGAAGCAAAGAGGAA
>NW_006408526.1:15302524-15304758 GCF_000296735.1 Chrysochloris asiatica
GACGTATTGCATTAGGCAAATGTGCTGCACAAGTCCTTTTTTAAGTGTTGAAGAGCAAAGATTTCAGCTTGAGGGCTAATGTGTGCCTGACCCAAGACATGGTATTTTCAATAACCTCATATGCATGTGAAAGCTGGACAGTGAATAAGGAAGACTAGAAGAATTGATGCATTTGAGTTATGGTGTTGGAGGAAAATATTGAAAGTTACATGGGCTGCCAAAAGAACCAATAGATCAGTTTTGGAAGAAGTGCAGCCAGAGTGCTCCTTGGAGGCCAAGATGGTCAATCTTTGTCTCTTATACTTCGGACATATTGTCAGGAAGGACCAGTCACCTGAGAAGGATATCATGTTTGGTAAGATGGAGGGTCAGAGAAAAAGAGGGAGACCCCAAAGAGATGGATTGGCCAAGTGGCAGCATCGATGGACTCAAGCAGTGTTTTGTTCTGCTGTGCATAGGGCCTCTATAGGTCGGTACCAACTCGATGGCACCTAACAACAACAACAATGAGCCCTGGTGTGGCACCAGACAACAAGGTCAGTTTGAACCACACGGTCAGGGGCTCAAACTCATCAGCCACTCCACGGAAATCCTATTCTGGGTCACTATGAGTCAGAACTGTCTCGAAGGCACTTTACAACAATGAAAAGAGCCCTGGTAAATAGTTCGATACTAGTTGGACTGCTAACTAAAAGGTTAGCAGTTTGAATTTATCAGCCGCTCTTCAGGAGAAAGATGAGGCTTTCTGCTCCTGGGGTAGTGCTAGAACTCCTGGTATTGCACTGTAGGATAAACACTGGACTGGTAACTGCAAGTTCAGAAGTTCAAACCCAATAGTTGCTCCTTGGAAACCCTATAGAGGGCCACTACGAGTTGGAACCAACTCCACATACTTAACAATAATAACAACAAAGACTTACAGCCTTGAAGACCCTCTACAGGGTTGCTATGAGTCAAATTGACTCCACTGCACACAACCATCACCACCAAGGGTTGTGGGCTGTGGGTTAGATGTTGGGTTGTAGCACTGTGGATAAGGTATTGGGTTATTAACCTCCAGGTTGGTGGTTCAAACCAACCAGCCACTCAGCATGAGAAAGATGAAGTTGCTTAAGTATATCAATTCAGTCTCAGAATTGTAAATAGGGTTGCTATGAGACAAAACTGAGGCACTGGGTTTAGTGCAAGAAAAGGCTTGAAGTCTTCAGTGATTTAAAAGCTGTATGTGCAATAATGATGGAGATTGTGAAGCATTTGTTGAAAGTAAGGGTTGGTACAATTGTTTCAAAGTCAGGGCAAATTTATGTAACATTTATAGAACAAGTGGGAGTTGTCCATAAATCAGAGGTTCATAACCCAGGAATTGCCTGAGGTATTACAATAAAATGTTTATTCTGACCATAATTTCTGCAAGGTCAGGCAGAAAAGGATATTTCTTTTATATGGAGGAAAAAACAAGACTAGAAAAAACTAGGAAGGGAATTGGTATAAAGAATGTTTCTTTCTCTGATATTAGTCAATGACACTTGAGAGGGGTCCCTGTTGTCGCTGCCATTTTCTGTCCAGTTGATTTCAATTCCTAGTAAATCTATGTTATGAAAGATTACAGTTATGAAAATCCAATTTAAAAACTAACAAAAGAATATTGCTGTTGAGTTGCTTTTAACTCATCGCAACTCTATAGAACAGAGTGGAACTTCCCACTCTGTTTTATATAGGATTCTTTAACCACTGCTATTTTCTAAGATAAAGGATCTATAGTGGTGCAGTGGCTTAATCACTGGGCTGCTAACCAAAACGTCAGTGATTCTAAATCACCAGGGACACTACTGGGGAAAGATAGGACATTCTGTTTCTGGAAATATTTACAACATTGGAAACCCTATGAGGCAGCTCTACTCTGTCCTGTAGGGTAATTTTGTGTTAAAAACAACAAGATTATAGGTTTAGGTGAATTTCAACAATGTCATTACTTTTCATCCCCAAATGATGCAAATCCATGCTAAAATTTGAAAACACTGCTCTAGCCCAAAAATGCACATCTCAATGACTTTTTCATTGTGATTGAATTCAATGTAATTGAATGCAAAATGTCCAAGTGAAAGATTATTAGAAATGAAAATATTTACAGTTATCTAGAACAGGTAGCGTAGTGGTTACGAATCAGGTTGCGAGCCACAAGGTCAGCAGTACGAAACTACCAGCCGCTCCGCGGGAGAAAGATGAGGTGGTCT
>NW_006408526.1:15307093-15340100 GCF_000296735.1 Chrysochloris asiatica
TTTGTCTTTTGTGGACTTGTTTTCATTTTCTTCAGCATCAGTTTGAGTTTGCATATGAGCAATTGATGGGTTTTTCCACAATCTGCCCCTGGTCTTGTTTTGACTGATGATATGGAGGTTTTCCATCATTTCTGGTGAGTTTGAACCTTCAACCTCGTGGTTGGCAGTCCAGTGATTATCCTATAGTGCCACACCAGGACACTTTCTTACTAGGGTTGTCCTAAGTGCTAAAAATGATAATGAACATAAAGAATTAATGCAGAATCTGGTACACTGTAAACTCACAACAGTTGTTAGCTGTTTGTACTTTCCTTTTTCTTACTGATACTTAAAAAGAAATGTGTTGTCACTAAAAATACAACCCAGCCCAGGGCTTTACTTTATTTACATAATTGACAAAGGAGCCCTGGCGGAACAAATGGTTCAGTGCTGTGCTGCTTACTGAAAGGTTTGTGGTTCTAACCCACTCACTGGCTCTGCATGAGGAAGACCTAGAGATCTGTTTTCATAAAGATTAACCAAGAACATTACAGTTTAAGAACCCTGTGGAGCAATTCTCCCAAGTCACATGGGCTCTTTATGAGTTAAATCAATTTCATAATACCCAACAACACATAGTAGACAGCTAAAGCCAGACAAATTTTTATTAGTATCAGTCATGTCCTTTAGAAAGACATTAAACATATACTGTATATAATTCCATATTCTAAATGCCAAAGATAAACTCTTTAAACTCTCCCACACTCAATTTTCTGCAATGGGTGCTCCCAGGTATGAATGATTTCCTTCTATCACTTTGTAAGCTGTGCTGAGACTTTGTGAACATGTGATTTAAAGGGTGTTTTTAACCTCAATCTCCATCCCTGTTGTAATCATTGTCTGAAAAAAAGAAGAAAAAAAGAGCAACAACCCAAACCCCACCACTGCCAACTAAATTCCAACCCTACAGGACAAGGTAAAACGGCTTCCTAGAGTTTCTGAGACTATCAATCTTTATGGGAGCAGACAGGCTCATTTTACTCCCAAGGAGTGACTGGTGAGTTGGAACCAATGAACCTTGCAGTTAGTAACCCACTATGCCACCAGGACTCTCCCTGCCTACATTCAGGGGCAAATTAGCCAATAAGCAAGGTAACTACAGGTTTACCTATGCTTACTTACTAAACAAATCAGTTTACACAGTGAGCAATCAAAGATGTGGTGAAAAGCATGTGAAATTCTTCACTGCAGGTTAGTAAATAAACACAAGTAGTCGTATGCTTAAAGTGCACTGTAGCCACATGGATTACTAACTGGGCTACTAAATGGCAAGGTCATCAGTTCAAATCTACAAGTTGCTCTGTGGGAGAAAGATGAAGCATTCTGCTCCCGTAAACACTAACAGCCTCGGAAGCCCTATACAGGGTTGCTATGAGTTGAAAGCAGCATCATGGCACATAACCACCACCGCTAGCAATCTTGAATTTACATTGTACTACTTCTCTGTCAGAGTAAATTTGAGAAGAGACTTTGATTTTGTAGGAAGGTGTTATGATGTTGGGAGAGAGGCAGATACCAGCCACATCTATAAGGAGAATCTTTAATGTGGTAAACAAATGTAAATTTGTTCACTACAGATTAGTAAGTGAATCCTTGTTTACTGGACAATCCCAAACGATCCACAATATGATTGGAGGTAACAGGAAAACTTTTTCAATACTCTCTATTGTACTATTACTTCCAGCAATCACCTCTAATTATGCCTCCAACTGAGTCAATTAGTAAATAATTACAAATTCCCTTTTCATGAGTTTCATTGGTGCTATTTAAATTCTGAGAAGCTTTGTTAATTTTGGCAGCTCATAACAACGTCTCTTCTTTCTTCCCTTAAAAAATCAGTTTAGTGCTCTCAAAAGCTTGCCTAATATTCATTGCATATTAATGAATTGCTTGCAATAAGCAAAACTAATTTTCTACAGGAAAACTAAACATCCTTAGTAAAACCCTTGATACCATAGGATGGTAACAAGTTATATGTGACTCAAAAAAAGGTCCTGGATCATTCATTAAATATTTGTTTATATCCATGATAACTGAGTTACGTTAGTTTAACATGGTCATACTTAATTATACATAGTCAGGAGGGACCAGTCGCTGGAGAAAGATATCATGTTTGGTAAGGTGGAGGGTCAGAGAAAAAGAGGAAGACCCCCAGCGAGATGGATTGGGAAAGTGGCAGCATCAATGGGCTCAAGCGTGGCAACAATTGTGAGGTTGGCCCAGGACCAGGCAGTGTTTTGTTCTGTTGTAAGTGGGGTTGCTAGTCAGAACCGACTCAATGGCACGTAACAACAACATCTATCAGTCCTTTTATTGAGAGGGAATTAAAAACAACAATAACTTTGTTCAAATTTCCTGCCTTCAGGCATTACTAAATTCATCTATTCAGAGTTCTTGGTTCTTTTATATGTAAATTTAAATAGTAATTCACTGAATACTCACAATGCATACAATCATATCTCACTAAAGTAAACTCATAAGATGCTATCTATTTAATTAGCAGCACTTTTGTTCTCAAAATATAGTTCATGGAAGTAGTAGTCTATCAGAAATGTAGAATCTTGGGTCCCAGCCTAGGTTTAGTAGTCAGAATTTGCCATTTAAGAAAAGCCCCAAGTAATGCAAATGCAAGTTAAAGTTTGAAAAGCACTGTTCTAGCCCAAGGATGTTCATCTCAATCACCTTCAAAAAATGCAACTGCCAGGCTCCTAACTAAGATTTACTGAATATAGTTCTCTACAGCTGAGATCCAGGAATTGCTAAAAATTATCCAGGTGATTTATAGAAAAATCCAGAATTGTGAACTACTGTGTAGTTTGCTAAACCACTCATCTAGATGTTGAAAGGAGTCCTTAGGTTGCATATGTCGTTAAGTGCTCCACTAGGGGCAGTATTGGACTGCTAACCACAAGGTCAGCAGTTCAAATCCAGCAGACGCTCCTTGGAAACCCTATATAGGATGGCTATGAGTCAGAACTGATTCGATGGAACTTAACAACAACAAATAGCCATAATGGTTGCTGCTTCAAATCTATTCAGAGATCTCTTAGGAAGACAAGCCTGGTGAGCTGCTTTCCAAAGGGCACAGCCTTGAAAACTCAGTCCAGCAATTCTACTCTGCGCTGGTTGCGTAGTGGTTATGAATCGGGCTGCTAACCTCAGGGTCAGCAGTTAGAAACCACCAGCTGTTTCACGGGAGAAAGATGAGGCTTTCTGCTCCCGTAAAGATTTATAGGCTCAGAAACCCTGTACAGGGTCACTATGAGTCGGAACCAACTCCACGGCACGTAACAACAACAACTCTGCACACACGAGGTCAAATAAACTAGATGACAAGCAACAACAGATTTTAGCCACCCACCAACTGCCATAGAATTGATTGTGGTTCACAGAGACCTTTTAGGATTGAGAACTGCTCCACAGAGTTTCTGAGGCTGTAAACCTTACGGGAACAGGCAGCCTTGTCTTTCTCCCATGGAGTAGCTGTTAGGTTCTAACAGCTGACATTGTGGTTAGCAGCCCAATGCTTAATCCACTATGCCACCAGGCCTCCTTAGACAGGTTTTGAAAAAATAATGGTTTATTCTATATGCCTATATTTTATAGGCAAATAATTTAAAATGGAATATGTCTCAGTAAGATGGAAGCTACCCTAAAATCAGTATTTGTTTAAACACTTCCATAGTCATTGTCTTTCTGGAAATGAAAATTCAATGAAAGATTCATTGGTTACCAAGCAGTGAGTTGGCCAGTAGCCTCAAGTTTTACAAGACCGTGTATAGGAGACAGGTCAGAGAGGACTGAGAAATAATACAGCACCGTGACACAAAACTTACAAGAATATAATAACATGCATGTGAAAACTTTGGGTCTACTTATTCATTCATTTTATTTGTTTATTCATTTGTCTTATCAAATATCAAAATATTTTGTCTTATCAAATGCATCCTAAGTGTGTCAGAGGTTAAGATAACTGAAGGACAAAAGAGTGACTGCAACATATACACATATTCTCACAGCTACTTTGAGATCAATGAGACAAGGATGCATCCATTGCTTCAGTAAAACTATAATTTTAACAAATGACAATGAAACCAGAGTGATTCAACCCTTATCTTGCTTCTCTCCACTGTTATTAAGAGCAATATGCTAACAGGAAAGGGTGGGTCTAGGCTTGTTTAAAGGAAATTAAAACCCAAGAAAGAAAAGAAATGATTAAGAGAATGCACGCTGACTGTTGAGTCAGGTCTCAGAATTGCATGGGAATGCATGGCAAAAACTTGCAGGTGTGATCTCAGAAATACGATAAACAGAGAAAATGTTGACACTACTTGAGAGGCATCACTGACTTTCTAGTTTCAATTCTCAGTACCTTTGTCTTTTTCACTATGTCTATATCTCCTCAATTTTCTTTAACTGAATTTTATTAACAGGTCCTTTTGTTACAAGCAGCATAAAATGACTTTTAGCCTGGTTGCACTTAAATGTAATTAATTCAATATTAAAGCATGCCACTTATAAGTCCTGAAATATTTTATTAATTATGGGTTACACTCAGCGGCATGTTGGTGCTAAAATAATTGTACTGTGTGGGATAAAGCACTGGACCTCAAAGTCTGTTTGAGCCACAAGGTTATAGGCTCAAACTCACCAGTCACTCCTTGGAAACCCTAAATGGGGTCACTATGAGTTAGGACTGACACTATGGCACTTTACAGTAACAGCAAGGCTAAAGGACAACCCATTTACAGCTTGAAATTGGCCACAGAGGAAGTATTTATACTATGAAAATCAGCAAGCACTGAAAATGAAGATTTTTTTTCTTCTTCTTCTTTTTCCCTCTTCTTTTTCTTTTCTTTTTTTTGAGAGTGAGTAGCAACAAACCAAAACTCCTGGTGTGGTACTCTAGGAAAAGCACTGGACCGCAAGGTCAGTTTGAACCACAAGGTCAGTTTGAACCGCAAGATCGGCATTTCAAACTCATTAGTCACTCCTCGGAAATGCTATATAGGATCACTATGAGTTGGAACCAACTCAATGGCATTTAACAACAACAACAACATCAACAAACCAAGGAGCCCTGTTGGAGCAGCATTTAAGTGCTCAACAACTGAGAGGTCAGCAGTTCAAACCCATCAGCTGTTCCTCTGGAGAAATATATGGCAGTCTGCTTCCATAAAAATTTACAGCCTTGGAAAGACTATGGGGCACTACTGCTCCATCCAATATGATCACGATGAATCGGAACTGATTCAGTGGCAAAGGGTTTGGTTTTGGTATCGACAAACCACTGGCCATTCCTAATGAGTGTATGATTGTTGTTGTTGTTGCTAAGTGCCATTCAGTCAGTTCCAACCCATAGCAACCCTGTATATGGTTTCCAAGGAGCGGGTGGTGAGCTTGAACCACCTACCTTGCAGATCAAATGGCTTTGCAGTCTGGCACATTAAGACAAAAGGTAAATTTCAATAAAAATTTGTTCAGTTCTCAAGAGTTTTCCAAAACCTGCTCAATGTATTTTCTAGCTACTATCCTCGGAAGGAGTACTGGTGTGGCACTGCGGTTAATGCATTGAACAGCAAAGTTGGTGTGAACCACAAGTTCAGTGGTTCAAGCTTACCAGCTGCTCCTTGGAAATCCTATACAGAGTTGCTATGGGTCAGAACCAACTTAATGGCACTTAACAACAACAACAATTATTCTAATGTAGTCTCTGGATGGTGCAAACTGTTGACACACTCTGCTGCTAACAGTAAGGCTGGAGGTTCCTGAGTCTACCCAGAGATACCTAGGAAGAAGTCCTGGAAAATCAACCATTAAAACCCTGTGGAACACAGTTCTACTCTGACAGAGCCAGGAGTCTGGGTCTCCCTGAGTCAGGGTTGACTCAGCAGGATTTGTTTTTGTCTGTTTAATCCAGATACCTGCAAAGTATAATAATTTGGCTTCAGGGTTACTGCTCCAGGCTGCAGCTGGTGAATAACAGGTAAGAGCTTAGATTTTATTACTCAGTCCATGCACCAAAATACCCATGGCATCACCCCTGACTCATTGGCAACTTAGCCCACTTAGCTCAGAGTTAAAATAATCAGTTTCTTTGTGTTGTAACATATAAATAGACAACGAACCTTCACAATTCTTGGGTATAAGGGAAACTTTGAGTATTAGGCACACTCACATGAACTTCTGAAAGATAAGAATTGTGCATTATAGACCATTTATCCTTAGCACTATTTCTCCTACTTGACATTTGTCAATAGTGGGTAAATATTTAAGAAAACTCTTTGTCTTCCTGGGACAGAGGAGAAAAAATAAGTCACATTTCAGTGAGTTGGAAACCCATGACGTCGATCTCAAAACAAGACTAGTTGCCAGGTAATTGACTCCGTCAGAGTACAGCTGTGCTCCATAGGGTTGTCAACGGCTGATTTTTCTGAAGTAGACCGCCAGGACTTTCTTCTGACCCATTTCTGGGTGGACTCTGACCTCCAGCTTTTAGTTTAGTAGCCATTAACTGCTTACACCACCCAGGGACTTCAAATCAATCTCAGGGATGATCATATTTTCGCTAGAAAAAGAACATGAGACAGAAAAACTTCCTACACTAGGATCGCTTCTCCTAGGACTATTAGCCTCTGATGTCATAGATCATTGGGGGAAAAGGTTACACTCATCAGCAGGAGAATTGGATCACACTGCCTATTTCCTAAAATAAATTTGGATACTTTAATGATTCTTCTTTCTTTCTCTTCCTAGTCTCCTGGAGTGAAACATAAAGTGCCCCCTACTGATTACCCTCCAAATGCAGCATCCATTCTTGAAACTGACTAATGAAGATCAAAGAAACAAAGATATATTTAACTGAGAACCCCGTGGATTAGTCTCCACTGCAGTATGTTTTGAGAAATCATGAGTTTTAGAAGTAATATAGCCTTTAAAAAGCACCTTGGACATTTAACATCAGGCTTAAAAAGAGATCATTTGAACACAGATGAATTCAGGATCAAGTCTAAGTCCTTTCTACACTTGTGAGGCAAGCATCTTTAATTCCCTGTGTCCTTATTCTGTAGTCTTTGTGAGTCACAAACAATTAAGTACTCACCTACTAAGCAAAAGGTTGATAGTATGAACTCACTCAAAGGAGCCAAGGTAAAGAAAACCTGACAATTTTTTTTCTGAAAATTCTGCCCACGAGGTATTGTCATAAGTAGGAATTAATACTACGGCAACAGTTTTTTGGTTTTGGTCCATATTCTGCTCTCTTTCACTCTCTCCTTTTGCATGGTTTCCTGTACCTTTATACAAAACACGAATAATGCAATCTTCCACTCACAGTACTTCCTAGCCCCCAACATAGACTATTCTCTACCTCTTGCCATTGATTTTTCCTTTACTGAAACTAATTTGAACTAAGATATTTATGACAAACTATTGCAATTTTTCAGAGTCCTGGTGTGGCACTGGGGGTTAATGCACCAGATTGCAAAGCCATTTGAACTGCAAGGTTCAAACTCACCAGCTGCTCCTTGGAAACCTTATACAGAATTACTATGGGTCAGAATCAACTCGACAGCACTTAACAATAATTGCAATTTTTCAGTTATGTATTTTTTGGTTCTATTTATTACTTTCATAAAACATTTATATTTCAACAATGATTTTCATGTGGATGTATCCAGAGTGGAAAGTACCTTTGGTAACTGTGAGTTTTTTGGGTGTTTTTTTTTTTTTTTTTACCTAATATCTAACAAATGATACATTAGAACGTTACTTCACTATCTATTCCTGGACGTTAGTGACATTGCAAATGGAATCAAATGTGAATTCAGCAGACATGATAAACTCCCATCCAAAACAAAACAAACAAACAAACAAAAAACACATAAGGCTAAGTCTGAGAAATTGCACAAAGGATGTTTAAAAAGTTCATGGAAAATAAAATTAAAAGAAAACATTAACATATGTTGTCATTATTTCTCAAGTTTAATCAAATAGTCCATCCCTAAAGAACTGAGGATCTTGGGAATTTAACCATGAAGTTTTTTTTTAACATTGCTAAATGAAAAACAAAAATTAAAAAAAAAACACCACTTGTCTGTCAACTTGCCAGACTGTGGTGGCTTGTGTATTGCTTAGGATGCTGGAGGCTATGTTACCAGTATTTTAAATATCAACAA
This sequence comes from Chrysochloris asiatica, assembly GCF_000296735.1. Lineage (NCBI taxonomy): Eukaryota > Metazoa > Chordata > Mammalia > Afrosoricida > Chrysochloridae > Chrysochloris > Chrysochloris asiatica. The sequence goes on from NW_006408526.1 coordinate 15,315,310, forward strand.
GATCACCCATGATGCTTAGGTTTCAGCAGACCTTCCAAACTAAAACAGACTAGGAAGGAAAGGAAGACCATTTGTGAAAGGTTGTTGTTGTTGGTGGTGGTTATGTGCCATAGAATTTGTTCCGACTCATAGTGAGTGACCCTGTATAGGGTTTCTGAGACTATAAATATTTATGGGAGCAGCCTCATCTTTCTCTTGCAGAACCGGTGGTAGTTTCAAACTTCGGCCCATGAGATTAGCAGCCCAACTAGCAACCACTACGCTACCAGAACTCCTTTTCTGAAAAGTTAGTTTTTGAAAACCTTATTAATAACTGTGGAACATTGTCTGATATAGTGCCAGAATGTGAGATCCTCAGGTTGGAAGGCACTCTAAATACATTTGGGGAAGAGCTGCCTCATCAAAGTAGTGGTGACCTTAATGATGTAAATGGAGCAAAGCTTGCAAGATCTTGATTAGTTGATGAGGCACAACTCAAGGTGAAAAGAACAGCTGAAAACATGCAACAATAATTGTAATGTGGAATGTACAAAGTATGAATCTAGGAAAATTGGAAGTCATCAAAAAATGGGAAGGCATTAAGATTGATATTCTAGGCAATACCTGAAATGGACTGGCATTGGCCATTTTTTACAGAACAATCATGATTTACTATGCCAGGAACAACAAACTGAAAAGTAATGACCTAACATCCATTGTCAAAAAGCATTTCAGGATCTGTCTTCAAGGACAATACTGTCTGTGGTAGGACAATATCCATATGCCTACAAGAAAGACCAAATTTACACAGCAACCACTGAATTCAAAGATGATGAAATTAAAGAATTCTAACCAACTTATTGATGCCTTTGAGTTGTGCTATTGGAGGAGAATACTGAAAGTGCCATGGACTGCCAAAAGAACCAATAGATCTGTTTTGGAAGAAGTGCAGCCAGAGTGCTCCTTGGAGGCAAGGATGGCTAAGCTTCGTCTCTCTTACTTTGGACATATTGTCCGGAGGAAACAGTCGCTGGAGAAGGATGTCATGCTGGGTAAGATGGAGGGTCAGAGAAAAAGAGGAAGACCCCTAACGAGATGGATTGGCCAGGTGGCATCATTGATGGTGTCAAGTGTGGCAGCGGTAGTGGGGTTGGCCCAGGATCGGACATTGTTTCGTTCTGCTGTGCATGGGGTCGCTATGAGTCGGTTCCGACTCGATGGCACCTGACAACAACAACAACAACAACCAACTTATTTAGTTTGAAATTAATCAAACATGCAATCAAGGTGCAATGCTAATTACTAGTGATTGGCATGTGAAAGTTGGAACCAGAGAGGAAGAATCAGTGGTTGGAAAATATGTATCACCTGCATATCGCAGGTTGTTAATGAGTCTTCCTCTAATCCTGACGCTTGCTTTTATTTTTTAAGTGACTAGAAGCAACAAGTTAAAGAATGGGGATTGCTCTGACCATTTCTTAAGAATCATCTTTTTCAGGGAAACACCAACCACTTTCTTTAGTTTATAATTTTGTCATCTGCGTTTGGCAGCTGGCCACTGCTAAATCTAGATCTGTGTCTGAGTGAGCTGTATCCCACCCAACAGATGGTCTTGAATCTGTGTACTGTATATTCATAGCTTTGGACAAACCTCTAGTCTAAGTACTGTCAAACTATAGGAAATTGAGATCTGGCTTATTTAATTTAGGGTGATAACTTATGCTCAGATACTTGATAGATTAAGGCCAACTGGTTGTTATTCTAGTATTCAGGTCCCCCCTTGTTTCTCCATAGTGAGTCAATACAAAGGTATTCCCAGTATTCTCTAGGATCAATTATTACTCTTCCCCCTTTTCACCCAAACCAATTGCATTAGCAACTTCTATCAAATCTACCTATGAAATCATCTTAAATGAACCCATTTCTCTTCATCTTCATAATCTCTATCCTTTTTCCTTGTCTAGTTAAATGTCTAGTGGTCACTCAGTGTCCTTCCTGTCTTGACTCTCTCAAGTAATCTCCCACACTGTAGCAAAAGTAATCTCCTTAGCACATAAATGGGATCATATAACTGTCCAAGCTAACACCCTTTAATGCCTTCAATGATTTCTTTCATTTGACTCCAAACTCATTATGGTGACCCACATCTTTTTTTTCATTGGCATATAAATTCCATGAGAGCAGAAACTGTTTCAGTCTTGTTCACCACTAAATTCTAAATTTTAGTACCCAGCCACACACACTCATTAAGCACTCAATCATTTATTAAATAGCATTCACCAAAGCAGACTCACCACAGGGTTGGTGGACACCTTTCCAGAAAAGCAGCTAAAACAGTCCTGAGAGTGGGGTCTAGGAAACCTAGATTCAGTGCAAGTGGTGGTGATGCCCCTGTCCTACTTTTGCAGCATGAGAGGAAATGAAGAGTCATTGAGACAAGAGTCCAAATGGAGTTTCAGGCCAGAGCCAGGAATACAAACTGAAAATGAGTCAGCAAGTCAACTAGGCAAGACAAAAATAGAAACAAGGTAAGCAGGCAATTGAAATGAAGAAGAAAGGGGAGCAAAAATAAACAAATAAATAAAATAGGGACTTGATAGGTTTGATAGGAGTCCTGGTGTGGTGCTGTAGGATAAGCACTAGACTACAACATAGATTTGAACCACAAAGTTGGTGGTTGAAACTCACCAGCTGCTCCTTGGAAACCCTATATAGGTATGCTATGCTTGGACCCGACTCGACGGCACTTCACAACAACAGCAAGTAGCTGTAGTGTGAATAATGATGTGGGATAAGCATCATGCTCTTTCAGCCATCTGAAAATGCACAAAATGTACTAGCTCATTCATTCATTTAGAAAACAACATCTATTGAGAATCCGTGACTATTCTTTAAAACGAAAACACCAAAAAGCAGCTCATCACAAAATTTCCTACAGTCCATTTACAGCCAGACAGAATTTAATTGTCATGCCATTCCTTCATTGCTTACCCATTACTCAAGACCCAGCCAAACCCCTTCTGTCACCTCGGATTTTCCAACTTTCCCCTAATCTTTCCTTTGTATGGGCTTCCTTTGCATATACCATTTGCCTTGCAACTTTTAAGCCTTAAAGAAACCAAGATGGTAAGACTTTGTCTCTCATACTTTGGTCATGTTATCAGGAGGGACCAATCCTTGGAGAAGAACACTAGGTAAAGTGGAGGGTGAACGAAAAAGAAGAAGACCGCCAATGAGATGGATTGGCGCAGTGGCAGCAGCAATGGGCTCATGCATAAAATTGATTGCGAGGAAGCCTCATGATCAGGCTATGTTTTGTTCTGTTGTGCATGCTGTGAGTTGGATCTGAATCAACAGCACCAAACAACGACAGCATCTATATTCTTTCCAGATTGCATATATCTTATGCTATTGTTAAGCACTGTCGAGTTGGTTCTGAATCATAGCAACCCTGTATAGAGTTTGTGAGGTGTGGCTGGTAAATTTGAAGTGCTGAGCTTGCAGTTCAAACCTACATCATGATCTCGTACTTATCCACAAGCACCACACCAGGACTTCTGCATCCCTTAAGAACTGGAAAATGCTTTTATTCCTGTTGTGGTTCTCCCATAGAACTTAGCTCAGATAAGGACACTTATTATTGTTACATGCCATTGAGTTGGTTCTGACTCAAAGCGATTATGTCTAGGGTTTCAGAGGATTTTGAATCTGCAGTAGCAGAAAGCATCATCTTTCTCCCGCAGAGTGACTTGTAGCTTTGAACCTTAGACCTTGTAGTTCTCAGCCCAGTGGTGCATAAGTGCTTGATGCTGTTTTAGGTTCCAATGAGTCAATTCCAACTCATAGTGATTGTGTGTAGGTTCCCAAGGCTGTAAACCTTTGTGGGAGCAGAAAGTGTTCATCTGGCTTCTGTGGAGTGACTAGTGTGCTCCATTGTTTATACTACAGAGCCACCATGCTCCCAAGCGCTTGATTACTGTTATTGTTAAACGCTGTTGGTTCTAACTCATAGTGACCCTCTATAGGGTTTCTGAGGAGTTACTGGTGGGGTGGAACCACTGACCTTGTAGTTAGCAGTCCAGTGCTTCTCCTATAGTGCTACACCAGGAGTCCAAATGCTTGGTAAGTATTCTCAAATCTATGGACTGGTTAATAGGGCCATTATTCCTAGATTAGGACTGTCCTTGAGTTACTCCTCTTATTCTCTAGTTAATTTGGATATATGGGAAGACCTTTCTCAGCAGTTTCAGACTTTTATTGCACCTCACTGCCAGCCAGACCCATTTTCCTGCTCTCCCAATGGGCTCCTATAATATCCCTTTGGCACACTAAACCACATTGTTGGATTACTATTTATATCATTTGGATGACTGGCTGCCTTGAATCTTTTAAAGTAACCAATCTAGTAATTTTCAAAGTTTAATACCCATATGCTTTATATACATACACACAGATATTCATTAAGTGAATATTGATAAAGTAGTAGCTTTCAAGTTTATTATACCTATTTGTATTTAAATATTAATACATGGAAATTAAACATTTTGGCAGAGAAAATTCTTAGGATCCCAAGTTCCCCATAAACTTTACATTTTTATAAATGAATTTGCATATTTCCACTCTTTTTATCTATTTTGGAGTCTACTTTTTTTTTTCTTTTTCATATTGAGGAGTCCTGGTATGGTGCTGTAGGATAAGCACTGAACCACAAGGTGGGTTTGAACCTCAATGTCAGCGGTTCAAACTCACCAGCCACTCCTTGGAAACACTCTACAGGGTCGTAAAGAGTCAGAACCTACTTGACTGCACTTAACAACAACAACTTCATAATGTAGAGTCCTGGTGTGGCATTATAGGGTAAGCATTGGACCACAAGCTCAGTTTGAACCACAAGGTCAGGGCTCAAGCCCATCAGTCATTCCTCAGAAACTCTATACATGCTGAGTCGGAACCAACTTGACAGCACTTAACAACAACAATAGCAATTTAATGTTGCAATTTATTGTGATCTACTTAACAGTTACCTCATATTTTTGGTTACCTTTTTATTTGAAGTCATTTAAATTCCATTGAAAGAATTCAATGAAATCAAAGAAAAGGTACGATGCACTGAATGTTATATCAGAAACATTTACCTATGTTGTTATATATCCTTCAAACAATGACTTTTAAATATTCCTTTGGCATTCCACAAACATTGTGTATAATCTAAGGGTTACTAATTTTGTAGCCAGCAATTCATGTGTGAAGGCAGTAATTCAAACACCAGTTGGGGTTATTTGGGCTTGTGTAACTGACCACAGATGTGTGTTGCCAGACCACTCACACACACAAGCACATGCAGGATAGGGCTCTGTTGGGGGCAGTCAGAAGAGGCAGAGCAATCCCAAGCAATGAAAGGGAGGGAGGATGGATATGGCAGGATGAAAGGGACTCTCAAGTGAAGTCTTCTTAGGGTTCAGTTGCTTTCGCAGCTTTTCTCTTGCTCTTTGTACATAGTTGGAAGTGTGATATTTTAAAGTTCGTTTTTATAGAAATAAATGTCAGGAGAGGTGAGTCATCCTAATATTTCTAAAAATAAACCCAGGTTGTCACAGAAATCAAAACTTTGCCCTCCAGCTTAGCCAGCGAGAGAGTAAAAGTCTTCCCACTCTTGGGTTATATAGCTGTTCCAGGTAATCCCAGAATTTGAGGGCAGAATGGGACTGGAAAAGAACCCTGGTGGTACAGTGGTTAAGTGCTTGGCTGTTAAACAAGAGGTCAGCTGTTCAAATCTACCATTTGCTTCAAAGGAGAGAGATGTGGCCATCTGCTTCTGCAAAGATTGCAGTCTTGGAAACCCTATGAGGAAGTTTTACTCTGTCCTATAGGGTTGTGCATTCCTCATAGGGTCACGGTAAGATGAAATTGACTTAACAGTCATGGATTTTGCTTTGTTTTTTAATGTTGCTGGAAAGACTCTCCTTGCTCAAGGAAATAAGAAGTGGAAAGGACTTGGGATTTGACTTTATTTAACTTGAAAGTGCCCCTGAGGTAATGCACTATACTGAGAAGGAGAAAATGATCTATTTCAAATGATGACCAGGATAGGCCTCCTAAAAGAATACCTCCCATTGTTCAGATTTGAAGTGTAGCTTTATCGGCATCCTACAGAGATGGCATGTCATAATGACTATCCGTAGTGAGGAGAAGTTCTGAGGGAAGAGAAAACTCCAAAGTAGGATATTCAGAATCAAAGTCTGTGTCCAATATGTGCCCTGAAGTAATGGAAATAAATACCTCACTATTAAGGAAATTAAAACTTAGTTCCAAATTTAGAGACAGTAGAGTCATTTCCTCTCACATTCTTTCTCTGTAGACATCTCTCCCATTTCAACAGACATCAGGTGGCCAGTAAGTATACTTTGTTGCCCAAGCCAAGTGGTCAAAAATTATTTTTTCTTTTCTCCATTTGAGTAACAACCTTGACAGTTGTTTTCTGTTACTTTTACCTTAGCCATTCTAGTGGGAGTGAAATTGTATCACATTGTGATATTAATTTGCATTTATCTAGTGGTGACTAGGAGTCCTGGTGTGGGTTAATGTGCCAGACTGCAAAGCCATTTGAACTGCAAGATTGGTGGTTCAAGCTCACCAGTTGCTCCTTGGAAGCCCTATACAGGGTCACTATGGGTTGGGATTGACTCAACGGCACTTAACAACAACAAAATGATGACTAATGACACCGAGGATCTTTTCATGTACCTGGTGACCATTTGAATTTGAATGTCTTTTTTTTTTTTTTTTCTGGTGAAATGTCTATTCAAATCTTTTGTCCATTTTATGATTAGGTTATTTTTTGTTGTTGTTGTTAAGTTTTGAAGTTTCTATATATACTGCTTTGGCTATTTGGATCTTGTCAGTTGTATAGTTTCTGGAGATATTCTCCCAGAGAGTAGCTTGTCTCTTTTACTTTTTGGGTAAAATCTTTTGATGAACAAAGAAATGCAAATGATTTCAATGTCTTCCAATCCATGACCATGACACAGCTGTATGTTTATTTGAGCCTTACTTAGTTTCCCTCAGCCATGTTTCGAAATGCTTTTCATGTGGAGGCCTTCATATATTTTGGTAAATTTATTTATATGGGGTTTTTTTTTGCTATGATTAGACTCCTTTTGTGGTGCTGTAGGATAATCACTGGACTGAAAACTACAAGGTTGGCAGTTTAAACCTACCAGCTGCTCCTCGGAAACCCCATATAGAGTCACTATGAGTCAGAACCAACTTCACCGCACTTGACTTAAAAAAGGAGCTCTGGTAGCGTAGTGGTTACGAATCGGGCTGCGAACCTTAAGGTCAGCGGTTCGAAACTACCAGCTGCTCCGCGGGAGAAAGATGAGGCTTTCTACTCTCGTAAAGATTTACACCCTCGGAAACCCTGTACAGGGTCGCTATGGGTCGGAACCGACTCGATGGCACATAACAACAACAACAACAACTTAAATAATTGTTTTATGAATTCCTGGGAATTTTCACAATCATAATATCTACAAACACAGACAACTTTCTTTCTTTTCTTCCTTTTATGCAGTTTTCTTTTTAAAAAGATTGCTCACCTTATTGTTTTATTACAATGACTAGGACCACCAGTATACAGTTGAAAAGAATTGAATAGAAACTTTTGTTTATTTCTCATTTTAAGTTTTCAATCTTTCACCTTTTTGTATTATGCTAATTTTAGGTTTTTCCAAATTCTCTTCTTGTCTTTGTTCGCTGAGAGTTTTTATCATTAATAGGTATTAAATTTTTTTTCTCTATTTGGTAAATTACATTGATTTATAAATGCTAGTTTAACTTTGCATACCTTGGATAAATTATATTCAGTCATGATGCATTATTCCTTTTATATTTTGCTAGATTTGTTGTTGTTGAGGAAATAATTTGAGAAAATAGATTTCCCTGGTACTGGACCATCCATGGCTTAGGTGTAGACACTGTTTGAGAAGGACAACCAGCTGGAGAGAATCACGTTCAATTGGAGGATCACATTCTTTACCAAGATTTGACAGAATAAGTTCCAGTGACAAGACATATTGCCTAGGATAGACTTGTGCCCCCTCCCCAACAACAACAACAACACCACAATGTGTCCGTTTGGCTGGGCCATGATTCTCAGTGGTTTGGCAATTATGTAATAATGTGGTGATTAACAACCTTAATTTCCACCAAAGCCCTGTGGCTAGTAGCACCTTTTACTTTCAGGAGATAGAAGGAGAAAGAAGTGAGAAGAGATCAGAGAGGCCTACTGCCACCAAGAAGAAAGAGCGGGGAGAGGAGTGCATCCTCTGGGCCTGGGAGCTCCTAGATCCAGGGAAAGATTGATACAAAGGCACATGGAGATCTCCAAGGAATACTGAGCCTACAGATGTTGAAAGCAGACAGGACCTTTTCCTCAGAACCAACAGAGAAGGCCTTCCCACAGAGCTGGCACTCTGAATTTGGACTGTGAGAGAATACATTTTTGTTTGTTAAGACCATCCAAGGTTGAAGGAATTGGCAAAGAACAAGGAACCAGGAATTGATGGAATACAATTTGAAACCTTGCAACAAAATGATGCAACACTGAAGGCACTTAGTCATCTATGCCAAGAAATTTCGAAGAAAGCAACCTGGCCAACTGTTAGGAAGAGATCCATATTTGTGCCCATTCTAATAAGAAAATACCTGATGGGCAGAAATCATCCTACAATTTCATTAATATCTCACACAAGTAAAATGTTGCTAAAGATAATTTAAAACATCTGCAACTATATACTGACAGAACTACCAGAGGTTCAAGTTGGGTTCAGAAGAGGAATGTGGAATGAGGGATATCACTGTAGATGTCAGATGAATCACAGCTGAAAGAGTAAAATACCAGAAAAATATTTACCTGTGCTTTGTTGACTAACAAAGGGTTTTGACTGTGTGGATTATGACAAACTATGGACAATAGTGTGGAGAACGAGTATTCTGGAACAATTAATTGTGTTCCTGTACATAGATCAACAGGCAGTTGTTCGAGCAGAACAAGGGAACACTGATGGCTTAAAATTAGGAAAAGTGTATGCAAGGGTTGTAATCATTAACCATACTTATTTAATCTGTATACTGAGCACATAATCCAAGAAGCGGGATTATATGAAGAAAAGTGTGGCATCAGGATTGGAGGAAGACTCATTAAAAACCTCTGATAGGCAGATGATACAAACTTGCTTGCTGAAAGCAAAAAGGACTTAAAATACTTACTGATGAAGATCAAAGACCACAGCCTTCAGTATGGGTTGTACCTCCATGTCAAGAAAACACAAATCCCCACCACTGGACCAATTAACAACATCCATATAAATGGAGAAAAGATTGAAGTTGTCAAAGACTTCATTTTGCTTGAATCAACCATTAAAACTCATGAAAGCAGCAGTCAAGAATTCAACATCGTATTGGATTGGCAAAGCTGCTGCATAAGACTTCTTTAAAGTGTTCAAGAGCAAAGATGTCAGTTTGAGGACTAAGGTGCGCCTGACCAAAGCCATGGTATTTTCAAAACCTCATATGCATGTGAAAGTTGGACAGTGAATAAGGAAGATCGCAGGAGAATTGAAGCATTTGAGTTATGGTGTTGGAGGAGATTATTAAAAGTACAATGAACTGCCAAAAGAGTAAACCAATCTGTGTTAGAAGAAGTACAGTCAGCATGCTCCTTTGAAACCAGGATGGTCAGACTTCATCTCTCATACTTTTGCCCTATAAGGAGGGACCAGTCCCTGGTGAAGTATTACATATTTGGTAAAGTGGAGGGTCGGAGAAAAACAGGACTACCCGCAACAAGATGAATTGGTACAGTGATAGCAGTAATGGGCTCAAACACAGCAAAGATTATGAGGTTGGTGCAGGACTGGGCAGTGTTTTGTTCTGTTGGGCATAGCGTCATTATGAGTCAGTACCGTTCGATGGCACCTAACGACAACAACAAAGGCACACATTTCACTAACCAGTCCAGACAATGATGTTCAACTCTCCCAATTTTCCTCATGGAAAACATTTTATTTTTCATCCACTTTATGGAGTTTATTCAGAAAACTCTATACCAAATGCTTTCCTTCTGCATACATGTCTACCTATCTATCATGCATAGGGCTTGAAAATGATGAATTTCACATTTGGCTGGGGCTCACAGCAGAAGAGAAAACACTTGTCCAGTGGGCTTTCATCATCTTAGTCTAGGGAGTGAGCTGGGGCCAGGGGACTCTGTCAGGCATACAGTAAGTTTTAGAAAAATGAGCATTTTTCTCTTGTTATTCTCTTTTAAGTAGGAGAAGTATGAAAAAACAATGTGTCAGTGGGAGAAAGCAAGGTCGCTTGGTGCCAGGTCATCTCAACCCAAATACCAGCTATTTACATGAATCTGACTTAAAATGCCACTGTCTGGCATGTAGAAATCTTGTGGTCCGTGGAAATATTGCAGTATCCCCTCTAAATAGAGGAAGACTCCAGTTCTGTGAAAAGAAGACTTTGAGTATTTACTCTCCCATTAAGAGTAGTGGGGAGAAAGGACTGGTTTCATTTTATTTCAAGCCTTATCTTTCTACCATGGAACAGCTGGTAGTTTCGAACTGATGACCCTGAAGTTAGCAGGCCGATTCATAACCACTACACTACCAGAGCTCCTTTGGTGTTTAGGCTACCCAGAATTAACTTCTAGTATTAATTTAAGACAATCCCATTCTTTGTATCATGGGGATTTATATTTGTTAGCTGTCTCTGCTGGTTAAAAGTGGTTCAAAGAAGGTTAGAGTCCTTGGGTTTTCTATTCTAATTCTTTCTGTGGCAGTTCTGGTCAATATGGATCTAAAAAATGTTTTTTTTTCAGAGCTCCTTAAGAATGTCTTCTCATTTGCAATCTAGGTATCCTAGATATTTAGGTATTCTAGTTATAAAAACAAAAACAGAGGTCATCTTGGTCTTGGTCTACAGTGAATTTTGTCCATTAGCAGAACCTGTCCTTAAAGAGGGCTCTCTACATCAGATGCTGCCTTGGTCTTCCACTTTGTACTCCTGGCTGATTTTTGTGTCCCACCATCTCCTGTTACATTTCTTATAACAAAGTCTGTTTTTATTCTTCTGTAGACTCTCTAGCATAGCACCTGGCAAATAGTAGGTAACCAATAAATGACTGTTGAAATGAACCCTTTCATGGAAGTGTACTTCCACCAGTGCTATCCAAGCAGAAAGAACTCAAGTATTTAAACTGAATTATATTTCATGTTATATTTCTTTATGTGTAGTGGGAGAAACCAGCATTGGTGGGGGATATGGGATTACCTAAGGAGTCCTAGTGGTTCAGTGGTTAAGCACACAGCTAACCCAAAGGTTGGAGGTTCAATCCCATCCAGCAGCTTTGTGGGAGAAAGACCTGGTGATCCCCCTTAAAGATGACAATCTAAAACCTGATGGGGCAGTTCTACTCTGTCAGATGGGGTTGCTATGATTCAAAAATCAGCTTGATGGTACCCAACAATAACAACATAAGATAACTTGGAGTTGGGTTAATTTGAAAGAGCACTCAGTTGCACTTCAACAAAACTGAATTGGGAGCAAAAATTTTGTCTTATTTCTGGGCTGACCTCTTTCACTCATAGGAATGACACTAAAGTATACATGTTTACCTAACTGCAACTGTAGGCAGAATGGCTTTGTTGTATACTTACCCCCGCCCCCCCCCCCACCTCCCTGCAAAGAAAAGAAACCTGGATTCACACTAGGGCTCTTAGGTAGGAATCAGGAGACTGTAATCCTACCTTTGTATACCGGTCCTCATCACCAGATCACCTTGTTGTGTTATTGTTGTGCTGTCGAATCAGTTCTGGCTGGTAGGGACCATGTATAGGATTTCATAGGAGTGGCTGGTGAACTTGAACCGCTGACCTTGCAGTTCTAACAGAGTTTGCAGTCCAGCACAGCACCCTAGAGATATGAAAAACATGGTTGGGGTTGAGAACTTGAGCACTTCATTAAGTAGATGTTGCCACTGTTGTTAAGTGCCATAGAGTTGGTTTCCAAGGAGTGGCTGGTGAGTTTGAACTGCCCACCTTGCAGCTCCAACTAACCTGGAGGTCTAGTACTTATCCTACAGCACCACACCAGGACTCCATTATTAAGCAGTATTGACTAATTTGTGGACAGTAAAAACAAAACAAACACCCTTTTATGATTGAATGAAGTATTTCTCACCAGGAGTCCTGGTGTGGTGCTGCTGGATAATATGCTGGACTGCAAGGTCAGTTTGAATCTCAATGCTGGTGGTTCAAACCCACCAGCCACTCCTCAAGAACCCTATATATAGGGTTGCTATGAGTAAGAACTGGCTCAATGGCACTTAACAGCAACAACACCTCACTGTTAGATTGCTGTGAGGTAACAAACATGTTTAAAACAAAATCCCCTACATACTCTGCTTGGAACAGTATTAACTATTAACTAAGAACCTCCTTAAAAAGCAAGTCAAATACTTAAAAAAAAAAGACTTCTCTAGCCTCTCTGAATATCTGACCTGATTGATTTAATTTTTAATTCTTTCTTTAAATAATTACTCCAAATAGGATTTAAATGGTAGAAGAATGGTGCGTAGGTATCTTTTTGAAACAAATTTATATGATTTTTTTTCTTTTAACATGTCCAAAATACTTTATAAATTATATTAAAAAAAAATTTAATTAAAAAATTTAAAAGTAGTAACATCATCTTTAAATGGAAAATGTATAACTGAGCAGTAAAATAATCTCCACAAAATAATGAAACAAATTAGGAATGGCCACTTTAAAGGACAAAAGCAAGTTACCATATTCTTAGATGAAACATGCTTTAAGGTGACTTCAAGAGATGTTGTGTAACTCTTTCTGCTTCAAATGATCCTTTATTTCAGAATTTTACCAATTAGAGATTCATCCTAGATAACAACTCAGTATGAAATAACTCTGGGGGATTGGAGGCTATGCATTGTTCACATCATCACATGATTTAGTTAAATGAATGTTATTTATTTATTAACTGATTTGAACTGTATGGGACAGAAAAAAAAAGGGAAAGTGAACGATTGGTAAGGGATTGGAAAGTAGTCAGATAAGTAGAACCAACTGGAGCATTTATAAGGCATTGTGGTGGCTCTGTGGGTTAGCTGCTGAATTGCTAACCACAAGAATGAAGTTCAAATCCACCAGCCACTCCACAGGAGAAAGATGAAGCTGTCTGCTCCCTTAAAGATTTATAGTCTCAGAAATCCTTCAAAGGGTTGCTATGAGGGGGAATCCACAGGATGACTATGGATTTGGTTTGGGTTTGGGGCATTTATAATGCTATCAGAGAGCTTCACAGCTCTAAGGCTCTGAATCTTGCCTTCACATTAAAAACAAACAAAACAACTGAATTAAAATCTGTGCATTTGTGTGTAGAGGGAGGGAGATGTGGGAAACGTATATATATATATATTTCTTTTTAAGGCTCTTGGGTGATTTTAATTTAACAAGACTGAAAACACTCTCTTAACCCTGCATCCAGGATTAATTGAAATATTTCCACACCCTATGCCAATTAAATGAGAAAATCTGAATCAAGGAAGCTAGGCATTGACTTTTTTTTCTTTTTTTAAAGATCCCCAGGTGATGCCAAAATTCCAAAGTGCAAGAACCGCTGCCCTGAACTTGCATCAGAATAACCTAGCTGTTGTTAGGTGCCCTACAGTTGGTCTTCCACTCCCAGTGGCCCATGTGACAGAGTGGAACTACTAAGAGGATTTCCTTAACTGTAATCTTTATAGAAGCAGATGGCCAAGTCCATGCTCCTCAGGGCCACTGGGTGTATTCAAACTACCAGCCTACTGGTTAGCAGCAAATGGTTTTACCATTGCAGTACTAGGGCTCTTACAATAACCTAGAATAACTGTAGAATGTTCTAGAGGAATTGTTAAAGAAAGATTACTGGTCTCCACCTTCAGGATTTCTGATTCAGCTGGTGCAGGGTGGGGCTAAGAATTTCTCTAACCAGGCCCCAGGTGATGCTTCCACTTTAAGCATTTAGCATGAGATACTAAAGGTAAACCAGTGATTTCTTTGTTCAGTATATATTTTATAAGAATTCATGGTTTTGTGCATCAAGAAACACGTATAAGAATATTTCTTAGTATTACTTTTAATGGCCCACAACTGAAAATAACGCAAATATCTACATACAATAGAATAAACACTTTGTGTTATGTTGATACAATGAAAATCTACACAGTAATAAGAATAAAAAAATCATAGCTAAGCACATTGACCAGAAAAAGCCAGGCACAGACATATACACACAAAATACATATACCATATTCTACGCAAATAATAGACAATATACATTAAAAAAAAAACACAAACCAAACAATTCCTAGGATATTAGTTTCCTATTCGTACTTTGCACATTATGTGGGTGTACCCATCATTACCCCAGGCAAGGTATATGTGAAAATATGGTAATGTGACTTTATTTATATAAATTTTGAATAAAGTGGGCCCTGCATACTAAAGGTTTAAAATTGGAAAGAAAAACAAGTAAGCAAATTGCTTTAACTGTTCAGATAATAGTTGCCTTTCGGGAGTAAGAATATTTTTATTGGGAAATACTGTGTGGGGAGCTTCAAAGTTAAGCCATTGTTCTATTTCTTTACCTGTGATGTTGTTATATAGGTGTTTTAACTATTTTTTGTTTTATATACTCTTCTACAAGTCTGTAATATTTCACAATAAAAAAATTCAACTATAAAAATAGAATTAGGTAGAATCTCCACTGAGTAGTATACCAAATCTGTCCAGGCAGGGCTGATGAAAGGAAATAAATGCAGATAGGTCTCTTGTGATACAATAGTGAATAATTGTTATCAGGACTGATTGTGAGAGTTGGAAATATAAAGGTAGACATTTTATATTAAGGAAGGGAGTGATTAACTTTGCAGTATATAAGCAGAGGTCTCTGGGACCATCAAGAAGAAGAGAGGAGAGCGGGACCCTACCCAGAGAAGCAGTGACCCCAGAGATGGAGGCAGAGACTGTGATGTGGAGAGATGGAGCAGCTGGGGACTTTAGACCTAGAGAGGGAGAGGGGCTGTGTGCTGAAGACCGGCAGCAGGCTTACAGGGTATACCCTTTGGTTGGTTGATGATGCATGGAGGGGATTGTAACCATGGCAATGAAACGATAGACAATAGGATGAATGTAAAACTAATGTTCTCCCATGTAAACTATCACATAATTCACAATAAAACATTTTTGAAAAAATAGAATTAGGAAGATAAAGCATTTAATGGAGAAAATTACTCAAAGACATGAACTTCATAGTTGAAACATAGATCTCAAATTATATATATAAGGATAATTTATGTTTGAAGTCAGTTCTAAGAACTAAGTAGAGATCATTTCAATGATTTTGTTAGGAAAACTGGAAGGACACCATTTTTAATGATTAAATGGTGACAATTGGACCTTTCTTTGTGAGGTGTACTGCTTTATACCTGCCTGTTACTCCAATATAATGACTCGTAGTTGTTACTGTGTACCATCAAGTTGGTTTTGACTCATAGTGATCCAGTATAGGATTTCTGAGAGTGACTGCTAGGTTTGAACTGCCGGCCTTGTGGTTAGCAGGCCGGTGCTTATCCTAGGGCATCACACCAGGGCTCTTAGCAGTGTCCCTATATTTCCAAAGTACCATTATTTGGACAATAAATTATCATTATATGTCTAATTTTACCTTACTTTTGTTAGACTTCTAAAACATTTGGGGGGAAATGTGTCTTTTCCTACAATGAATTCTAAGTCCATGCAGTAAGATTTTCCAACTGGTAAATACTTCATGCTTTATTCTTATATATGTGGTCTTGAAAGATGCATAATGCATTTCTGAGTCCATAGCCTTTTTCTTTTTCTTTTTTTTTTTAAAATAAGCTTTTTCCTTTCCCCCATCTAAAAGATTTTGCCTAATCTAATAGTTCTATAAAAACTAGTCACTTTTAATGTTCATATTCATCAAGCTGATTTTCTTAATGAAAACATAAATACATCATAAATTTCCAAAACACAATGATCAAACACTGAACACCTGCAGGCCCACTTGTTTTTAAATCTAAATGTCATTTCCACATCTTTCCTGACAATCAGTGAAAGTTGAAATCATGCAAGAGAAGTCCATTTCATTTACTAGGGTTTCAAGGAGGGAGAAAAGAGTCAAAGCACAAAGAAGAATAGGAACCTGTGCTAATTTTCTTCTAACTTGAACTTCCTAACTAAACTCTCCAAATAAAACACTAGGAACATCAAACTGTTCTCACAAAGTTACATCCTCCTCTTCTCCAGCCCACTCTTGAGGAGGAAGAAGCTTAAACCTTCAGATCAGATTGAAATAACTCAGCAAAATTTATTAATACTCACCTAATTCTTAGGCCCTAAGGATAAAATCCCATTGACGTCAGCAGGAGATTTCTTTTGCAGACAGTTGTGAATCCATCTCAATATGTTCCAACTGTGTTATTTAGAGTCTTTCCATTTTAGGATGAAGCTTCAAAGATCTTACCTACCACTGCTAAATAATGGCACTGAGAACCTAAAGCTTCAGATGTAATGACTCCCTCCAGGTCTTTATGAAAGATAACTACTTAACTTTCATACCCTAAAAGGGAAAATAGGATGGGAATTTGCCCAATCCCAGGAATAATTTTTTGTGGCCTTTGTTAATTTAAGATTTTGAGTGCTCTCCAACAGAAGAGATAATCTAAGGAGCCAAAAGTCCATTTAGCCACTCTCCAGCTGTGTTTGTACATACAGACTAATAAGAGGATGGAATACTTGTTAACTTCAGACATTGACTGTTCTATAAAGCAGGGTGGGGAACCTTATTCCTGCCAAAAATTATAACATCATTTGCAGGCCATACAAAATTATCAACTTAAATATTAGACAGCTATATTTGGTCTAGCATTTAATTAACTCACCCCAAATGTGATGATTGGAGTCCTGGTGTGGCATGGTAGGATAAGCACTTGACTGCAATGTCAGTTTGAACTGCAAGGTCGATGGTTCAGATCCACCAGCTGCTCCTCAGAAACCCTGTACATGGTCGCTATGGGTTGGAACCAATTTGGCACTTAATAACAGCACTGTGATGGCTGGACCTACAGTTGCGTTGGCAGACCCAGACCAAATGACACTGGTTCCATGGAATAAAAGCCCACTGAGGCCAAGATTCTAGAGAATAGACACCCAAAAAGAAAATTCAGGTCTAAATTCTGTGTTTCTAAAACAGGATAGAAGTCTTGTTGAAGTGCAATAGGATAAGCACTGGACTGTTAACCACAATGTTGGTGATTCAATCACAATAGCCACTACTTGGAAACCCCATACACAGGATTGCTATGAGTCCGATTTAATTTAATGTGGTGATTTTAATTTAATGTTAGTGCTATAGGTTGGCAGTTCAAACCCACAAGCCACTACTTGGAAACTCTACACACAGGATTGCTATGAGTCAGAACTGACTTGATGGCTCTTAGGTAATTTTAATTTAACAAGGATGTCTGAAAACACCCTCTTAATCCTGAACCCAAGGATTAATGAAAATATTCTCACATCCTATATAAATTAAATGAGAATATATTTAAATGAATCAAATTAAACAGAACATGAGCAGTCCTTTATCTCTGCTGTCTTTTCTTTCATGTTTGTCTTCATGTGGTTCCTTACCTTTACTTACCCTACAATTTCAATTTAGTTGTTCATTTACCATGTAAGTAAGAGTCCTGGTGTCTTGTAGTACAACTTTTAAAGAAAGCATCTGATTAGTTTAACCCAATGTATATAATGGTCCTCCCTGTGTTAATATTCAACTCTAGCCAAATCACCTGGTGGCAAGATGTTGCTTCCTACATGAATGGAGTAAACTCTAAGAAAGGGATAGTGAAATAGATATGAAAATGTTTGCTACCAGGAGTTTATACAAATAATTTAATATTATTATACTCAAAATGAACATATGTACAGATATATCCCTCCTTTGCTTGTCTTCCAGGTCAATGTGAAGTTTAGAAAATAGGAAGTGACTTTTAAATAACAATATTGAAGCCACAATGGCAGTTTTTAAATTCTCACAACATAATTACATATTTTTTAAAAGAGGGATGATTTCTGTATAGGTCAACAAGCCACTCTGTTGTCAAAATTCTCTGAGGTTGGATTGCCTCCATTGTTCTTACTTCCCAAAAGAACATTTATTCACTTCTAAGATGCTTCTGTTTAACACCTCCCCAAAAGCTAAAGTAAAGAATTGCTTATATATCACATTAAGAGAAACAAGACTGCATTTGGATTTTGCTAGCAAATGTCAAGGTTTCGAAAACATGATGCATTTAGATCTTATTGAGATCCTCAATATACTTTAAAAGCCAAAGGAGTAATGGGAAGTTTAATCAATTTTTGCTTACATTATTATGTAAGGAGTCCTGGTAGCATTGTAGATTACGAGGTGGGCTGATAACTGCAAGGTCAGCAGTTCAAATCTAGCAGTAGCTACATAGGACAATGATGAGGTTTTCTTTCTGCTCCTATATAGATTTACAACCTCAGAAACCCTATACAGGTCTCTATGAGTTGGAACTGACTCGATAGTATACAACCAACCAACCAACATTCATCTATAACTTTGATTTAAGCTTTTAGCTCATTTCCTCAGCAAAGTTATAATATTTCATTTATTTTCTCTTAATTAAAAGAAAAATACATGTTAGCTGTTTTTCTCTATTGTTTCAATGTGAGCTTTTTTCAAGAATGACATATCCTGGTCCTATACATTTAGAGAGAATAAACTTCTTAAGGAATTTAAGGAAGAAGATGAAGAAAAGCAAATAATGTAGTGAAAAAGGTAGATTCCCCCCTTTTCACAACCTGTTGTCTTGTTTTTAATGTGCAGAATAAAAAATTAGAGGTGTTTTTTTAATCAGTTTTTTAATGTACATAATTCTCATTTTATTTTTTTAAACATTTCAAGGTATAATGATCACGATTTAACAGAGACCACCCTACAAAACCAAACCCTCTGCCATCGGGTCAATTCCAACTGATAGCAATCCTATATAGAGTTTCTGAGACCATGAATCTTTACAAAAGCAGACAGCCTCAAGTTTCTCTCACAGAGTGGCTGATGGGTTTCAACTGTCTACCTTGTGGTTAGCAGCCAAATGTTTTTAGCAGTGGTTGTTGTTGTGTTCTGTTCAGTTGGTTCTGATTCATAGCAACTCTTTATAGGGTTTCTCAGGAGCAACTGGTGGGTTTAAACCACCCACCTTGCAGTGAGCGGTCTAGTGTTTATCCTACACAACATCAGCATGCCTTAATAGTGGTGGTTGTTTGTTGTTAAGTGCCATCTAGTCAGCTCCAACTCATAGAGACCCTATATAGGGTTTCCAAGGAGCAGCTGGTGTATTTGAACCCACCAACCTTGTGGTTTGCAGTCCAGTGCTTACCCTATAGTGTCACACCAGAATTTTATTAATTTATTTTAAACCAATTTGACTAGTGTCTTAAAAGCTCATTCCCAGAAATATAAGGGAAAGTAGCAAAATCTTTCAGGTGCTAAATTTCCAGCCTAGTGATGTTGCCTGTGGTTAAGTTTCACTGATTCGCTTGTGAACACAGAGTGTCTGCCTTTATACTGGTACCCACTGATTGTTCCCTGGTTATGAAATACTAGACCTATCACTTAATGAATACCATGTAAGAAAGGTAAACATAAGCTTACCTTGTGAAACTGCTCAGATTAGTGAATAAGCACAAGTAAGCCTGTCCTTAACTTTCCAATTGAGTAATCTGAAACTGGCAGCTGGCATTAAAGAGGACATTTTTTCCCCCTTTTTTAAAGAGGATAGCAGATTGATGGATGTAGTTCCATTCACTCATTTATTTTTTCACCATTTAATCAACCAAGCAACTATTCATTTAACATTTATTAAGCATCTATTACAGCTATTCCAATCATTCTGCTAGAATTTGGTATATAGAAGTAAATGAAAGTGATATGGCTGGTTCCTACGTAAGCTCAGTGGAAAAGATATTCACACAGATAATTTTCTTGTGACGAGTTATATGAGAGACTTTTAAAAGTTCATGGAAAATTCCATTATCTTTTAATTCAATTTTCCAAAAATGTTTTGAAGCTCTCTCATATATTTTTGTGAGATAGTACAGGAACATGACATAACTTAGATTGAGGATCAAAGGAAGCCTTTATAAGGGAATCATATTTAGGCAAAATATTAATATTAAGAAGGAGGCAGTCAGGCAAGAAGGCCATGAGATAGGAAGAAACATTTTACAAGTGTAAATCAAATAGTATTGTTATTAGAATTCCACTTCATTCATGCATGGGTTTGTTCCAAACAAAGAATATTTAAATATGTGTCTGTGATCAGTGAGTGGTTGCAGACACGTTCTCTCTTGTTAGGGTACCTTCAAAAACAAAAAGAGAAAAGAAAAATCCAATCTAAACAGTGCCTTCCAAGGGAATTTGTTAGGCCAGTGAAATTCAAGGCAGAGAAATCTGCTTAGAAGGTTATAGTGACTGTTTTGGGTTTTTTTTTTTCATTCTTAAGGGACAATGTTGTTAGGTGTTCTCAAAGGACACAGGATGATCAAGGGAGCTTATCAGGTAGTTTGAAGAAAATTGGAAACTGCGTTGGTGAGAAAAAGGTCAAGAACATTGAGCCCAGGAATCTTTTTCCCTCATGACAATGTGCCTGCTATTTCTTCACCGGTCCCAAGGGCTGTCCTATGAGAGTTTCATTGGGAAAATCATCCATCTGCCCTGATCTTGCCCCTTCAGACTTCATTTTGTTCCCCCAAAATAAAGAATATTTAAGAGATACTACCTGAGTTCCTTGAGAATGCCAGAAGAGCCAGTTTTCCTGGTGTGCACTGAAGAAGCTCAGAATTCTTCAGGGGAAGAATTTCGGAAAAGAGAAATAGCACCTTCAGAAGTGAATAGAACTAGATGGAGGCTATGTCTAGAAATAATAACTTCAAATTTTGATATTTTTGTTGAGTAAAGCTCTCTATGATTTTGTAGCAATACTTTTTAAATTACCCTCCTATATTTGGGTAAGTGAGAGAAGGTTAGAGTGCCTGGTCATAGAGAACACTGGGTAAAATAGCTGAAAAGGGACATCTGAGTGGTTGGGAGAGATGTAGACAGGGGCCACAGTAGCATGGAATCATAGTCCATATTAAGGGTTTGGGACTGAATCAAAAGGAACTAAATTATATGTTCTGTGATAGGAGTAATATGATCTGATTTGGTTTTTAAAAAATAACTCTAGAATGAACTGGAGAGGGTGAAGACTGAACTACAGAGGTCAGTAAAGTGACCCTGGTTGAATATTGTTGTTGGGGGCTGTCAAGCTGGTTTCAACTCTGAGCAACATTGTGAGCAACAACAGACTGAAACCATGCTTTGTCCTGCATCATCCCCACGATCGTTTCCATGCTTGAGCCTATTGTTGCAGCCACTATCTATTCCTTCTTAATGAGGCCTTCCTTTTTTTAGCTGACCCTCTACTTTACAAAGCACCATGTGCAGCCCATGGACAAGGATATTGCCAGAGAAGGCTAGAGGTGAGAGTGAAGCATCTAGCTGATATGAAGTGAGGTGAGCTGCACAAGAACACCCAAACTTGCAGATAGTACCCATCTGACCTAGCCTTGATGGCTTGATAATCAGAACTCAACTAGAGAAAGATTGTTGTTGTTGTTGTTAAGTGCCGTCGAGTTGGTTCCGACCCATAGCGACCCTGTACAGGGTTTCCAAGGGTGTAAATCTTTATGAGAGTAAAAGCCTCATCTTTCTCCCGTGGAGCAGCTGGTAGTTTCGAACCGCTGACCTTAAGGTTCGCAGCCCAATTCGTAACCACTACGCTACCAGAGATTTAAAAAAAAATTGTTTTTGATAAAGGAAACGAGGATAAATAGCTACAAATTGATGAACTTGACCTATATTCATGGAGGTAGTAGCTCAAAATACCAACAGACAGGGAAGGAGTCTTCACATCAAGTATCAATGCTATCCCATCTGTACACAGGGTAGATAGGGATGGGCAACTTAGATATTGGTTACCTAAAATGACGGGGCCACAAAAGGCACCAAGTGACTGGCTTACAAGATTTCAAAGAGGAAGTTTAGTTTTAAAGTTGGGGAGGAGGAGATAGAGTCCCCACTGAATAGTTTTCATCTTGTCTAGATGGGTCTGGTAAGAAGAGGTGGGGATAAGATTCTTATGATTCAATAGTAAGTAATTGTTATCGTGACTAATTGTGACTGTCACAATTGTAAAGGTAGAACTTTTGTAACAAAAATGGGAGAGTAATCTTACAGTCCAGAAACAGAGGACTCTAGGACCATCAAACGAGAAGAGCACAAGCGGAATATAGGACCTTATCCAGAGAAGCAGCGACACCAGAGATGGAGGCAGAGATGGGGACATGGAGAGCGGAAACAGCTAAGGACTCCAGATTCATGGAAAGAGAGAGTGAGAGCTGGCAGCCAGGAGGCAGACTTGTAGAATGTGCCCTTTGGTGGTTTAAACTATTATATATGCCTGAATGATTGAAAAAAAAAAAAAAAAAGCTAAAATGAATAGAGAGAAATATTGTTAACTGATGGTACTTGGAGGGGATAATAACCATTGTAATGAAACATAGTATATAATTTGTTGATTGTAAAACTGATGATCTGCCCAGTAAACTTTCACTCAACTCACAATAAAAGCTTGGGGAAAAAAAACAAAAAAACACAACCATTCTGTCCTGGTGTGGGGCTGTAGGATAGGCACTGGACTACAAACCACAAGGTTGGCAGTTCTAACTGAACAGTCATTCCTCAGAAACCACTCACTATTCAGAAACCCTTGCATTTATCATTCTGTTGCTTAGTTAGCCCAGTTGTAAGGATTTTTGTTTTTCTTATGTTGAGGTATAATCCCTTTTGAAGACTGTAGTCTTCGACTTTTATCAGTAAGTGCTTCAAGTCATCTTTCATTTCAGCAAGCAAAATTGTGCCATCTTAATATCACAGGCTAATTCATCTTTTTTCCAATCTTGATGCTGTGTTCTTTTTCATATGGTATAGCTTCTCAGTTTATTAACTCAGCATGCAGATTGAAGAAATATGGTGAAAGGATACAACCCTTGCACACATCTTTTCTGATACTAAACCTCATGGTATCTGTCATTCAGTACGAATGAATCCCTCTGGTCTTTGTATAAGTTCAACATGAACACAATTAAGTGTTCTGGAATTCCCATTCTTCACACTATCATCTGTAACTCATTCTAATCCACACAGTCAAATGTCTTTGCATAGTCAGTAAAACGCAAGTAAACATCTAGCTGATATTCTCTGCTTTCAGCAAAGATTCATGTAAAATCACCAATGGTATTCCTCATTCCATGTCCTCTTTTGAATCTGGCATGAATTTCTGGAAGTTCTCTATCAATGTACTCCTGCAATTATTCTTTAACTATCTTCAGCAAGTTTGAACTGCCAACCTTGTGGTTCATAGTCCAGTGCTGACCCTACAGGGCCACACCACAATAATACTCCTTGTCTCATCAAACAAGGGCCATTTGTTAAGTGCTTTGATGGGAAATCATTAGGTATCCACTTTACAGTCCTGCTTTGGCTCCTTCTGTCTTCCCAATTTCTTAATTTTAGAACACTTGTTAAGTGCTGTGGTTTAGTTGGACTCATAGCGACTCTGTAAAGGGTTTTCAAGGAGCAGATAGTGGGTTTGAACCAATGATGTTGTGGTTAGCAGTCCAGTGCTTATCCTACAGTACTGTACCAAGTCTACTTGTATACAAAGTATAGACTTTAAGGCCAGGTCCATACTTCATTGCTCTCCTGTTGGATTAAGAGCCCTTCTTGGTGATCTAGTACACCATTTAAAGCATTTACCTCACTGTTTTTAATATCAGATTGACTTATTACTCTTCTTGACTCACTCTGAGTTCTTTTAAGGCATAAATTATGCCTTCATTTTGTTCACTAGTGAATCCTCAACATCTAGCATAGTAACTGACACAATACAGTAAGCCAAACCAAGACCAGCCCTATGGCTATCAAGTCATTCTGACTCAGGAGGGCCTTTACAACAGAGTAGAACTGCCCCATAGTGTTTCCAAGTCCATGAATCATTGCAAAAGCAGATAGTATCATATTTCTTCTGCAAAGTGCTTGGTGGGTTCAAACCACCAAACTTTCAGTTAGCAGCCCAATGCTTAGCCCACTATATCACCAGGATATTAATATTATTCTTTCAATAAATAAGTGTTGAAGGAATAAAAGACTCAATCAATTAAAAAATATTATTGCATTTCAGAGATAAACAATACTTGTTCAAAGAAAATATTTAGTTCTATATGACTCCTAATTTGATAGTACTCAGTTTAAAATAGCCTTACTTACACTCAAGGATCCCTGATAGCACAGTGGGTTAGGCATTGTGGTGCTAAATGCAAGGTCAGCAGTTCAAATTCACTATCAACCTCTTGGGAGAAAGATGAGGCACTATGCCTAAGATGTAAAACCTTGGAAATCCTGGGGAGCAGTTGTATTCAGTTGGAGGGAGTCACTAAGAGTCAGAATCTACAGACAGAAATGGGTTTTTGTATTAAAAAAAAAAAAATCTATGTCCGTTGTTAAGACTGACTTCCAGTTTTTTTTTTTTTTTT
>NW_006408526.1:15340200-15357440 GCF_000296735.1 Chrysochloris asiatica
AAAAAAAAAAAAATCTATGTCCGTTGTTAAGACTGACTTCCAGTTTTTGTTTTTTTTTTCACTCTTAGAAATACTTTTTATCAGTTGTAGAAGAGCTTTCCTTTCAGAAGTTGCTTCCTGCCCTTAGAACGTCAGTTTGAAGCCCGATAAAGAAATATTCGGTGCAACGGCAGGAGTCTTTCCCACTGGTTTTCAGTCCTATAAGATAAGAGCAGGAGTTTTATTTCTGCCTTACAGTCAGTCTCAAATTCAGTGATAAAATTAGAAGAAGGTGTCAGCATGATACATATAAGGGAAAGGACCAAGAAGAATACGTTGTTGTTATGTGATGTGGAGTTGATTCCGACTCACAGCGACCCTGTACAGGGTTGCCGAGGCTGTAAATCTTTACGGGAGCAAAACACCCCATCTTTCTCCTGCAGAACAGCTGGTAGTTTCGAACTGCTGACCTTGTGGTTCACAGCCCGATTCATAACCACTACACTACCAGAGCTCCTTAAGTGGATTATAGTCAGATGAGAAGGCCTGGAGTCAATGCGGTGTTCAGAGAGAAGAAAAGACTATGATGGGAGATGAGGGCACTTACTCTAGTTCACAAAACAAGTAGGCCACCAAAAGCAAGGATAAGAGAAAAAGAAATATTAAATTAAAAATAAAACAAACCTTCAAGAGACAGTTTCAGTAAATGAGTACTCCAAGCAAGAACCATGAGTTTTAACAAAGATGTTGGGAATAATGTGCTTAAGGTATCTGGAAAGCAGACAGTCTTATTATATTACTCTGGGACTCATTCTTCAGGTTCACAAAACCCACTAGTACACTTTATTACATTCAAAACCCTTTCCTAAGAAAGGTTTGACAAAGAAAGTAAAGTGCCACATCTGATCTCAAGACCCAAAGTCATAAAAGGTGATGAATGATTGGCGATTTGACTGAAATAAAAGGAGATAGAGAATAGGCCATGCATGGTGTGGCACTGTGTGCTAATGCATCAGACTGCAAAGTCATTTGAACTGCAAGGTTGGTGGTTCAAACTTACCAACTGCTCCTTGGAAACCCTATACAGGGTTGCTATGTGTCGGAATTGACTCAATGGCTTGTCTTTAGTTATCTAGTGCTGCTACACCAGAAACAGCAGAAGTGGATGTCTTTAACAACCAGCAATTTATTCTGTAATACTTTCAAAGTCTAGAAGTCCAAATTCCGAGTGCTTGCTCTAGGGGAAGTCTTTCTTTTTTGTAGGCTCTGTGGAAAGGCTCTTGTCTCCTTTCAGTGTCGTGGACCTAGTCCCAATATTTCTTGGAGATCTCTATATGTCTTGGCATTAGTCTTCCCCTAGATCTAGGAGCTTCGCAGTGCAGGGGTACCAGGTCCAAAGGACGCATTCCACTTTTAGTTCTTCTATCTTGGTGGTAATAGGTCCCAGCTCTGAGCTCTGATCACTTCTCTCTCCTTCTATATCTCAAAAAGAGATTGAATCAAGATACAACCTAACCCTGAAGATTGTGTCTGGCTTCCTTAATATTGTAGAAGTGAGGATTTACATCAGATCACATCATGAGGATGATTGCATCTTATGAGATCTTACCAAGGCGATGACTTAACTACTAAAACACTGGGAATCCTGGCAAAGCCAAGTTAAGTTGGACTTAAGTATCATAGTCCACCTTTGTCAGTTTTGTACTTGTACATCTTCTTAAACCATAATAGTTTCTAAGTAAAGACAATTTAAAATTCATCCCTACACCTAATATGATACAACAAATACACATATAACCAAAAATGCCCTAACATCATTACATTGTTGTTGTTGCTGTTGAGTGTCATCAAGTCGATTCAGACCTATAGCAACCCTGTATAGGGTTGTCAAGGAGCAGCTGGTGAGCTTGAACCACCGACCTTGTAGTTCAAATGATTTTTCAGTCTGATGCATTAGCCCACAGCACCACAATTCCAACTCATAGAAACCCTTGAGTGGGTTTCTGAGAAGCAGTTGGTGGGTTTGAACCACTAATTTTACAGTTAGCAGTCTACTACCTATCTTACAGCACCACACCAGGACACCAAGCCAACTTTATTATCCCAAAATTTTTCTAAGTCCAAATTTCAACTTGGGACAAAATGCCTTTTCATCTGTGATTCTAGAATGCAAGTTATCTGCTTCCAAATACAATAGCAGAACAGGCCAAAAAAAGTAGGCATTTCCATTACAAATGGGAGCAATTAGAGGCAAAGAAGGGATGAAAGTAAGCTCTGCTTACTTCTCTCTCCTTTCAGATTTCAAAAAGAGAATGACTCAAGATACAACTTAATCTAATATATTGAATCCAACCTCATTAACATCATAGAAGTCAGGATTTACAGCACATTGGATAATTATTTTAAATAAGAGCTGATCCTGGGGAATGATTACATCATATTAGATCTCACCAAGGAAATAAATGAGAATACTGGCCAAGCCAAGTTGATACAACATCTTCACTAGCACACTGCATTACAATATATTCTTTGAAGGTCATTTTATAATATTAGAGAGAACATATCATACCAAAGATTCATTTGAGACTGGTCTAATCAGAGAGAAAACAAGGCCTGTTTGAGCTGTATATGCTTCTCAAAACAAACCAAACTCACTGCCATCGAGTCAATTCTGACTCAAAGTAACCCTGTATAGAGTTTCTGAGGCTGTAAATCTTTAAGGAGCACAAAGTCTCATCTTTCTCCCACGTATGCTTAGTGAGATTTAATTTACTGAGTGTTAGGGTGACACTGATCTTCTCAAGAAGGTCATGTGAGAACGCTATGAAGAGCTGCTCTGCTCTGAAACGTGTGGGGTCACCAAGAGTCAAAATCTATTCAACAGCAACTGTTTTTGTTCTTTTGTTTATTTTAAGAAGGCACTGATTGAATGGGACACCAGAAACAAACATAATTGGGAATTGTCCTGGGGAAACCAGGGCATAAGTTATCCTGTGTGTTATCAACACTAAAATGTTCATTTTCTTGACTAGAGCTACAAACTAAATAGGACAAATATGGATCAGGACATGTTGCAGCTTGCTACCTGGGCACTGAAGGACATTTTTGAAGTGGTCCTACGATTTCAACCAAAACATCCTGAAGATTGGTTTTTTAATGAACCATTCTGTTTTCATCCAGATGGTGTTCATCTTAAGGAAAATAAAAAAAGATGAAGAAAACAAGAAAAACACAACCAAACTTTATTAGATATGCTCAAGATGGAGTCATATTTACTCTGTTCAAAATTATGTTTAGAAAAAGTCAGAAATTTGAGGCAGAGAACAGGAAGAACTAGTAAAAAATCATTGTGACTTTATCCAAGCAAAAGGTCACTCTCATATGGAAGTGGAAATGCTGTATACTTCTTTTGGATAACGACATCTATTTCTCTAATATTTGTTATGTGCATCCTATATGTTAACCACCATACTATGTAGAAAGGACACAAAATAATACATGTCCTTTTTGTTTGAAAAAGTTAGGGTACGTATATACAATGGAACATCATACAGGTATTTAAAACAATTCATTAACATATTTAGATACTGAAGATAGTGTTAAATACATATATTAACAGCATGTGTCATAACAATTTGCATACTGTATCAAATATTATAGATATTTATATAAATCTAAATATTATAAGTATAAATATATATACACAGAATTTTTTGGTAGCATACATAAAATTCTGTGATTGATTATATCTGGCAAGTAGAATTGAGGTTGGAGGTAGAAAAGAGAGATTTACATTTACTAAATATGGTTTATAATAAATTCTAACTCATAGTGACCCTGTATAGGGTTTCAGAGGCTGTAAAATATTTATGAGAGCAGAAAGCCTCATTTTTGCCATTTGGAGAAGCTGGTGAGTTTGAACTGATGACCTTGCAGCTAGCAGTTCAGTGATTATCCTACCATACCACCAATGAATTCACTGTATGAAGGGGCTTCAAAAAATGTGTGGAAAAGTGGAATTAAAAGGTGATGGTATCTTTCCATGAAGCCCTCTCATATAGTTATAAGACACAAGTAAAAATTAGTACAATAAAGAATTTTGGTATTGTAATAAAAATATATACATATGGGATATAAGGAAAGGTGTTATTATTGGTTGAATGGTGTCTCCCAAGAAGTCTTTACCCTTAATACCTCTGAATGCAACCTTAGCTGGAAGTGAGGTCTTTATAGATGGAGTTGCTAACATGAGGCCATACTGAAGTAGGGTGGGC
The DNA here is from genome assembly GCF_000296735.1 of Chrysochloris asiatica. NCBI lineage: Eukaryota > Metazoa > Chordata > Mammalia > Afrosoricida > Chrysochloridae > Chrysochloris > Chrysochloris asiatica. Next base: position 15,344,454 of record NW_006408526.1, read on the forward strand.
CCTAATCTAACTTGTGTCCTTAGAAGAAGAGACAGAGAAAGTCACAAAGAAGACCACCGTGGAAAGATCAAGGCAGAAACTGAAGTTCTATTGCCACAATCCCAGAAAAGCGTTGGGATGTCAAATCTGGAAGAGGCCAGGAAAGTTCTTTCCCTAAAGTCTTCAAAAGATGCATGCCCTGCTGACACCTTGATTTCAGACTTCAAAAGAGCCACAAAAGAATAGATATTTATTTTGTTTTAAACCACCCAGTTTGTGTTGCTTTGTTACAGCAGCCCTATGATACTAATTCTGGAATGTTCAATTTTAGATGGAACAGTCAGATGGCTTTTTAGAAAAACTGAAACATGAGCTAAATTTTGAAAAATGGGAGGTGAAAAAGGTGCAGGGAGTGCAAATTTCATGGAGAAAGAACTGAGCTAAAAAAAACATCATGGATGGTTTGAGGATTCTGACAGTGGATCTAGTTAGCTGAAATGTGTGTGGGTGGGGGTAGGGAGCATGTCCTTGGATTAAAGAAGGAAGTAATAATTAGAGCTAAGATTTAATTAATTATATGTTAAAAGTTCTGCCATAAGTTAGGAAACTAAGACAAAGTTCAAGAAAGACTGAGTTGTCAACAATATCAGCCAGTACTAAAAAGATCACCCATAAAAGAGTTCTTTGCTTTGCCTATTGAAAGGTCATTGGTTAGCTCTGTCACAGTGCTGAGAGAGTTGAGATACAACATGTGAATCCCAATGAAAGGCATTTTGGTCAACTACAGCAATGACAGGGCTACAAAGTGGGTGGTTATCTGGGGAGTTCGAGGCTCAGGTAGCTTGAGAAACAAGATGAGATTATATGGCCTTTGTCCCAGTTCTAAACCGGATGTTGCTTAGTCATTGTTGTCAGTATTTGACGAGAACTCTCCATAGGATGTTGTGGGGCAGGATATTGACATTCTGCTAGAATTTCTATAATCCCCATTGATTGGTCCTTATAAAGCGTCATGAAGCACAACAGAAGAGATTTCATGCATCTATGGGACAACTGGGCTACGAACTGCAAGGTTAGCAGTTCAAAACTATCAGCTATTCCGCGGGAGAAAGATGAGGCGTTCTGCTCCCGTAAAGATTTACAGCCTCGGAAACCCTGTACAGGGTCGCTATAAGTTGGAACCGACTCCACGGCACATAACCACCACCACCACGATGGAACAAAGAGCCCAAGTGGTGGTGAGTTTTATAGTAGAATGTATAAAATGGCTGCCTTGTTGGATTTTATTTTAAAATAAGTAGACAAATGCTCAGAATTTTTAATTGCAGGGTAGGAATCGTGGCTGGAATCCTGGTGTGGTGCCATAGGATCAAGCACTAGGCCACAAAGTTGGTTTGAATCACAAGGTTGGTGATTCAAATTCACCTGTCCAACCTTGAAAACCCTATACAGGGTCGCTGCGAGTCAGAACCAATTCAACAGCATTTAACAACAACAAAAAAATTGATGGAATACTGTTGTTGTTGTTGTTGTTAAGTGCCGTCGAGTCGGTTCCGACCCATAGCGACCCTGTACAAGGTTTCCGAGGGTGTAAATCCTTACGGGAGTAGAAAGCCTCATCTTTCTCCCGGGGAGCGGCTGGTAGTTTCGAACCGCTGACCTTAAGGTTCGCAGCCTGATTCGTAACATACTAGCACACAGATAAGATTTTAAGATCTCAAATCCTGGAAAATCAAGGTAGGGTGAAGTTAATCTCATAATTACAATCCAAATCTTTAGTTTTTTGGCATTAACCTTTAATGAGAGGTCTAGGATGAAATACTTACCAGTGGCTTGTTCTTGTTGGCGATCCCTCATACCTGGGGTTGGAAGTCAGCAGTAGTAAGCAGAGTCTCCAATAGAGCCACTGGGAAAAACAAGGGTCAGAGTGCAACTGACAGAGTATCATTCTGCCTCTAACATGCTTTTGATGGAAGCACTAAAAAACCAGGGTTTGTGTGTGTGCTTTTATTCCTCTGGTCTTATATGATAAGGTTCTTATTAGAGGCTATCCAACCCAAATTGCATCCAGGTAACTTACTTCATTGATCATAATCATGAATGAGCACTTGCTGATCTTAGCATAAATAAACTAAGGAATATGTCACACTATGTTGTTGTTGTTTTAAGTGCCGTTGAGTCGGTTCCAACCCATAGTGACCCTCTAGAGGGCTTCCAAGGAGCGACTGGTGAGCTTGAAACACCAACCTTGCAGTTCAAACTCACTTTGCAATCTAGCGCATTAACCCACAGCGCCACACCAGAAGTCCATGTCGCACTATATCACATAGCAAATTAGTTGTCTACAAGCTAGTTGCTTATACCAGAAATTGCTTATAACAGAAAAGTTCTCTATGGATTTCATGTTATTTACAGTTTAGTGTAAATGTTTAAATCATACAATGCATACTTCATACATATGTGATATAAAATCACTGCAGCATAAGCATATATCTGGAGTCTTAGAATAGTGCTATGGAATAAACACTGGACTGCTAACTGCAAGGTCAGCAGTTCAAACCCACAACTGCTCCTTGGAAACCCCATATAGAGTCTCTATGAGTTAGAATGGACTCAACAGCACTTAACAACAACACAATGCCTCTAGAATACAATAGTCATTCACTGCAAAATGCCTCGTACAGCAGCACACAACAACATACATGTTCAGAGTATCATAAGGTTATAATGTTGTTAAGTGCTGCTGCGTTGCTTCCGACTCATAGCAACACTGTATAGGGTTTCTGAGGAGCTGCTGACGGATTTGAACTACAGACCTTGCAGCTAGAAGTCCAATGTGTATCATACAGTGCTACACTAGGACTTAAAGATGATCAAGTCAGTTCTGACTCATAGCAACCTTGTATAGAGTTTCTGAGGCTTTAAATCTATGCAGGAACAGAAAGCATCATCTTTCAACCATGGAGTGGCTGTGGGCTTGAATCGCTGACTTTGTGATTTACAATCCAGTGCTTATCATATGAAGTCACTGCACATCCAAGGCTATAATAGAGTTCAAAAATCCCAGTAAGAGAATGGAACACAATGACTTCCCACCACCAATTTGTGTATCCGATATCTTCTGTATACAAAGTTATTGTGCTACCAAGCATGTAATGATACAGTACATATATAACCTATAATACAACTGGAATTTTAAAGAGTTCATGGAAAAATTCCATTATCTTTTTTTTGTGTGTGTGAGGTTTACATGGGAGAACCGGATCTTTACATCATCCTATCATATTTCATTTCATTGATATGATTACAGTCCCTTCCATGCATCATCATATAACCCCAACCATTACCCTTTCATTTCAGTTTTCCTTGAACCTTTTGAAGCTCCGTTATAGTTATGTTAAGGAGCACTGGAGGGAGGAACTGTAGAATAAACACTGGACTTCTAACGACAAAGTTGGCAGTTCAAAGCCACCAGCTACTCCATGGGAGAAAAATGAAGTCATCTTCTTCCTTAAAGATTTAAAGTCTTAGAAAACCTCTATTATTGCAATAGGCAAATCTGCTGCACAAGACCTCCATAAAGTATTCAAGAGCAGAGATGTCAGTTTCAGGACCAAGGTGAATCTGACCGAAGTCATAGTATTTTCAAACACATCATATGCATGTAAAAGTTGGACAATAAATAAAAACGAGCGCAGAAGAATTGATTCATTTGAGTTATGGTGTTGGAGAAGAATATAAAAATTACCATCGACTTACAGAAAATTTTTTAAAAAGTCAGATTGCTCCTTAGAAGCTAGAATGGTGAGATTTTGTCTCTCATACTTCAGACATATTATCAGGAGGGACCAATCCCTGGAGAAGGACATCATGCTTGGTATAGTAGATTTTCAGAAAAAAAAAGAGGAAGGCCCCCCAACGAGGTCAGTTGGCACCATGGCAGCAGCAGTGGCCTCAAGTGTAACAACAATTGTAAGGCTAGTGCAGGACAGGGCAGTGTCTCCTTCTGGTGTGCATGGGGTCACTACAAATTGGAGACAACTGGATGACACTTAACAACAACAATAACCATGAGTCAAAATCCCCATATGTCTGTCATCTTGTTGTACTGTGTGTGGTAGCTTGTGTGCTGCTAGAAGCTTTGCCAGTTGTATTTCATATACCAGCAGTCACCCATGGTTGACAGGTTTCAGTGGCGCTTCCAGACTAACAGACAGGAAGAAGGAATAGATAGTCCATTCTTGAGGGATTATGCCCTGAAAATCTTATAAATAGTGATGAAACATTGTCTGATGTAGAGCTAGAAAATGAGCCCCTCGGGTTGGAAGACACTCAAAATATGACCAAGGAAGAGCTGTCTCCTTAAAGTGGAATTGACAATGATGTGAATGGAACTAAACTTTTGAGTCCTTCATTTACTAATGGGGCATGACTCAAAATGAACAAAAACAGCTGCAAACACAAATTGAAATGTGCCAACAAACGGATGCAACACTGCAGTTGCTCACTTGCCATGCCAAGAAATTTAGAAGATAGCTACCTGGCCAAACAATTGGAAGAGATTTATATTTGTGCCCATTCCAAAAAAGGTGACCAACAGAATGCAGAAATTATCAAACCATATCATTATTATCATATGCAAGCAACGTTGTGTTAAAAATAATTAAAAAATGGTTGCACATCAAAAAGAAGCTACCAATTCAAGTTGGATTCAAAAGACAATATGAAACAAGGGATACAACTGCTGATGACAGATTGATCTTGGCTGAAAACAGAGAATACAAGACAGATGTTTGCTTTGCTTTATTGACTATGCAAAGGCATTCACCTGTGTAGATCATAAGAAAGTATGGATAGCATTAAGAAAAATGCAACTTCCACAACACTTCCTTGTGCTCATATACATAGACCAAGAGATAATCGTTTGCACAGAACAAGGGGACACTGCTTGGTTTAAAATCAGGAAAGGAGTGTGTCAGGGTTGTATCATTTCACCATACTGATACAATCTATAAGGAGCACTGGTAGCATATTGGTTATGAGTTGAGCTGCTAACCTCAAGGTCAGCAGTTTGAAACTACCAGCCATTCCATAGGAGAAAGATGAGGCTTTCTGCTCCCATTAAGATTTACAGCCTCAGAAACCCTATACAGGGTCACTATGAATTGGAACTGACTCCATAGCAAACCACCACCATACAATCTGTATGCTGAGCAAGTAATCAGAGAAGCTGGATTATTTGAAGAAGAATGTGGCTTCAGGATTTGAGGAAGGCTCATTAACAACCTGCAATATGCAGATAATACAACCTTGCTTGCTGAAAGCAAAGAAGACCTGAAATACTTGCTGAGGAAAAAAAAATAAATACAGCTTTGGTATGGATTTCAACTCAATATAAAGAAAACAGAAATCCTCACTATTTGACCAATAAATGACATCATGATGAAAAGATCAAAGATTAAAGTTATCAAGGATTTTGTTTTACTGGATCCACAATTAATGCTCATAGATGTGTTGTTGTTGTTGTTGTTAAGTGCCATTGAGTCGGTTCCGACCCATAGCGACCCTGTACAGGGTTTCCAAGGGTGTAAATCTTTATGGGAGTAGAAAGCCTCATCTTTCTCCTGCGGAGTGGCTGGTAGTTTTGAACCGCTAACAAGTTTCGCAGCCCAATTCGTAACCACTACACTACCAGAGCTCCTTGCTCATAGATGTAGCAGTCAAGAAATCAAAAGAAGTATTGCATTGGGCAAATCTGCTGCACAAGACCTTTTAAAGTGTTAAATAGCAAAGACCCTTACCCAAGCAATAGTGTTTTCAGTTGCCTCATATGCATGCAAAAACCTTGAGTATGGAGAATGGGAGAAGAATTTATGCAATTTCCAGAATATTGAAAGTACCATGGACCGCCAGAAGAACAAATACAGCCAGAATGGTTCTCGGTAGAAAGGATTATGAGATTTTGGACACATTATCATGAGGTACCAGTTCCTTGAAAAGGATATGCTTGGTAAAGCAGAGAGTAGTTGAAAAACAGGAACACTCCCATTAAGTTAGATTGTCACAGTGCAGCAACAATGGGCTCAAACATAACAACAATTGTGAGGATGGCACAGGACAGGGCAGTGTTTCATTCTGTTGTACTTACGGTTGCTATGAGTAGAAACTGGTTTGATGGCACTTAACAGCAGCAACATCATGACTTGGAATCAACTCGAGAGCAGTGGGTTTGGTTTTTGTTTTGTATGTATATCTTGATAGTCATAATCAATGCCCATATTATGGATTATGTATGTACTATACTTTCTATCTAAAAAGTTTACCATACAACAGTGTACGCTTCTACTTGTAAGCGGCTGCTTCCAATCTCATGTACTGCAGGTCTCTCAAGTGTTCTAGCGTTAGTTTTCTGTTTAATTTTCTTTCAAAAGTATCACCATAGTATCACCATATAGTGAACTGTGCCCTCCCCCTCCCCAGTGTAGCAAAACAAGTGCTAGTAATAGCGGCAGCAAGAGGCAACAGAGAAGTATTGATCTGGAAGTGAAACAAAAGTTATTAAAACAACACAAATGTGGAAAATTAGTGAATGCAATTTTTGAAACTTTGGGCGCTCCCACTTGACAAACATGGTGACCCCAAAAAACAAATAAAAAATCAAGTTGTTAAATGATTAAGGACCAAACACAAAAGCAAATCCCTCTCAGCACGATGTTGATCACTGCTAAGGCATATAGCTTGTTTGAGATGCTTAAAGAAAATGCAGGTTAGTGTTATTTAGCCAGTTCAGACTGCAATATGATGTCCATACGAGGTCCAAATCATATAACAGTCTATTCCACAGAATGTATTATGGACACTAAGCAAGGCATGGACTGCATTTCTTTCTTGAGACAGTTTTACAGTTAATTTAAAACTTCTCTAATCTTAGGAGATTTCTGGGAAATTACATCTAAGTATAATTTCATACCTGATTATAATCAGAGCTATTATTTCCCACAGAGTGTCCCTAGTGGCCTGATTCCCTATCCCACTGAATTCACTTTTAATGATTGAGAACTGGGCTTTGGCACAGGCAGACTTGGTCTCAAATCCTAACTTGACTAGGCGACTTGATTTCTTCAGCTTCCATTGCCCTTTCACAAAGTGTAGAGTCTGAGAACTACCTCTTGAATTTTGTTTGTAAGTTTAGTTGAGTGAATGTGTGCAGAACTTTACACATGCCACACAGAAATGAAGAACCTAAACAAATTTAGTAAAAACTAGATTTCATTGTTATCTTAAGAATGTTGTCCCTTTATATGAAGTCCTAATGTGGCACTGTGGGATAAAACACTTGACTGCAAGGTTGGTTTGAATCACAAGGTCAATGGTTCAAACTCACCAGCCCTCCTTGGAGACCCTTGGAGTTGGAACCAACTTGACAACACTTAACAACAACAACATCCCTTCATAATTTTATCTGACAAGTTTTACACCCAAATGAACTCAATAAAATTTTTTTCACGTTCACAGTTAAAGGCAATCCCAGGTTTGAGGTTTAATACACATTACTAATGGTAAGATCTGAAATCCTTTGGGCTACTATATTAGTTGTTGTTGTTATTAAGTGTCATCGAGTCGATTCCAACCCACAGCGGCCCTGTATAAGGTTTCCAAGGAGCAGCTGGTGAGCTTGAACCACCAACCTTGCAGTTCTAATGACTTTGCATTCTGATGCATTAGACCACTGTACCACACCAGGACTCCAGCTACTATATAGATATGTATATTTGGCTACTATATATATGACATATATATCACTGTAGGTTGGGCACTGGACGGTTAACTAGATAGGCAGTTGTTCAAATCTACCATACTCTCCTTGGAAAGCCTTCACAGGGTCGCTATGAATCTGAATCAATTCAACAGCACTTAACAACAACAATGTATATAACCTTATAGCCAAAAGGATTTCAGATGACTACATATATATGTTGTCAAGTGCTGACAAATTGGTTCTGACTCATAGCAGCTGTGTATAGGGTTTCTGAGGAGAGGCTGGTGAGCCTGAACCATCAGCCTTGTGGTTCAAACTGACCTTGCAGTTGGGTCTAGTGCTTATCCTACAGCACCACACCAGAACTCACTCTCTCTCTCATATATATATGTCTCGCTGGTAGTGCTGTGGGTTAGGAGTTGGGTCACTATGAGTGGAACTGGCTCAACGCCAATGGGTAAAGATATGTATATCCGAATGTGGCACTGTGGGATAAAGCACTGAACTACAAGGTCAGTTTGAACCTCAAGGTTAGTGGTTCAAATTCAACAGTCCTTCCTTGGAAACCCTATTAAGGGTCGCTATGAGTTGGAACTAACTCAACAGTACTTATCAACAACAATATACTTATTGTCATATATATACTGCATTGTGCTGTCAAGTTGGTTACAATTTATAGAGACCTGTGTAGGCTTTCTGAGGCTGGAAAGCTTTGCAGGAGCAGAAAGTCTCATCTTTCTCCTGTGGAACATCTGGTAGACTCAAACCATTGACTATATGTACACATATATACATGCACATATATAGACATTTAAACATATATGTTGTTATGAAGTGCCATTGAGTCAGTTCCAACACATAGTGACTCTGTATAGGATTTCTGAAGAATAGATGATGGGTTTGAACCACCAACCTTGTGGTTCAAACCAATCTTGTAGTCCAGTGCTTATCCTACAGCACCATATTAGGACTCCTATACATATGTATATGTACATATATAAATTTAAATCTAATAAATGTTAATGATACTTTTTAAACTGAATAAATAACATCATAATAAACAAAGAAGACTGAAGTTGTTAAAGGTTTCATTTCACTTGGATCCACAGTCAATGCTCATGAAGTAGCAGTCAAGAAATCAAAGATGTATTGCATTGGACAAGTCCGCTGGCAAAGACCTCTTCCAAGTGTTAAAGAGCAAAACTATCAGTTTTAGTTAAGGTGCATCTGACCTAAGCCATGGTATTTTCAGTCACCTCATATGCATGTGAAAGCTAGACAATGAATAAGGAAGACGAAAGAAAAATTGATGCATTCGAGCTATGGTATTAGAGAAGAATATTCAAAGTACCATGGACTGCCAGAAGAATGAACAAATCAGTTTTGGGAGAAGAAAGGATAGATTGTTCATTAGAAGTGAGATGATGTGAGTTCATCTTGTACTTTGGGTGTGCTACCAGGAGGAACCAGTTCCTGGAGAAGGATATTCTATTTGGTAAAATGGAGGGTCAGCAAAAACGAGGAAGACTCTCAATGAGATGGATTGATGCAATGGATAAAACAATGAACTCAAACATAAGAACAATTGTGAGAATGGCATAGGACCAGGCAGTGTTTCATTCTATTGCACATGGGGTCACTATGAGTCAGAATCGATTTGACAGTACTTAACAATAAAAGCAACAACAAAAATGAGATAAGCATAATCTTTTATTTTCATTGATTCTATATTCAAAATGGGATTGAATTTATGTAGAATTTATTATACACATTAATGTATTTGAAATACCCCTTTGTGATGATTTGTGAATGGCACAGTGTAGTAGACAATATGATTTTCATTTTGAGGTTAGATTAGCACAGATCTGATTTCTAGACTGCTACTTACTAATTCTGGAGTCCTGGTGTGGCGCTGTGGGTTAATGGACCAGACTGCAAAGCCGTTTGAACTACAAAGTCGTCGGTTCAAGCTCACCAGCAGCTCCTTGGAAACCCTATACAGGGTCGCTATGAGTCGCAACTGACTCGACAGCACTTGACAACAACAACTTACTGATTCTATGGTTTTATGTGAGATCCTTTAAAGTCATCCGATCTAAAGATGTTTTGAGCACTTAACATACGCTACTTCATTTCTAAATTTATTCTTATAATGCATCCCCAAAATAAGTACTAATAGTTCCATTTTGTGATTGAGGAAAGAATGAATGGTGTAAAGAGTTTACTTCATTTGCCTAACATTATGTATCTGTCAGTTTGTGTACTGTGGTGGCTTGTGAGTTGCTGTGATTCTGAGGGCTCTGCCACCGGTATTTTAAATAACCATCAGGGTCACCCATGGTGGACAGGTTTCAGATAAGGTTCCAGACAAAGACAGACGAGAAAGAAAGAGTGATGAACTACTTCCGAATCTTTAGTCACTGAAAACCTTATGCATAGCAGAGAAACACTGTCAGATACAGTGCCGGAAAATGAGCCCGTCAGGCTGGAAGGCACTCAAAATGCAACTGGGGAAGAGCTACCTCCTCAAAGTACAGTTTACCATGATAACGTGAATGGAGTAAAGCTTGTGGGAGAAAAGCCCACAGGACCTTCATTTGCTGATGGGTCACAACTTAAAATGAAGAGAAACAGCTGTAAACATCCACAGAAAATTGGAACATGGAATGTACGAAGTATGAACTAGGAAAATTGGAAGTTGTCAAAAATGAAATGGAACACATAAACATTGATATCTTAGGCATTAGTGAGTTGAAATGGACTGGTATTGGCCATTATGAATCTGACAACCACATGGTTTACTATGCTGGGAATGACAAATTGAAAAGGAATGGTGTTGCTTTCATCTTCAAAAAGAACATATCCAGATGAGTCATGAGGGACATACAGTGCTGTCTGTGACAGGATAATATCCATGTGCCTACAGGGAAGCCCAGTTAATACCACTATTATTCAAATTTATGCACCAACCACTAAAGCCAGTGAGGATGAAATAGAAGAATTCTATCAACTTCTTCAATCTGAAATTGATCAAACATGCTATCAAGATGTATTGCTCATTACTGGTGATTGGAATGCAAAGGCTGGGAGCAAAGAAGAAGGATCGATAGTTGGAAAATATGGCCTTGGTGATAGAAATGATGCTGGAGAACGCATGATAGAATTCTGCAAAACCAATGATTTGATCATTTCAAATACCTTCTTTAGACAGCATAAGAGACAACTATACACATGGACCTCACCAGATGGAACACACAGAAATCAAATTGACAACATCTGTGGGAAGAGAAGATGGAAAAGCTCCATATATCAGTCAAAACAAGGCCATGGGCAGACTGTGGAACAGAGCATCAATTACTCATATGCAAATTCAAACTGAAGCTGAAGAAAATGAAAACAAGTCCAAAAGAGCCAAAATATGACCTTGAATATATATCCCACCTGAATTTAGAGATCATCTGAAGAACAGATTTGATACATTAAACACTGAAGACAGAAGACCAGAAGAGTTGTGAGATGACATCAAGAACATCATTAAGAAGACAAGAAGGAAGGAAAAGGTCAAAATGGATGTCAGAAGAGACTCTGAAACTTGCTTTCCAGCGTAGAGATGCTAAAGCAAATGATATAAATGAGGAGGTCCAAGAGCAGAACAGATAATTTCAAGGAGTGGCTAGTGAGTTTAAACTACCGATCTTGAAGTTCACATGATCTTGTGGTCGGTCCAGTGCTTATTTTACAGTGCCACACCAGGACTCCTCATATTAAGAATTCCCATTTACTTGTATCTACTATGAGTCAGAACCAACTTGATGGCACTTAGTAACAACATCAACAATCTAACTGACCAACTAACCACTTCTGTTACTTGGTAAAGGCTGATAAAGAAAACCTTAAAATGGTATAGCTAAAGTATTTGTCAAATCTTTGGTTTATTGCTTACATATAATGAAGAAAATTAAGAATATTTCAAAATGTTTTTTCTTCCTTCTAAGTGACTGGAACTCTGGTAGTGTAGTGGTTACGAATCAGGCTGCAAACCACAAGGTCAGCAGTTCAAAACTACCAGCGGTTCCACGGGAGAAAGATGAGGCTATTTGCTCCCGTAAAGATTTACAGCCTTGGAAGCCCTACTCAGGGTCACTATGAGTTGGAATTGACTCAACAGCACTTAACAACAACAACAAAGTGACTTTGGAAGGAGCTCTGATAGTGTAGTGGATAAGAGTCGATCTGCTAAACTCAAGGTCAGCAGGTTGAAACTACCAGCCATTCCATGGGAGAAAGATGAGGCTTTCTGCTCCCCTAAAGATTTTCAGCCTTGGAAACCTTATACAGGGTTGCTATGAGTCAGAACCAACTCCATGCATATAACCACCACCACCACCACCACCAAAGTGAATATGGAGGCCTGGTGTGGCACTGCAGGTTAATGCACTGGGCTGCAAAGTTGGTTTGAACAGCAAATTTGATGGTTCAAGCTCACCAACCTCTCCTCAGAAACCCTATACAGGGTCTCTATGAGACAGCACTTAATAAAAACAACAAAGTGAATTTAGGAGAACAACATATTTATAAAGACTCACAACTTTTTCAAAGTATAGACTGTTGTTAAGAAAACAAGGAAACCAAACAACAAAAATGACCTGCCTCACACAGCTATTGTTAGGCAGTGAAGAGGTACCTGACTCAGGAGACACCATTATTTTTCTATTGTTTCCAGAGGAGATGCTAACATTATTTCAATATTGATATTTCATTAACATTTCCCCTCCTTCAAGCTCTGCTTTGAATAGTATTCAGCAACTGCTTTCTGAACCACTAGGGCTGCTGGGTTTGATTTCATCAGGACAACTTTTACTGGAAAGTAGTCTCTTAAATGAAATTCGAGGGAAATGAACTAAACCTAAGAGCCTGCTGGTTTGTCAAAACCAATCTTCTACTCACAATTCAAGTGCCACTTGTCTTTGTAATTACAAGTGTAGGAAGTGAAGATACACTTTTCTCTCCTAAAAAACACTTTAATAGTACTAGATCATCATCAGGTGGGATAGCATTGGAATCTTAAATTATCATGGATCTGCATTACATGTGCAATTTGCTCCATAGCATGTTGGGAGTCAAGTAGAAAATAAATTTTGAATTCCTCTTAATATCCATAGAGGGTATTTGAATGGGTTCAAACATTACTATTCTTTTTAGATTGGTCTATGGTTTTAAAAGTGCACACACCATTTAAATATGAGCAC
>NW_006408526.1:15357540-15364189 GCF_000296735.1 Chrysochloris asiatica
AAAATGTTTCCTAAAAACACTAAGCGGTTTTTTTAGTTCATCTTGTTATGATTGGAAAAAGGACAAATGTCAAATGGATGAATAAAGTCATCAAATCATTTCAGTATAGACAGACTGATATAGCACTCTTTTATATTTAACTTGAAATAAAAAAAAATCATGGAGGGTTATGAAGGTCAATGCTTTCCTGATGTTGAATGATCTTTCTTTTCCTTTATTTCTGCTTCCTGTTTAGGAGTTAAAGTTGAAAATGGTTACTCTGGAAGAGTAATCTGAGCCTTTCTTTGTATGAATTATAGAATATAGATGTCTGCCTTGAACAAATAGATGAAAAACAAAATAAAAACAAGAAGCAATCTACCAGTGTTTTTTTATACAAACTTATTCAAAAGCATAAGGTGCTCTGATAGTGTAGTGGTTAGGATTTGGATTCCTACCCTCAAGGTCAGCAGTTCGAAACTACCAGCTGTTCCATGGGAAAAAGATGAGACCTTCTGCTCTCATAAAGATTTACAGCCTTAGAAACCCTGTACAGGGTCACTATAAGTCGAAACTGACTCCGTTGCACACTACCACCACAACCACCATCCAAGAGCATCCTCCCCCTTTTCACTTCAGTAAAAGAAAATTGAGTTTAGTAGATTTTAGATGAATTAGGAAATAAGTTCTAAGTAAGCAAGGCTGAAACCAGATAATTAAGCAACCTCTCCCTGGAAACCCTATACAGTGTTCTTATGGGTCGGAAATGACTCAATGGCACTTAACAACAACAACAACAACAAAGTGATATGTATATGTCTGAGCATCTGTATGTGTGTTTGCTAAGTAATATCCAAACTTTGGCATCTAAAAATAGGCATGATGAAATTTATGTTGCTTTTATCAGCATACAATCATTTCAAATTTAGCAACATACATTAATAGTTCTTAACATTCTGTTTCACAAAATTTAAGGCAACAGAAATCAGAAGACTCACAATTATTTTAGGAATCCCTAAACAATACAAAACTCTGCCAAATAAAATATGAAGCAAAACACTAAGGAAAGTTTTGTGTGATGCATGAGTTATTCACACAAACCTCTTATTGCTTGGAAATAACCTTCATTTATTTTCAAGACTTTGGCAGGGTTTTTTTTTTTTCTCAATTTATGTTTTGTTGCCTATCATGTGTCAGGTAATTCTTTTGTGTGTTTCTCGTGGACAAAATGTAACATATATACAGTTCCATATATGAGCAGTATTCTATACATCTATTTTCCTTTGATCATTTGGAGCACTTGGTTGCTGTTCTGCAAGAAAATGTGAAACTGTCATCATTCTTCCAACAAACATTCTTCTTTTATGTTCTTCATCTCTCATTTTTTTCCGTATAAAGAGAAACTTTGTTTCTAAACTAAAATGTGGTATATTCATTAAAGAAATTTTAAATAGCAATTACACTCAACAAAAGTAGTATCAACTATGCTCCAACTCTAGAAATATAAACAGCTGTGATCCAGTCCATTTGTGTAGTCACTGAAAACTATGGCACCTCTATTGCCTGATCAAGAACAACTGTAAACACCACAGATATTAAAAAAAAATCCTTATCTCAGTTTTAAAATAGGCCAAGAATGTAGCTTAGAGTCAATGAAAAGATTACTTAATTTTATAAAATATATTTTCATAAGAAAAATGCATACACTTCTTAAGTATAATAACAACTACTCTGAGAGCTTAGATGTACAAAGAATTAAATACAAACAATAACAAACAAAAAACAAATAACACACGTAAAAAAACACACCAGTTGTCCTCAAGGTGATTCCAACTCATGGTGATTCTCTGTGTGTCAGAGCAGAATCATGCTCCACAGGGTTTTCAATGATTGATTTTTCAGATCGCCAGGCCTTTCTTCTGAGGTACCTCTGGGTGGAGTCAAACCACCAACTTTTTGGTTAGTCATCAAGCGTTTAACCATGCACACCACCCAGGGACTTTACAAATGATGAAACAGCACTCCTAGCCATCAAGGAAGTTTAGTGTTAGCAAGGAAACAGCCACAGGGGAAATGTTCTTCATGAACTCTTTTTACAAATGCAAACCTACAAAGATATGCCAATATAAAGGCACAATAATAAGTAAAACAGAGCACTGGTACTTTGCTAAATATATTGATCTAAAAAAAAAAAAAAAAATGGGGGTAGAAAGAAACTGTGGGAGGCATTGCTGCCAAACAATAATTACTGATTATGAATTGTTGTTAAGTGCTGTCAAGTCAATTTCAACTCATGGGGTTTACAAGGAGCAGCTGATGGGTTTGAACTACTGATCTTGTGATTTGAAGTACAGCATTGATCCTACAGCATCACACCAGGAGTCCGGTGATAAATTATTAGGGGAATAAACAATACGAATTTAGCTCTGGTAGCGTAGTGGTTACGAATCAGGCTGCGAACCTTAAGGTCAGCAGTTCGAAACTATCAGCTGTTCCGAGGGAGAAAGATGAGGCTTTCTGCTCCCGTAAAGATTTACAGCCTCGGAAACCCTGTCCAGGGTCGCTATGAGTCGGTTCCGACTCCACAGCACATAACCACCACCACCACCACCAAACAAGAAGAGGAAGTCTAGTCACTACAGTTTCCTGAAAAGCATAGTCAAGAGCAGGAGTCAGCAAACTTCTTCTTTGCTGGCCACATGCATTCTCTCATCAAAATTTTTTGTTTCATCTTTGATCACTTCATAAAAATATAAAATCCATTCTTTGCTCAAGGCTATTCTCACCTAGGAGTCAGATTTGACTCTAGGACTGTAGTTTGTGCATCTTTGGATTCAATTCTTGTTAAGCTCCACAGAGTTGGTTCCTACCCATAGCCAGCCTGAGTAGGGTTTCCCAGGAGCAACTGGTGAGCTTGAACCACCAACCTTGCTGTGCAAACAGCTTTGCAGTCTGGCGCGCATGAACCCACAGCGCGGTAACCCACAGTGCCACATCAGGACACCAGGGTTAAATTAGCAGTGCTCATTGTCAGAATCACCTTGTTGTCGTCGTCAAGTGCCGTCGAGTCGGTTCCGACCCATAGCGACCTGTATAGGGTTTCCAAGGAACAGCTGGTGAGCTTGAACCGCCGACCTTGCAGTTCAAACGGCTTTGCAGTCTGGTACATGAACCCACAGAGCCACACCAGGACTCCTAGAATCACCTGGAAGCCTTTCTTAAATAGGTTTCTGTGTGCCAACCCCTAAGTATCTGATTGAGAAGGTCTGGGATAGACCTTGAAAACGTGCATTTCAAGTGAGTTGCCAGGTGATGCTAATGTTGCTGACCTAGGAATCACACTTTGAGAGTTAAGTGCAAAGAAAGTATCTTCAAAGTAGAACATGTTTAGATTAAGTTCCTCACATTTCACTTACCATTGTTAGGGTCCGAGACCACCACCCAATAAGGAGACCAAGAGACAAAGATAATGCAAAAGCAGGCGGGCTTTATTCAAGCTAGCATGCTAGGGTCGAGTGGCGGCTGGCAGTGTAGTGTTCAGCAGTGTTACAGCAGTGTTACAGCAGGGTTACTGCATCAGCTCACCAAAGCTCGACCCCAAGCAGTTCACAAACCGTACCTTATATAGGGTTTTGGGACACACCATGGGAGGGGGATATGCAAACTAGGATTACAACTTTTACCCAATGGAGCATTCAGAAAGCGCAGGATCTAATAGATTTAAACATAACATCACATAAGTGACCTATAGTACTAAGACTTTTTCCAGTCCTACCGGCCTCATCTTATCTGTTACCTGTTCCGGCCACCTGGCCTGTGAGTCTTCAACTGTGACAGTTTTATGAGTGTGCTCTTTACCCTGCATTTGTGTCTCTTGAGACATTCTGTTGGGGACTTGCCTAGCCATGCCTGGTTGTCCTTATGGCCCCGGCCTGAAGCAGGTCTCAGAGCAAGCTCTTATGCCTGAAGCGGCGATTCTTGCTCTGAGCCCTACTCTCAGCCGTCCACTTTCATTCTCACACCATCTCTGATAACCTGGGCAATTTATTGAACTCCACTGAAATCTCAGCTTCCTCAGGTTTTTGTTTTTGTTTTTAAGCATTTATCTTTAATGATCCAAGATTTTGCGAGACATGCTGATGTACCCAAAATTGGGTGGAAATATAGCATCTCAAAGGAGTTCTGGTAGCGTAGTGGTTATGAATCGGGCTGCCAACCTCAAGGTCTCAGTAGTTCGAAACTACCAGCTCTTCTGCTAAAGAAAGATGAGGCTTTCTGCTCCCGTAAAGATTTATAGCCTCGGAAACCCTGTACAGGGTGGCTGGGTCAGAAAGGACTCCACGGCACATAACAACAACAACAGCATCTCAGCAGTGTTGCTGCCTGAAGGAGGGGAGTAGGGGTGGCACTGGCTGCTGGCTGGATGGCCCCCCATGGTGGAGTCGATTCCAACCTCAAGGAAAATCGTTGCCCTATCTCCATGGAAACCAGGCTAGCACTGGGGTGGGGCTTAGGGAGGCCAGTAGGAGCATCTCAGAGAGTTACTTCCCATTAAAAACTACCACAGATGCCCACCCCGTAAACCCTCAGGTACTGTCCAGCTTCCCTTTTCCCTCCACCAGGAGTGAATACAGAAGTACAGAGGGAAGGAGATGGCACTTCCTCCTGGACAAGAAAACCATAAGAGGGGAAGGCAGGGAGGTGCAGTCTTGGACTCACAAACTCTGCCAAGGCCATGGCCAGACCCCAGGGCTGCCTCTTACTGGTGGGGCCACTAAAGCTGAGGGGAGAAATGATAGCAAGTCTTTAAGCGGCTTCCTGCCCTTCTAGACCTGTCCAAATTTTAGATGAAACAGGATGCGGCTCAGGGCAGCTTTCCAACCCCAGGAGACAGTCACATCCAGAGAAGTTGCTTCCTGGATCCAAAGGTAAGGTCAGGGATATAGGGCCTCTGTTCCTTCCTTCCTGGCCTACCGGGCCTGCCAAAGGTCTAGGCTGGGAAGAACTAGGAAGGCTAGGACAGGACACAGGGCAAGGTGACACGAAAATCTCCAACATGGTATCAGAACAGGAAGTTCAACGAAACAAAACCTTAATCTACACAGCAGCTCCTCTTGCCCAGCTCATGACAAAAGGCCTCCCCCTACTCAGAGTCTGCCCAATACAAAAACAAGGCAAGCGGGGGTGGGGGTGGGGGGGTGGCCACCTTCCAGGGCTGTGCATGGAACTCAGAAAAGTGAGTCTACAGGATACAGAGAGAACAGCTGAGCCCAAGCCCTGCTACCCTCCAACATGTCCTCCATGAGCCCACTGTGCCCTGGGCACTGACCTCAAACCTACTGCAGGGCCAACAGTTCCAAAAGGGGTCCCAGAAGCACCGTGTGTGTCCTCTGCAGGCCCCCAACGGTGCTGTTCAGGGGAGGTGACCAGGAGGCTGCCCACCTCATGGCCAGGCTGCAGTGACAGTGCACTCCAGTCCCATTCCATGAGGAGGGGGAAAGCCAGCACCCGGGGCCCAGGCACTGAGCACCCTGCCTAGAGCGTGACAGGGCAGGCAGCAGGGTGAGCATCCCAAGGCCCTCAGGTTCTGTGCGACTGGATGAAGGACAGGACATCCTCCTTGGACAGCTTGTCCGGGTTCTGGGGCTTCTGGGAGTCGTGCACACGGATGCCGTCACCCCACTCCCAGAGGAACTGGCTCTTAGTAGCAGATGGGAAATGGGGCAATGGCGTCTGCAGGCAGGACACAGGTAGAGACCTTGGTTTGCTTGTTGTAGAAGAACTTCTTCTTAAACTTTTGCTGAATGCCATCGTCCATGGCTCATTCACTGTCCTGACCATGTAGAGACCAGTGGGGACAAAGCACCGGTCGTCCCGCCCTGTGTAACTGAGCTTGGGTGTGCCACTGGAGCCCTTGATGGTCTTCATCTCTAGCCTGATGAAAATCTTCTCCATCTCCTCCAGCCTGTACACTTCCTTCACCCTAATGGGATTCATGTCAGGCCAACTGGGCTTGGAAACAGCTTTCACAAATTTCTTGACGAGCTGAATTTGCTGGTTAAAGTGCTGCTCCCTCACATTGCTGTCATTCAGCTAGAACCTCCTCTGGACTCCTAAGAGGGGACTTTGAAAGTTCAAAAAAAAAATTCATTAATTTTTAATTTCATTTTCCACAAACTTTTTGAAGGCCCCTTTTATATGTAGAGTACTTAGCACATAGAATCAGAACATAACTGTTAATTAGTATTAATCATACCAATCAGAAAACCATTTTGGACAATGCAACTTGGATTTTAAAAAAATATTATATTCTTGTATCTCACATTGATTCATTCAGGGTGAGGACAAATATTAGTAAGAAGTTAAAAAGGAGAAAGAGAAGTGGTAATATGGAAATGTTTTTTCTTTTTTCTTTAACTTTTTACTGTGGATTGAGTTAAAGTTTACAGACAAAATCATCAGCTTTGCATTCGACCAGTAACACACTCAGTTTCATCTTAATGATTGGAATTCTCTCCACGCGAGAACAGTAATCTCCCTTCCTCCCTGTGGTTCCTATTTCCATTCCACTCAACTTCCCATCCCTTCTCAACTTGGTCCATAAGTAAATGTTGCCTCTTGGATTTTGAATGATTGACCGTTGCATCATTTATAATGAGCATACCTTAGT
>NW_006408526.1:15364641-15366334 GCF_000296735.1 Chrysochloris asiatica
CTTGGCTATCATCTATATGAACTCAGTTTACCATATCTTTCTTCCTTGGAGCTGGTGGGTTTGAACCAACAACTTTTAGGTTAGCAGCTAATTACAAACTATTTGTACCACCAGTCTCCTCAATGTAGGTATTGTTGGAAAAGAGATGACCTTTTTTTTTCACGTGCGAAAGGCAATTTTCTGTAGATGCATTCATGGCATAAGTGATTAGATTTCAAGTCTCTGAGTAAGCTTGGGATAAGCCAAGCACCAGGAGGTTCGTGAAATAAAACATCTGGGAGGTTCTTCTGCACTAGAAATGGGGACTCGCTTCCAGTGACAGTGCCTGCAATTAAGCAGCTGCTGATATTTGCTTGTCCTAATGTGCCTGCTGCTCAAAAGTACTTAAGCAATGTCTGTCACTGCCTAGTACAGCTGTTAGGTAGATGTGAATGACCCGATCCCTGTGATTCTGAGTGGGGCTTATTCCTGTTGTGTGTTGTTGCCAATAAAACTGATCTATCCTTAGAAGTAAAAAGAGCACTGGTAGTGTAGTAGTTCTGAGTTGGGCTGCTCACCTCAAAGTCAGCAGTTCAAAACTATCAGCCATTTCGTGAGAGAAAGATGAAGCTTTATGCTCCCATAAGGATTGGTTGTTGTTAAGTGCCATGGAGTCGGTTCCAACTCATAGCGACCCTGCACAGGGTTTCTGAGGCTGTAAATCTTTACGGAAGCAGAACGCCTCCTCTTTCTCCTGCGGAACCGCTGGTAGTTTCGAACTGCTGACCTTGCGGTTCATAGCCCGATTCGTAACCACTACACAGCCTTAGAAACCCTATACAGGGTTACTACGAGTCAGAACAGACTCTACAGCACACCACCACTTAGAAGGAAACAGCTCAGCTATGAAGGGCACATTTGGTGGTTGCTTTTTCCTTCACCAAAGAACAATTATCAGTAAGAGGAGTGGACTTCCTAGGTTCAGGAACTGTTCTCTCCTCTGCTGTGTCTGATACCTCAGATGTACTCACCACAAGCAGAAGACAGTCCTCCATAGCACCCAAGGAATGTGCCTATTTGGCATATCACTTTTAATAACACTCAAGGAGAACCAAGTACATCCCGTTACTTTTGTCCAAAAGAGTGTACATCTTCCAAATGGGTGTGCATCTGTCACATGGAGTACATCTTTCAAAGCATGCTTTCTCATGAAAGGCAATCACTGGGGATAAAGAAGTATGGAGTTTGAGTCAGATAGACCTGGGCTTGGGTTCTGACTCTACAGGAAAATCTTAGAAAGTTCCTGAACTCTTTGGCGCATCAGTATCTTTGGCAGTCAATCCTTAACCGATCTAGTGTTTTATTCTTACCCTAATTAAATCTATCATCCAGAATAACTTGTTTATAGCTGTTTTAGAATTACAGAAAAATTTCTTATAAAGTACACAGTTCCATATACTTCTTTCTCTATTATTAATATCTGTGTTGTTCTTGTTGTTAAGTGCCATCGAGTCGGTACTGACCCATAGCGACCTTATGCACAGAAGAACGAAACCTGGGCCAACCTCACTAATGTTGCCACGGTTGAGTCTATAGATGCTGCCACTTGGCCAATCCATCTCATTGGGGGAGGGGTGGGGTCTTCCTCTTTTTCTCTGATCCTCCACCTTACGAAACATGATTCCATCTCCAGCGACTGTTCCCTCCTGACAAT
>NW_006408526.1:15367399-15369432 GCF_000296735.1 Chrysochloris asiatica
CATGGGATATCAAAGAGATTGTCCAATGATTTCCTCATTCCTTTGGGTCACCTCTCTTTGGTGGGCACAAATATGGATTTCTTCCAATCAGTTGGCGAGATAGTTGTCTTCCAAATTTCTTGGCAGAGATGAGTGAGTGCCTTCTGTGCCGCCTCACTCTCTTAAAAGATTTCAATTTTTATTCCATCAATTCCTGGTGCCCTGTTCTTTGCTAGTTCCTTCAACGCACCTTGGACTTCTTCCTTCTGTGTTGTAGTTGTTGTTACATGAGATTTAATCGGTTCTGACTCATAATGACCCTGTATAGGGTTTCTGAGGAGCAGCTGGTAGGTTTGAGCTGCTGACCTTGTGGTTAACAGTTCAATGCTTATCCTACAGTGCCTCATTAGTAGGGTATATTTGTTGTAACCAATATTGATACATTTTTATTAACTAAAGTCCATAACTTGCATGTGGGATAATTGTTTGTTTGTAGAGTTTGACAATAATACTGTTAGGTATCCATTATTATAGTATCATACAGAGTAGTTTCAATACCCTAAAAATGCCTTTGAGTAACCGTTGGCAACAACTGATCTATTTCCTGTCTGTATAGTTTTGCTTATTCCAGGAGCTCATATAGGTAGAGTCATATTATATGTAACTTTTCAGATTGGTTTCTTTCACATAGCAATATGCACTTAAGGTTTTAAAGTTTTTAGCCTTAAAACTCATTTCTTTTAATCAGGGAATTATACTGCATTGTAAGGATGCATCCATTTGTTTACTATTTACATATGGAAGAGCATATTGATTGTGCCTAAGGCTTTGTTCCATGGTTGTATCTAATTATGAATAAAGCTACAATAAACATCCACATTTAGGTTTTTGTTTGGCAGAGTAGCTTTTTATAAACACAAATCAGAATATGGCCTACTTAAAATTCTTCTATGGCTTCAACTATGCTTAAAATTTTATATTAACTCCTTATTAAAGCCTAAAGCTTTGTTATTCAAATGGTAGCACACAATATCTGATCACCTGGAAGCAGAATTCGAGGCTTCGTGGCAGAACTTCAGAATCAATTAATACTTTTTAACAAGATCCCCAGATAGTTTATATGCACGTTAGAGTTTGAGAAGCATGAGCCTATAATTTTGAGCAAATGAAAAAACAATATTTACCTCCCGGGATTGTATTGGGTAATAAATGATAACATATTCTAAGAAATTTTATTGCACAGTGATTGCTCATTAAATGTTAGTTCCCATCCTTTCCTGTTTTCTGCTCCTCTTTGTAGATATAAAACCTATATGAAATAGTGCCTAGATTCAACATGCTATCTCTGTAATAATCCAGAACAATTTACTCTTGGATCTTAAGGAAGGCCTTGTGTGACACTGTAGGATAAGAACTGGACTGCTAACAGCAAGGTCAACAGTTCAAACTTACCAGTTGCTCCTCAGAACCCTAAACAGGACCAACTCAATGACACTTAACAACAACACTCATTGTGTTATTTATTGGCTAAGGGTTCTATGGAAGAGATACTTTGTCAGATAGAGACACAGCTATACCTTTTACCGGTATCACAATGGCCTTGGTTCATAATTATTTAAGGATAACCATCTTACCTAATAGGAATATGCAGTGTAACTAATAAGTAAAGAAAATTTTTAGAGTTGATATTAAGAAATTTTCAGCTCATCCACATAATTCTCTGAAGTTTAAGTTGTGAATTTATGGAACACATTTTCTAGTAAGCATAGGCAGTTACCTAGCCATGACACTTGAAATAATTCACATTTAATCCACTAGCATACGTAAGGAAAATGCTGGAAGCTTATAATTGAGGGTATCAGTGTAACTTTCAAAATAAGTGAAGACATGTCTCACATATGAGAAGTCTATGAGAAATACTGTTGGAGTTACCATATTGTATTGGCAAGATTGTAGGTTTGGAGTAATATGGATGCAAGTTGGAAACATTTAGCAATGGGGTAACTGTCAAATGTTACCTAAGCCCTTTCACACTTTCACAGTATTCTTTTTTT
>NW_006408526.1:15372589-15377572 GCF_000296735.1 Chrysochloris asiatica
TCAGCAATTATTACAATTATTTGGAGTGAGGGAGTGGAATGACACAGAGCTGTAACATTCATTCTGCTACTCTTTAAAATATATAAATATCTTTCAAATGCTCCAATTTTTCCTCTCCCATATATTTACTCCTTCCTTTGTTCTTCTGCATTCACCTCTTTCTTCGGGACAAAGGGCCTTATCTCTGTTCCCCTTCTCCAAAGACTGAGTGGATGGGTCAGAAGTATAGTAAGTAAAAGTGACAATGAAAGAAAGGATGAGAGTGACAGGAAATGGTACAAGTTTCCCTTTGTATACTGCACAGATAACAAAACCTAAGACCTCATCCCTGATATAATTGGCTGGCCTGGATAAGAATGCCACGTAGAACAATTGGAGAACTTCCATGACAACAATGAAGAATCACAGGACTAAATACATAAATATTTTTATCTACACTAGAATCATATTAACTGCAAGACCAATTCTTCTCTGTTTGGTAAACGAAAATGAAATTAATACTCTACTTGATCTTACTTGAAAAATCTGACCAAAAGTGCAAAATGTAACTTGTATAGAATAATTTTAAAGAGCAGCAGACTAAATATGTAACATATAATGTAGGAAATAGGCATTGATATTTTCAGTTGAGATAGCTGATTATTTTCTTCCTCCACATAAGACAGTTTTTAAAATTTTAATTATGTTGATGGTAAAACTGCAATGAATTTAAAATAGCTTTTCTCTATGAGACTTTATAACTTTATTTTTTTGTTTTTCTAGAATGATAAAAATAAAATTTATTTTCTAGGTTCTGTTGTTGTTGTTAAGTGCTGTTGAGTCAATTCTGACCCATAGCGACCCTGTATAGGGTTTCCAAGGAACAGCTGATGAGCTTGAACCACCAACCTTGCAGTTCAAATGACTTTGTAGTCTGACACATTAGCCCACAGCACCACACCAGGACTCCTTTCTAGGGTTAGGAGCATTTAAAATATTTTATTTTCTTAATAAATTTTACTGCTTCTGTCATGAATATTCTGTCCTGTTTATTTCCCATTGCTCCTATTAGTTGATATAAGTGTGGACAAATAAAATATATCTCATCTTTGAGAAATAAATGTTCAGAAAATATTATTAAAAATAATTTTATTTTAATCACTCTTCTAGAATTTCAGATAAGGCCTGGAAATATGAATAACTTGCCTGAAACACACACAAACTAAAATCAGAACCCAGTGCTGTGGAAGAAATTCCAACTCACAGCAACCCTATTGGAGTGAACCTTCCTCCATGGGAAGGACTTCCAAGGCTGGGATCATTATGGAGGAGTCCTGGTGTGGTAGTAAAGGATAAGCACTGGACTGTTAACCAAAAGTCAGCAGTTCAAACCCACCCGCTAGCTGCTCCTTGAAAACCCTATACAATGGTTGCTATGAGTCGAACTGACACCATGGCATTTAACAAAAGCAATCTTTATGGGGGAGCATGATGTCTTTGTAAGATAAGCATGTTGCTGTTGTTGTTAAGTACCGTCGAGTCGATTCTGACCCATAGCAACCCTGTATAGGGTTTCCGAGGAGCAGCTGGTGAGCTTGAACTGCCGACCTTGCAGTTCAAACGGCTTCACAGTCTGACGCATTAGCCCACATATATAAAAGGAGCTCTGGTAGCATAGTGGTTACGAATCAGGCTGCGAACCTTAAGGTCAGCGGTTCGAAACTACCAGCCACTCCGCGGGAGAAAGATGAGGCTTTCTACTCCCGTAAAGATTTACACCCTCGGAAACCCTGTACAAGGTCGCTATGGGTCGGAACCGACTCGACGGCACTCAACAACAACAACAACATAATAGAGATTTATTCATTCTTGCAAAACAATTACACTTAAATTCAATAGAATCATGCAGAAGAGGATACTTTTTCTTATTTACACAATTTTATCAAATAGAAAACTTAAAAATCCTGTTCATGTGTAGATGCTCTTAAAACGTTTTTCCCCCCATCAAAGCACTGCTGTATGTAGCTGAATCAGAGAGACAGAGCATACATTTTTTGTTGTTGTTCACACAAGTATTGGGATTTTTCTATCCATCAACTTGGCGAAAAGACCTAGGATGGTAGTGAGGCAGATTATAACTATTTACAACCATGCTGCAATATGGAAAATGAAACAGGTATGTAGATGATCATTTCTCTTTAAAACGGGCCTTTCTCCTTTGATTCTCAGACAAAGAATGTCCACCACGGAAGGAGAAGAAAATAAAAGAACTTCAGAAAAAGGAGATATTCAAGTTCAAGGCTCATCCAAACACTGTCATCTCCCAAGAACTCTTTGTGCCCAAGAAGGAGAAAAAAACAGTTGCTGAAGGCCTTGTTGGTTCTCCAGTTCAGGAATCATTTCAGCTGGACACTGAGAAAAGAACCCAGGAACTGGAGAAGAAAATGACTGAGGTAGAAGCCCAGAAAATTCAGCAATTGTAGGAGATCAGGCAACGGGAGGAGGAACAGGCCCAACTACGGAAAGAACTGGTACACAAAGCAAATCCAATATGTCTATCAGATTGTGGAGGTTAAGTCAAGTGACCAGCCTTTGACTGTGCCTGTGTCTCCTAAATTCTCTACTCAATTCCATCGCTGAATTCAGCTGTGAGCTGCAGACGCCACCCAGGGCCAGGAGCTGCACTGTACACCACACCACAAGCCTTCATTCTTTGTCACTAGGGCATGGAAAGAACTCATTTCTCAAGACTCTTTTTATTTACCTATGCCTGACAGTGCACATATAGCTACACCAGACTCTGGGTGCTGTAATTTACTTTAAACTACCAATTTGCCATTAATATGAATCTAAGTTTTCTGGTGAGAATAAGGTTAAAACATAGTATCAACTGTCCCTTTCTCATACTTAAAAATAAATAAATAAAACAAAAAGAAAAAAACATTTTATTATGAAAATAAAGATAGTTGAATACTCAGGAAAATGTTAAACAACAACAAAAAAAACACCCTTGAAAAACACCCTACCCAACCCTTTAAAATGTGTGCGGTCATTGTGATGTGAGGGCAGGTAGGCAGGGAAGGGTAGTTTGAAGGAGACAAAGAAGAAACCCAGCTGAGTATATATATCATTCCTCTCCTGTATGCAAAAAGTCAGTGCTAATTGTGCATATTTTTCTTCTTAATATTTCTGCAACCTCAGAATTCTTTCAATACAGTAGTTCAGATGGCCAATACTAAGTTTCATCTTACACACTTACTCTTAAATTATTGTTTTTGTTGTTGTTAACTATTACTGAATTGGTTCCAGCTCATAGTGATTCTGTATAGGGTTTCTGAGGTGCAGCTGGTGAGCTTGAATTACCAACCTTGCAGTTCAAACCGATCTTGCAGGCAAGCGCTTTAACCCACACTACCACACCAGGACTCTTTAAATTTTTAAATATCACAAAACAGATCACAAAGCACTGGTGTCCAGAGAACTCCTATGACTCAAGAAAAGACAAACAAGCCCTAACCTCCACAAAAATAGACAAAAGATTAAAACATGCACTTCTCAAAAGAAGTATATAAAAATGCCCAACAAGCATATGAAAAAGAACTCAACTTCATGTTGTTGAGTTGATTCTGACTCATAGCAACCCTGTATAGGGTTTCTGAGGAGTCAGTGGTGGGTTTCAACCTCTGACCTTGTGGTTCAAACTGCCTTGCAGTTCAGTGATTATCCTACAGCACCACATCTGGACTCAAACATATCCTAAAAACCAAATTAAAAACACACATAAATACCACTACACACTCACCAGAATGGTTAAAATGTAAAATTCTGACATCGACAAATACTAATCAGGATATAGAATAACTGGAATTCTCATACATTAAAAGGAATGTATGTAAAATGGTGTAACCACTTTGAACATTTTTTTATATTCTCTTATAAAACTGGACTTATACCCTCCCTTTAATTCCAATATTCCACTCCTAGATATTTACTCAAAAGAAACAAAAATGTGCTCATCAAAACTGACTAGTACAACAATTTCTAGTAACTCACAACTGGAAAGAGCCCAGGTGTTCATCAATAGAAGAATGGAAAAACAAGCTATAGTATATTCATATATTTTACAGAAGAATATTACTTTATATAAAAGAATACACTAATGATACTATATGTAGCATGAATGAATCTTAAAAAGCATTATGCTGAGTTCAATAAACCTTATACAAAAAGACTTGTGCAGTACATTTTGTGGTGCAACTCAGTGTGTTTTTTTCCTGATAAATTGGAACATTTAATCAATTATTTTATATAGATTGATTTGTTGCATATTTGCTAAAGCCTTGCTTTACAAACTGTGACATGATAAATTCAAATGGTTGATATGAACCATAAGGTTGGCGGTTCAAATTCAGAAGCTGCTCTTCATAACCCTCATAAAAACAGCAAGGAGCTCTGGTAGTAGTAGTTACGAATCGGGCTGCAAACCTCAACATTAGTAGTTCAAAACTACCAGCTGTTCTGTGGGAGAAAGATGAAGCTCTCTGCTCCCGTAAAGATTTACAGCCTTGGAAACCCTGTACAGGGTCGCCATGAGTAAGAACCGACTCCACGGCACATTACCACCACCACCACCATATTATATATATGCATATACACATATATACTTCTGGTGTGGTGCTGTGGATCAGCACTGGACTATAAACCACAAATTTAAGCCTACCAGTCGCTCCTTGGTAGTAACTATGAGTCAGAACTGTGCTGGACTGCAAGGTCTGTCTGAACTGTAAGGTCAGTGGTTCAAACTCACCATGTACTACTGGGAAACCCTATATAGGGTTGCTATGAGTCAGAATTGTCTTGACAGCACTTAGCAACAACAACAACATATGTCACTATGAGTCAGAACCTAATCATAGGGTTTCTGAGAAGCGCTTGGTTCAAATCCACCTTGTGGTTCAGTTCATGTATATATATACACATTATTATATAAGTGTGTGTGTGTGT
>NW_006408526.1:15377672-15386165 GCF_000296735.1 Chrysochloris asiatica
AAGCACTGAACCACAAGGTTGATGCTTTCTGTTCCCTTAAGGATTTACAGACTTGGAAATCCTATACAGGGTTGCTATGAGTCAGAACCCACTCCATGGCACACAACCCCCTAACCCCCATGCTGTTAAGTACCATTGAGTCGGTTCTGACTCATAGCATCCTATATAGGCTTTCCAGAACTGCTGGACTTGTGGTTCAAACTAACTTTTCAGTCCAGTGCTTATCCTACAGTACCACACCAGAAGTCTAGATGCCTAATGAAGGAGTTGAATATAAAGGTCATATTTTGAGTGCCTTCCAACCTGAAAGGCTCATCTTCTGGTATTTATGTTCCTACTATTTATAAAATTTCCTACTATTTATACAATTTTCAGTGGCTCACCTATCAAAGTGGTCCACCTGTCCTTCATCCTAGTCTGTCTTAGTCTGGAAGATTCACTGAAACCCGTCCACCATGATGACGCTGCTGGTATTTGAAATACTGGTGACATAGCTTCCAGCATAACAGCAACATGTAAGACACCACCGTACACCAAACTGACAGATGAGTCATGGATAAAGGTCTAGAACTCCTTATAGATCAACAGATACACTTAATGCTTGACATATTAAAACACTGAAGTCCTTTAGAGAAAGAGTAATTTGACCAAATTCTTATGACTGATATAGGGCAAGGACTCAGGGGGCTCAAACCTTCATCTTGTATTTTCTACCAAAGCACCTACAGAAGTATACCCATATCCAAAGCTAGAATTTTAGTGCAGAAACAAAACTATATAAAGATTTAGTAAACATTTCAGTCTTTTTCCCAAACAGCAGCATAACAAAGAGAAACTATTTGATTTGCTCCTGCAGTTCATTATCTACATCACTGCCAGCTGCTGAGTTTGATCACCTGTGGGGATTAGTGGTACATGTTGTTTCAAATGATGCCAGGTGTAGTTCAGAGTCTTTCTGATAGTGAACCTTTTGCTCTTTAAAGAAAATGAAGTTCTGGATGTCAATATGGTGTAGCTTAATTGACTACTAGATATTAAACAAACTTGTCCCAAACAGGTGTTTTCTAAGGCAGATGGGAAAGAAAGATAAACAAAATCATGGCTAGGATTCTTTGTGTATGATTCTTGGTGGTTTTCTGCACAGAGAAGGGTGCCCTGGTGTGGTGCTGTGGGGTAATGCACTTGACCACAAGATTGATGTGAACTTGTGGTTCAAAGTCACCAACTGCTCCTTGGAAACCATTACAGGATCACGATTAGTTGGAACCAACTTGAACAACACCAACAACACAGAGAAAAGACCTATGACATGACATTTCATCTTGATTCAAGTTCAAATGCCAACAGTTTCATATCTGCCATTATTATAAAAAGGAATCCTGGTGACCCAGTAGGTTAAGTATTGGGCTGCTAATTGCAAGGTTAGGGCTTCAAATCCACCAACTGTTCTGCAGGAACAAGATGAGGTTGTCTGCTTCTGCAAAGATTCCGTCTTGAAAACTCTAAAAGGCAGCTTTACTATGTCCTATAGTGTTAATGTGAGTTGAAATCAACTTGAAGACAGTGGATTTGTGTATTATTGTGCAAGAGTCCATGAGTGGTGCAGTTACTGGGCTCAACTCCTAACTAAAAAGTCCAAGTCTACCCAGATGATATCATGGAAGATCTACTTCCAAACATCAGCCATTGAAAATCCTATGGAGTGCAATTATATCTTGACAGATATGGGGTTGCCATGCATTGAAGTTAACTCAACAGAAACTAGGTTGTTTTTTTTTTATTTTATTTTATTATGAAAGCTCTGAACTCCATCTTTATGTTCTTAGAATAAAGATGAATGACTTCTCAGAGACTAGGCAGCAATATAGTATCACCATATCAACCTAAGGACCTCAAGCATTATTAAAACCTATTTATTTCACAAAGAGTTCTGGAACTTGAAGGGAATATTCATGCATATGACTTTATAATGGAAAATATTATAAAAGCCTACCAGAGGATATCTCATATTCATTAATAAAATTAAAATAAAAGTCTATATACTTGGGAAGAGTCATATAGCAGCAAAGAGTAGAATATAGCCATTCTTCTGGCAAGACAGAGGACTCGGAAGATGTCTTACACAGATCCTCTACAACAACAATATGGAAGGCCAAATGAAATAGAAGACGATGATAGTCCTGGAATGCTGAGCTTCAGAGGAAGTGATAAAGAAGTGGATTGAAAGCTTCCTAAGAGAAGAAGTTGGGTAGGCATGGTGATAAAACATAGACAGGTGAAATGCATTCACTGTCCAGAAGTGGTGTGGTCATCCTGAACTTTTGCAAGCAACTTTGGAAGCAGATGGTGGCCTGGCACTACAGATGCACACCAGAGACTGATGACAAGAAATCAATCATGCCCATAGAGTGCAGCTACAATTGTACCGTTTACAACCCACCCACTGGAAAAGAGCCAATACCAGCTACTATACCACTTGATCAATGATAGACAGAAGTCACCACCAGTCAAACCCACCCTAAACTAAGCTGCACAAATGGTGAATAGAGAACTGTGTACATGTTTCCATTCTCTAATCACATCCACCATGAAGTAGTTGCTAAGTATACACCAACACACAGTCATCAGTTAAATACAAATAAAACAACACCACAATGTCTAAGCGACAACAGACAATTTTGGTGCACATGAAGAAACAAGACAGACTAGTTCAAAACAGTGACCAAAATGTAAAGCCAGAAAACAGTTCTGATGAAGAAAAATTATTGGAACTACCTGAAAAATAATTCAAAAGAATGATATGTAGGTACCTTCAACAGATTGAGAGAAAGACCAAGGAAAGCAAGAAGTAAACTGAAAAAGTTTTGTAAGAATTAAGGAAAAACTACAGAAACAAATGGACAATAAAGATAAAATACTGGAGACAATATAAAACCTTCAAATAGAAATCCAGAAGATTAATACTAATATTTCAAAATTGGGTTATACATTGAAAGGGCTAAAGAATAAATTTAAATTAATAGAAGCTCAAATTAGTGAGCTTGAAGATAAATATCTCAATACTACTATGCTAGAAAAACAATCAGAAAAAAAGGAAAAATCAGAAGCCTAAGATTTATGTGGGAAAACAGGAAGAATAACATAAAGGATGGTTGGAATTCAAGAACAAGAAAAACAAAGAAAAGCACAGAAAAACTGTCAAAAAGCTGTTGGAATAATAAAAGATTAGAATGTACACATTCTTTTGATTTTAATATCATAAAATATGAGAAGATAGGCATTCGAGAAGCTGAATGAGCCCCAAGCAGGATAGAACCCCAAAAGAAAATTATCAAAATATATCCTAATGAAACCCCCAAATCACAGACAAAGTAAGAATCTTGACAGGTGATTGAAAAATCCCAAAAATTTACTTACAAAAGAAAACAAAAAGACTAAGCTCTGATTTCTCAGAATAAATCAGGCAGGGAAAAATTGATGGGAAGATATATACAAACCTTTGGGGAAAAAAAATTGCCAACCAAGAATCTTATATAAAGCAAAACTGTTCCTCTTATACAATGGCAAAATTAAAACATTTCCAGATGAACAGAAATTAAAGGAATTTGAAATAATCAGACTACTTTCACAAAAAATACTAAAGGAGCTATTTGTACTGACAGCCAACAATAGCAGACAAAACATACATGACCACAACACACAGAACTGAATAGAGATATGAAAGTATCCAAAATAAAACAAACCTACAAGATTGAAAATGGGGAATTAGAGACAATAATTTATAATGAAGACTGAAGACAACTAAAATTAAAGAGATAATAGTGTAGCTGCAGAACTTATTAATGGCAAGGAAGTCAAGATAAGACAGACTGTTTAAACTTAGAAAAAATTAATAAAGTACAGTGTAACTTTAAAAAAATTAATATATCTTTCTATCAAAAGAAAAAAAGAGGAAAACCATAAAGATTTTAGTAAATATTTTTTTTTAAGTAACAATGAAAAAAATGACAGGAAAACTCACAAGCAAAATGAACTCAGCACAGAAAATTATACAAAACAAAGAAACAAGCAGCATCACACAAAAAAAGCACACAGCAAAATGACAACAATCAATTCATACTTATCAGTAATTACGATCGTCAATACATTACATATGCCAGTCAATAGACAGAGAGGTAGCATAATGGAAAAAATAAACAGAATTCTTCTGTATGCTGTCTACAAAAGACACCACTTATAAAAAAGAAAAAAATAGACTAAAAATCAAAAGATAGAAATAATATATCAAGTTAAAGTTAATAAAAAATAAGCAAGAGTGGCAATATTAATTTCTGATCAAATAGACTATAAGGCAAAAATCAGCATACCAGTCAAAGAAGGACATGATATTCATGATTAAAGATCAATTGAACAAGAGAACATAACCATAATAAATATCTATGCTCCCAATGAAAGAACCTCAAAATACATAAATTAAATTCTAATAGAGTAGAAGAAAAAATTAGGTAATTCTTCAATAATAGTTGTTGTTGTAGTGTTAAGTGCCATCGAGTCAGTTCCAACACATATAAATCCAGTATAGAGTTTGCAAGGAGTGATTGTTGGGTCTAAACCACCAAATTTATAGTTGTGGTCCGTCTTTATAACACAGCCCCACATCAGGACTTTACAATAATAGTAGGAGATTTTAGCACAACACTTTCAAAGAAGACCATAACAACTAGAAAGAAACTCAACAAAGACTCAGAAGAACTAAACAATACAATTAACAAACTTGACCTCATATGGTTTATACAGGGCATTCAATTCAAAAACAGCACAACATATACTCTTTTCCACTGCACATGGAAAATTCTCCAGAACAGACCATATGTTAGGCCACAATGCAAGCCTCAATAACTTAAAAAATATCAAAATACTACAAAGCATCTTCTCAGATCACAACACTATAAATTAGAAATCAACAATAGAAGGATAAAAAAAAATCAAATACATGGAAATTGAATAAAACCATGCTTAAAAACTACTGTGTAATAGAAGATGTGGTGCTGTAGGATAAGCACTAGACTGCTAACCACAAAGATGGTAGTTCAAACCCACCAGTTACTCCTTTAAAACTCTATGCAAGGGTGCTATGCATGGGAACCAAATAAATAACACTTAACAACAGCAACAACAAATAGAAGAAATTAAAAAACAAAAAAAAAAAGAAATAGAAAAATTCCCGAATCAAATGAGAACGAAAACACAGGATTTGGAACATAGTAAAGGCAGTGCTCTGAGGGATATTTCTAATAATAAACACATGGACACATCCAAAAAGAAGAAAGAACCAAAATGAACACCTTAATCCAACATCTCCAACAATGAGAAAAAGAGCAGCAAGGTAAGCCTATTGCCACCAAAAGAAAAGAAATAATAAATATCTGAACAGAAATAAATGAAACTGAAAAACGATACAAAGAATCAATAAGGTATTTTGAAGGGATTAATAATATCAACAAACCACTGGCAAATAACACAAAAGAAAAGAAGGAGAAGCTACAAATAACATGAGTAAGAAATTATATGGTCTTCAGTTATTAGTGTCTAATGCATCAAATCTGTTTTTGAGAAAACCTCTAACTTTAGGTGGGATATGTTCAAAGTCATATTTGGCTCAACGGACTTGTTTTGATTTTCTTCAGCTCCAACCTGAACTTGTATATAAGCAATTCATCATCGCTAGCTTTGATGGTTGGATAGAGAAGGAAAAACTTGGAACAAAACTTTAAAATTATATGTTAAAAAAATTAAAAGACTGGGTTTACTGGTCAGAAAAAGACTGCAGGAACCCAAAACAATGATCCTAAGTCACCTTTCAAGTTTGGAACTGAATTCACCACTCAAGGCTCAATTTTCATGCCTGGGATAGATAGGTATATTATGGGGGACAACAACACTAGTAAGTGGTGGTCACCATTGAAAGTCAACCGTTCAATATCAGAAAGGGAGCATTTACCTAAGGACAAGTTGAGAAGGGTCGGGAAGGCAGATGTAATGGAAGTAAGAACCACAGGGAGGAAGTAAGATTGTTGATGTTATATGTGGTGGTGGTGGTGGTGGTGGGGTGGTGGATTGTAGTCATTGAAACGAAGCAAAGTGTATGATTTGTTGGATAGGACACTGATGATCTGCTCTGTAAACCTGCACTCAATTCACAATAAAAAGTTTTAAAAAATCAAAATATAGCCAATCCCTAAGTTATAAATACAGATAACCACTAGTGGAGGTGGTGGTGATTTTGTACTATTAAATCAGCTCTGACTTATAGTGTGACCCTGTATTGGGTTTCTGAGGCAGTAAATCTTTACGAGAACAGAAAGCCTCATCTTTCTCCTGCAAAGCAGATGGTAGATTCAAATTACTGACTTTGCAGTCAGAAGTCCAACATGTAACCTGCTATGCTACCAAGAGCCTTTAAAAACAAACGAGCAAAAAAATCCAAAAATCCACTGCTGTTGAGTCAATTTTGGATCATAGCAATGATGTAGGGCAAAGTAGAACTGCCCCATACTTTACAACTCTGTAAATCATTATGGAAGCAGTGTTACATTTTTCTCCCAAGAAGCAACTGGTGTATTTGAACTCCAGATCTTCAGACTAGCAGTCAAGTACTGAACCACTGTGACCACAAGGTCTCCTTTAACAGGTTATAAAACTGCCCTCACATTGAAACAGTTGAACCGACCCCTAGTGGTGGTAGTTATATGCCGTGGAGTCAGTTCCAATTTACAGCCCCTGTACATTAGGATTTGGGAGGCTACAGATTTTTACTGGAGCAAGTAAACCTCCTCTTTCTCTTGCAGAGCAGCTGGTGAACTTGAACTGCTAATCTTGTGCTTAACTGCCCAGCAGGTAACCACTGCACAACCAGGACTTCTTTGAACCATTGTCCCTAGCTCCTCACAACACGTTCGTCATCACAATCACCTTCACTTGCTGCACAAGTAGCTTTTAAATCATTGAAAAGTCATTGAGTCTTTCTTGCTCTAAAGTAAGGTTAAATAAGACTGATATGCACTTGTTCCAACTACCTACAAATTGCATTTAAAGACGTAAAGACACAGGGACAGATTTCATTCATAACCCAGGGATTGTTTGTGCTCTTGGTGTTTAGAGCAATTCCACTACTGAGTAAAGAACTTCTTTAGATTGAATAGAATTGAATAAGATTCCCAGATCCTCTTTGCAATTCACTCATGTCCCCATTTGCCTGTGGTTTGTCATTTCAGAATGGCCTCCTCAATTGTGACTCATCTCTTCTCTTTTTCCTTCTCCTATAACTCAGGTAGAAAAAGTAACTTTACTTTAAAGTCATAACAACACCATTTGGTGATAGAAATGACATTGGATATCACATGATAGAATTTTGCAATACCAACAACTTCTTCACTGAAAATACATTTTACAACAACATGAAGTCATCTCACTAGATGGAATGAATACACAAGAATCAAATTGATTACATCTGTGGGAAGAAACAATATCAATCAAAACAAGACTAGTGACCAACTTCGGGGTAAACCATCAATTGCTGATATGGAAGTTCAGGCTGAAGCTGAAGAAAATTCAAACAAGTCCATGAGATCCAAAATACAACCTTTACTGTATTTAGAGATCGTCTCAAAAACAGATCTGATGC
This sequence comes from Chrysochloris asiatica, assembly GCF_000296735.1. NCBI lineage: Eukaryota > Metazoa > Chordata > Mammalia > Afrosoricida > Chrysochloridae > Chrysochloris > Chrysochloris asiatica. The sequence continues at coordinate 15,385,357 of NW_006408526.1, forward strand.
ATTGAACACTAGTGACCTAAGACTAAATGACCTGTGGGATGACATCAAGAACATCTCACATGAAGAAAAGATCATTAAAAGAAAGCAAAAGTCATTAAAAAGACATGAAAGAAAGATCCAAGTAAATGTCTGAAGAGACTCTAAAAATTACCCTTGAACCTAGAGTAGTTAAGTAAAAAAGCATTTGTCTGTTCAAATGGCAGCTTGAGAAAACAAAGTGAAGTATTATAATTCAATGTGCAAAGAGCTGGAATCAGAAAACTAAAACATAGCATTTCTCAAGCTGAGAGAACTGAAGAATATTGAAGGATTCTGTGGCAAAATATTGAATAATTCAAGAACTATCAAAAGAAGATGGAGGAAATACACAGTGTCGTTTTACTAAAAATAGCCATTGGATCATGGCTTTGAGGCAGGCTCAACCAACTTAGAGACCCACAAGCGCAGCCAAAATCGTCTCATTACAATCCTGTCTCCTCTGTTGCACTTCTGCTTCTTGACTGACTTGACATCCAAGGACAGAAATCCCACCTTTGAGCTGGAATTAAGGGCCATAGTGCAAGGAGATTCGTGTTTAACAGTGACCACACAACCGCCACTCATCTGTCTGTCGTGCTGTGGTGGTTTGAATTGCTGTGATTCTGAGGGCTATGCCACTGGAATTTTAAATAACCAGCAGGATCACCCATGGTGGACAGGTTTCAGATGAGCTTCCAAAGACAGACTAGGAAGAAAGAGTGACAAACTACTTCCGAATCGCTAGTCACTGAAAATTCTATGAATAGCAGAGAAACACTGTCAGATACAGG
>NW_006408526.1:15392990-15395212 GCF_000296735.1 Chrysochloris asiatica
AGAATGACAAACTAACAGTTGTGTAGAGGAACAACAACAAACTGTGGGTGTATTTTATGTGTGGAATGGTCATTAGGAAACTTATGGCAAACTGATAACTAAACTAACAAGACGGCCAAAAATGAAACGTACTCCCTGCTAGACATACTCCTGTGCAGTAATTTTCATGATCCCTTCCTTATTCGCTGCTTATTCCTTTACTTACTATCCTCTTTTTAGTTTATGGATATAATGTCTTCTTCACTCAATTTAAAGACACTAATTTGAATTACTTTTAATGTGATGTTTCTTTTTCTACCTTAAATTAGCTCTTCTTACAATCATGCTCATTTTTTTTTCTTTCTGAGCATATTTTTTAATGTTTTTCTTTCTCATTTTAGCCTTTCATTAAATAATAGTTGATTTTGACTCCATATTTATACTTAAGAATTGGACAATAAAATGGATGGATGGAACTTGTCTATTAAAAAGGGTTTATTTTCAGATCCATAGTTACTCCCAAAACAGGTTCTTTGTACATGCTGTTTCACATACCTCAGAAATCTTTGGGAGGATATTTTCTTGGCTATCTTTTTCTGTTCATGAATCCTGGTAGTGCAGTGGGTTAAGCATTGGGCCGCCAACCAAAAGGATGGTGGTTCAAACCCTTCAGTCACTGGGTGGGAAAAAGATGAGGCTGTCTGCTCCCTTACAGATTTACAATCTAAGAAACTCTGGAGTTCCACTCTGTTCTATAGGTTCACTTTGAGTCAGAATAAATTCAACAGTCAGTTTACATTTGAAATTCTTCTGTTCATTTAAGTCTCACTTCCAATGTTACATATTCAGCAATACCTTCTCAGATAAGAACATCTAATGTTAGTTACCAACACTTGTCTCTTCACTGCATGTCCTTAATAGGACCAATACCTATTCAAAATAATCCTTTTAGTTTGATTGTTTCACTATTTATATGTTTGGGTATCTCTCACATTAAAATGTAAATCTAATCTGCTTTGCTCACCACCTCAGAACCCAGAACAGAACCCAGAATAACTTGTAGTTATTACACATATTTTCTTGAAATATGTATAATAAGAGAATCAATGGATAAAGGTTTAGTCAGCCATTTTGATGTGGAAGTATCACATTCCCATCTTACTTTCTGTGTTATAGAAAAAGAGAGTCCTGGTAATACAGGTTAAGCATTCAGCCACTAGTCAAAAGGTCAGCAGTTGGAGCCCATACACTCAGGAGAAAGACCTGACAACTTACTTTCTTAAAGATTACAGTCTGTATTGTTGTTGTTAAGTGCTGTAGGCTTGGTTCTAACTCATAGCAACCCTGTGTAATATTTCTGAAGCTGTAAACCTTTGCAATAGCAGAAACCCTTCTTTCTCCTGTGGAGTGGCTGGTGACTTGAACTTTAGACCTTGTGGTTTGCAGTCCAGTGCTTATCATACAATGCCACCACACTCCCGGGAAAACACTATGTTGTTGTAAAGTGACTTCGAGTTGGTTCAGGCTCATAATGATCCATATATGGTTTCCAAGGAGTGTCTGGTGAGTTTGAACTGCTGACTTGCAGTTCAAACTGACCTTGTGATCCAGTGCTTATCCTACAGTGCCACACCAGGACTTCAGAAAACACTATAGGGCTATTGTATTTAATCATGTGGGGTCACTGTGAGTCAAAGTTGGCTCATTGGCATCTAACAACAACAGCATACTACAACAGACCCTCTCAATTTTAGAAAATGACTATGAAAGACTACAATAAATACAGTTAAACTCTGATATGAAATTATCTCTTAACATGCTACACTGGATAACCAAAAATAAGTCAACAAACAGTAAACAAAAACAAACCAAACTACCAGTGTGAGTTCATATTGTGATTGTTCTCTTCCTATACCTCCAAGATAAAAATGATGAATGGAGAAATTCAATGAAGACATCTGGGTTTGACTCTGGGCTCTGCTACTTCTTAGTTGTGTGGCCTTGTTTGACTAGTTAAATTCTCTAAGTCAATTTACTCATCTATAGAAAATATCAGATACATTAAACACTAAGACTAAAGACCAGAAGAGTTGTGGGATGACATCAAGAACACCATACATGAAGAAAGCAAAAAGTCATTAAAAAGACAAGAAAGAAGAAAAAGATCAAAATGGATGTCAGAGGAGACACTGAAACTTGCTTTCCAGCATAGAGATGCTAAAGAGAATGGAATAAATGAGGAG
>NW_006408526.1:15397077-15415601 GCF_000296735.1 Chrysochloris asiatica
AACAACAACAACAACAATTTGAAAATAACGATAGTCCCACACACAACTTAATTTTTCATTCTTATTGCCTTTTATTATCAGTATCTTTATAAATTTGCTCTTTATTTGTTTTTGGAGGTTGGAAACATTACATACAAATTTATGGATATATTTTACTACATATACATATATATATGTTGTTAAGTGCTATCGAGTCAGTTCTAACTCATAGTGATCCTGTAAGAGTTTCCGAGGAGTGGCTGATGGGTTCGAACTTCCAACTTTGTGGCTATATAAATCATAAATATATAAACTGTAAAAATATATTCTGACAATGAACAAGAATTGGATGGTATTGGCATAAATCCAGTTGTGGAAGATTCTGATTACCCTGGGAACTGGAATGGTGTCTCTAGTAAAAAAAATAGTGATAGTTGTCTGTGTGGCTCTTTTCTTTTTTTCCATAGTTTTGTGGTAAAATCTTACTACTTCCCAAATCTGTCTATTGACATTAACAAACAAATCAGTGTTTGGTTCCTTGTTTTCAAGCAACTGAAGTCACTATTTACTTTAGAAAACTAGATCTACATCGAACTGTTTTGAACAGTGAATCATAAAATTGGACATCTGCGAATGAACATCTGAGAATGGTAACATCAGCAAATTACATGCTGCAACATGTTGTTGTTGTTGTCAGGTGCCATCGAGTCGGAACCGACTCATAGTGACCCCATGCACAGCAGAACGAAACAATGTCCGATCCTGGGTCAACCTCACTACTGCTGCCACACTTGACACCATCAATGATGCCACTTGGCTGATCCATCTCGTTGGGGGTCTTCCTCTTTTTCTCTGACCCTCTATCTTACCCAGCATGATATCCTTCTCTAGTGACTATTCCCTCCTGACAATATGTCCAAAGTATGAGAGGCAAAGCTTAGCCATCCTGGCCTCCAAGGAGCACTCTGGCTGCACTTCTTCCAAAACAGATCTATTGGTTCTTTTGGCAGTCCATGGCACTTTTAGTATTCTCCTCCAACACCACAATTCAAAGTCATCAGTTCTTCTACGATCTTCCTTATTCACTGTTCAGCTTTTGCATCCATATGAGGTTATTGAAAATACCATGGCTTGGATCGGGCGCACCTTAGTCCTCAAGCTGACATCTCTGCTCTTCAACACTTTAAAAAGTTCCTGTGCAGCAGATTTGCCCAATGCAATACGTCATCTGAACTCTTGACTGCTGCTTCCATGAGTGTTGATAGTTGATCCAAGAAGAATGAAGTCCTTGACAACGTCAATGTTTTCTCCATTGATAAGAATGTTGTTTATTGGTCCAGTGGCGAGGATTTTTGTTTTTCTGACATTGAGATGCAACATGCTGCAACATGTAGTACATAGTAATGTGTACTACATAGAGTATGTACTACATCTATGTAGTACATATTATTAGTGATAAAATATACATGAAAAAGGATAGATTTAAGTGTGATTTATCAAAACTTGAATAAGTCATAAGCCAGGGGCACCTGTAATGCCAAAATTGAGGAAACCTGGTGTGGACCAAGCTATGTTGTTGTTATTAAGTGCCGTCAAGTCAGTTCTGATTCAGTAGCTGATGGGTATGAATCACCTATTTTGTGGGTATCCGTCCAGTGCTTATCCTACAACATCACACCATACTCCAGAACAAGCTATATACATGATTAAACTGATCATTTTGAATCTATCATTGTTTTTTGGTGGCTTCCAAAATTTTATACATTCTGACTGGCTCTTAAAGACCCATAAGAATTCGGAACACTCATCCAAATAAGTCCGCTTTCTTCTACATAGGATTTGCAAGAGAGTTAGAGTTGTAAACTTATTTTCGCACAACTAGACCAACAAATAACATCATGATAAATGGAGAAAAGATTGAAGTTGCCAAAAACTTCATTTAGCTTCAATCTTCAATCAAGACTCATGGAAACAGCAGTCAAGAAATCAAACGATACATTGCATTAGGCAAATCTACTGTACAAGACGTCTTTAAAGTGTTTAAGAGAATAAGAATCAGTTTGAGGACTAAGGTGTGTCAGACAGAAGTCATGGGTATTTTTCAATAGCCTCATATGCATGTGAAAGTTGGACAATGAATAATGAAGACCACAGAAGAATCGATTCATTTGAGTTATGGAACTGGAGAAGAATATTGAAGACCATGGACTGCCAGAGAACGAACAAATCCTTAGAAGCCAGGATGGTAAGACTTCCCTATCATACTTCAGATGTGTTATCAGGAGGGCACTGTTCCTAGAGAAGGACATCATGCTTGGTAGAGTGGAGGGTCAGTCAAAAAGGGGATGATCTTTAATGATATGGATTGGCCCCTTGGCAGTAGCGATGGGCTCAAACTTAACAATGATTGTAAAGATGGCACAAGACCAGACAGCAATGCTTTCATCTGGTATACATAGGGTCACTCTGAGTCAGAACTGACTCAGTGGCACCTAACAACAACAACAACAACAACATCAACAACAGATGTTTTTGGTATTTCCTCTGCACACGGTGGCACAATAGTTGCACCTGGTCATCCTCTAGCTTGGAACATCCAGATAATATCCAGGTGTTGCTGTTAGCCATCCTCAACTAGCATTTCCCTGATTGTCCCCTCTCAGGTCAATTTTAAATATAGGCTAAGATCTTTGTTTCTATTTCTAATCAGGCACTAGGAGGAATATGAAGCAGTGAACACGCTAAAGAAATCAGCTCCAGTATCATCTCCCCAAAATAGCTTTCAGACACCTGAAAATGATTTTGGAAAACATAATAGTTATAATAAGCATTTATTATATATCATTTTCTCCCCACAGAAGAGAAAATTGACAAATGGACAATTTAGTGCATCCTCAAGATTTTGTCATTAAAGGCATTTCTTTGCAAAGACAAGTTAACAAAGGATCTCTGAGAACATATCAGGAGCACAGCACTCCCAATCCTGTATTTGTGCTGCCTGTGGCTACATTTGGATATTTCATCTTCAATTGTTGGATTTATATTTAGAAGTAGCATTTTATGGTTGTGATATAAAATAATATTTTACTCTGAGACTATGTCTTCTTTCTTCCTTAATGTCATTGATAATAACCAAATAGAAGCTTTAACATTCCAATGCTATTTAGGTCCCTGTGGGTGATTTCCTCCCCATGCCACAAGAACATTGAGAAAACCTTGGGCAGCCAGCATTTCCGGGTTATATTAAGATCTGAGTCTAGTCTCCACTTACAATAGGGCCCTCAGGGTAAAAAATGATGCTAGAAAGAAGGTATGAAATAACTCCAATAGAAAATCAATACAAATATGTATGTGTGCATGTGTACAAAATTCAAACTAATGATCATGGCAGCAGTGAAACAGATAGGATGCTACTCTCTTTACTCTAATTTTCTATTGTTATATATATATATATAGTTATTTGTTGTTGCCAATTGTCCTTGAGTCAATTCTGACTCATAGCAACTCTGTGTAGAGTTTCTGAGGAGCAACTGGTAAATTTGAATCACTGACTTTGCAGTTCAAACAGACCTTGAGATCGAGTGCTTATCCTATAGTGCTACATATACAATACGTGCCAATGTGCAGCCATCACCGTTGTTGTTCTTGTTCTTGTTGTTAGGTGTCATTTGATTTGTTTCAACTCATACTCATAAGGATCTTTTGTATAGCAGAACAAAACACTGCCTAGTCCTGAAATATCCTCACAATCAGTGCTATATTTGGACCCATTGTTGGCCACTGTGTCAGTAAATCTCACTGAGAATCATCCTTTTTATTACTGGCCCTTTATTTTACCAGGCATAGTGTCCTTTTCTAGGGACTGGTCCTTCATGATAACAGGTCCAAATTACATAAAACATCTAGCCATCCTCCCTTCTAACATTACCAATGTTGTTATGTTGTTAAGAGCTGTCGAGTTGGTTCTGACCCATAGTAACCCTATATAGGGTTTCTGAGGAGCAACTGGTGGGTTTGAACTGCCAACCTTGTGGTTGCTAAATATCCTTATGACAAGAAGTTGAGAAAGTATTTTTAAATCTGCTGAAATAGAGTTGGAGGTTTTGGGGAATAATTACATTTAACTCATTCATATGTTATTTTTTAATGGTTAAGACATGTACTGGTTTCATCTAGAAAAATGGATCATTAATTAATATTGGATGTTGATCCTAGCACAATTGAAATGGGGTTAAAGGTTGAATGTTTGTCCTGTCTGCACATCAGACCAGCCTTAAGCCTGGACTTGCATCTCTGGTTTTGTATCTCACATATCTTTTTGATGGTGAATGTTGTTGTTATTGTTAGGTGCCATCAACATCCCATACAAGGAACATTTTGCTGAAGATAATTTAAAAAAACAGCTACAATAGGACATCATCAGGGAATTGCCAGAGAACTGCCCCAACTTTCAGTATAGTATAGATTGCATATATACTTGACACTTTACCTAAGTATAAAGATAACAAGAATTCTTACAACTAGACCAAAAAAATAACATCATAATAAATGGAGAAAAGATCAAAGTTGTCAAAGACTTCATTTTGCTTGGATCCACAATAAACATTCATGGAAACAGCAGTAAAAAAAAAAAAAAAAAAAATCGAAGATGCATTGCAAAAGACCTCTATAAAGATTTCAAGAGCGAAGATACCAGTTTGAGGATCAAAGTGCACCCGACCCAAGTTATGCTATTTTCAATCATCTTATATGCATGTGAAAGTTGGACAATAAATAAGAAAAGCCATAGAAGAACTGATGAATTTGTATTACGGTGTTGAAGAAGAATATTAAAGTGCCACGGACTGCTAGAACAAATGAATCTGTGTTGGAAGAAGTACAGCCAGAATGCTCCTTAGAAGTCAGGAAGATGAGACTTTGTCTCTCATATTTAGGGCATGTTATCAGGTGGGATTTGTGACTAGAGAGGGACATTATGCTTGGTAAAGTGGAGAGTCAGCAGAAAAAGAGAAAAACCTAGTGAAATGGATTGGCACAGTGGCAGTAGCAATGGGCTCAAGCATAACAACAATTGTGAGAATGGTGCAGAACCAGACACTGTTTCCTTCTGTTGTGCATAGTGTCACTATGAGTCAAAGCCGACTCGATGGTACCAGACAACAAGAGCAGATAGAAATGATGTTAGCTTGAGATATCATGCTTATGGACTGCTACATTCTCACATAATTACTCAGGTGCCTGTCCTCCTCAATCCAAGAAGTGGAATTCTCGTGTCATTTCTGAAGGTAATATGGAGAGAATAGCTAGTTAGCCAAGAATTTCTTTGTGTGCTGAGAGTGAAAGGGTCTACAGAAATTCAAGATCATTTTATCATATGAGAATAACAACTGCAATGCAATGCCATAGTGAAGTCTAGGAAGCAAATACAAGAAAATTATTTCAGGAACATTTGTTTTAAAGATAAAAAAGGCATGCCCAAGTATATATTTCTGTCAGCTAACAAACCACTTAACACTGCTGTGTCAGACGACAATCACTCAGGTGCCAGGATATTTTGAAATAAAAGAACAGCTCACTTTAATTCCCCTTGGTGGAGACATACCTTATATTAAAACTCATAAAATTAAAGTTTATTTGGGAAATGTTTAAATAAATCTAGTTTCTCCGAGCCTCCAATATCCACTGTTTCCACTTACACGATGATGTTTGTATAAGTACCCCAAATCATAATGATAAATGAGGGGATAGTAACCAAAAAGAACTCTGATAGCTAAATGGTTAAGTACGCAACTGCTAACTGAAAGATAGATGGTTTGAACTCACCATCTGCTCTGAACAAGAAAAGACCTGGATATCTGCTCCTGTAAAGGTTACAGCCCAGAAATCTCTTTGGGGACAATTCTACTCATCATATAGGGTCACTATGAGTTGGCATCAACTCAATGGCACACAATGACAGCCTAGTACTAAAGCTGTCCCTCGGAGGTGCAAACAGTTAACACACTCTGCTGGTATATAAAAGGTCGGAGATTTGAATCCAATCTGAGACACCTTGGAGAAACACCTGGAGATCTACTTCCAAAAAATTAGTCTTTGAAAACCCAATGGAGCACAGGTCTACTCTGACACACATGGGTCTCCATGAGTCAGAGTCAATTCAATGACATTTAAAAAATAATAATAATCACAGAAACTGGTTCATGAAAGAGATTATTTAGGCAAACAAAGTCATGGTTCTAAAATGATTTTCTGATCAGAAATATCTACATGGACCAAGTATGTAAGACTTATGAAAGAAGTAGTTGAGGCATAATAAAATAGAGATGGCAAGGTGTAGTGTCCCAACAGCAAATGAAGGCCCCCAGGGCTCTACTCCATTTACGTCATCATGGTCAACTCTGCTTTGAGGAGGCAGCTCTTCCCCTGTTGTATTTTGAGTGCCTTTCAACCTGAGGGGCTCATCTTTGGGCACTATATCTGGGACAATATGCTGGTGCTCTTCATCATGTTTCAGTATTCAATAACCTGGTGCTGACAGTGTCCCACTGCTATTCATAAGGTTTTCAGTTACTAAACATTTGAAAGCAGCTTGTTTCTCCTTCTTCCTAGTCTGTCTTCATCTGGAAGTTCATTGGAAACCTGTCTACCATGGGTGACCCTACTGGCATTTAAAGTATCCATGACATAGATTCCAGAATCACAGCAACATACAAGCCACCACAGTATGACAAACTGACAGGTGAATAGATTTTTTTACTTACCCTCTTATATTGTGTGGTTCAATAAAATAATGGATTCCAGTTAGTGACTCAGGAACACAGTAGTTTACAGGTGCGTTGTTGTTGTTGTTGTTAGTTGCTGCCCCATTGGCTTAGATTCATTATGACCTTGTGTATAACAGAATGAAACACTGCCTCGTCCTCCATCATCTTCACGAGCATTGGTATGCTTGACTGCATTATTGCAATCCATCACACTGATGGCCTCCTTTATTGTCATTGACCTTCTCTTTTACAATATTTTATATCCTTTCATATCAATTGGTTTTTCTTGATGATGTGTACTTGGGACAAAACATCAGGAAAATCATACACTAGAGGTAAATGGAGAATCTCTAAATACACTAACCATAATGTGGAAGTTAGTCATCTTTTCAGAGAATATTTTTAAGAATGATCTCCAGTGCAGTTAGGTGGTTATTCCTTTACTTAGCAATCTCAAGAACACCAAATTTTCAAATTTTAAGAATTAATTAATTTACTTTAAGAGTGTGTGGGGGAAGATAGAGTCCCCAATAAACAGTTTTTTTATCTTGTCTAGACTGGTCTGGTAAAAAGAAAAGAGGATAAGATTCTTATGATTCAATACGGAGTAATTGTTATCATGACTAATTGCGACTGTCACAATAGTAAAGGTAGAAGTTCTGTTAACAAAAACAGGGGAGTAGTCAATCTTACAGTCCACAAAGAGAGGACCATAGGACCATCAAGGGAGAAGAGCACAAGCCAAATGCTCAACCCTACCCAGAGAAGCAGTGACACCAAAGATAGAGGCAGAGATGAAGACATGGAGAGAGAGAGCAGCTGAGTTCTCTAGATTCATGGAATGAGAGAGACTGTGTGCTGGCAGCCAGGAGGCAGGCTTACAGAATGTGCCCTTTGGTTGTTTAAATGATTATATATTCCTGAGTGATTTTGTATACATCTCCCCACCCTACCCAACTCCCCAAAAAAGAAAAACAGAGAGAATGGAAGCAAATACTGTTGAATGATAATGCACAGAGATTGTAATCGTTGAATGAAATGATGGTATAAAGCTGATGTTCTCCCATGTAAACTATCACTCAGTTCACAATAAGAAAAAAAGAATTAAGTTAAAAATTGGAATTACGTTTATAATAAATATGTAATCAAATGCTCCTCCCCCAAAAAGACAACCAAAAAAACCCAACACAGCATCAGCTTCATAATGAAGAGATACTGGCTAGACAGTAAAGAAAAATAGATATATTGGAATTGATAAGACTTCTGTAGCTTTTGCAATCTTAGAAAGACCAAGTGGATGGCAAAATAGAAGTCGTGTAGAAAAGTTAGAAGTTCCAAAGAAGATATCTTCTAGGTAAATATCAAACCTAAAACACATGTAATGAACACGTAAGAACAAAACAAACATTTATAAAAATTGACTATATATTTAGGCACATAAAAACCTTGCTAAGATGTAATTTTTTTTTTTAAAGAAAACTATAAGAAACATTCTCTGACCTAGTGCTATAAAACTAGACATTTACAACAAAATAAACAAGTAAACAGTCCATCCAAGTAGAAATGTAAAAATTCTGTATAAAGCAAGGGAAAATCTTAAATCTGATGACTAGTATCATTATCAGAAAGAGGCCGAGGGTGATTGTACAGAGAGGAAAGGAGAAGGTGATGTAGACAAAGACAGAGATAAGAGTAGCCCCAAGCCTACACTTGACAGCACCCACCAGAAGCTAGAGAAAGCAAGAAGCAAAACCTCTGAGCGTTCCTTTACAAGTGCCATCCAACTGACACATTGATTTTGGTTTCCGGTCCCCAGAACTCTGAGATAATACATTTTTGTTATTGTAAGCCACCAAGTTAGTGGCAGACTGAGGAAACTAATACAGCATGTTAAAAGGTAAGAAAACCCAAAGTCTGAAGAGACAAAGAACACACCATTTCTATTGAGATATCAAACAAGCAGGCAAATGGGTTGTTGACTTCATGTATCTATGAATAAAACAGTCATGAAGGGAAATCTCATAGAAGATTGCCCTGCTACATCTTATCTCCCTTGAGAAAAACAGAGAATTCTGTATTCAAATTGTTGAACACTCCAAATTTAACCCCTTCTCCTGTATCCTGAGGTGATTATAAACTAAACACTGACTCTGTTTCATATTCTCTGATCATGGCGATGCCAGTAGGTTGTTTGCATTTCCCCTGATCTCCTTCAATACCCTAGTCTCTTCAAATAAGGATACTGAGAGTGATTAAGGTAATAATGCTAAAAAATAAGATATAGTTCAAAGAATGCAATCAAACAAAATATAAAAACCATGCTTGGCATATAAATGTTGCTGCAACACATCCCTTGTCCCCAAGGATTTCCAATCCTAACCTTTCCAATATAGGTTTCCAGAGCTGCTATTGAAAATAGAACATCTCATTTTACCATCAGCACTCTGCACCACTCAAATGCTTCTATTTCCTGTTGCAAACAATTGGAGTACTAGGAGAGGAAAATGAGGGATATTATCTTTACTAGTCAGCTCCTGATATCATCTATATCCCAGCCCAGTTGTTCTTTTGACATATGTGCTTTTTTTTTTTAAAGTTTTTATTGTGAGGTTTACATGGGAGAACAGCGGCACATAAGCTTTACACTCATCCTATCGTATTTTGTTTCATTGCAATGATTACAATCCCCTCCATGCATCATCAAATAACCCCAAAGGGTACACCACACAGGCCTGGCCCCCCTGGCCACCAGCACACAGCCCTTCTCCCTCCCTGAGTCCAGTGTCCCAGCCACTCCATCTGTCCATGTCATCATCTCTGTCTCCATCCCTGGCATCACTGCCTCTCTGGGTAGGGTCCCACTCTCCACTCTTCTCACTTGATGGTCCCAGGGACCTCCGCTCCTGGGCTACAAAATCAATCACTCTACTCCTTTTGTCAAAAAACATCTACCTCTGTATTCCTAGCCTCACAGTCAGTCCTGATGGCAATTATTCACTATTGTACCACAAGTCTTATCCCCATTTCCTTTCGCCAGCCCAGTCCCAACAGATTGGAAATCATTCAGTGGTGATTCTACCTTCCCCCGTCCCATCTGGAACGAGATTTCCTCTTGAAAGCTTGTAAGCCAGTCACTTCTTGCCTTTATAGTCCCCCTCCCCCCATTTTGGGTAGTCATTGTCTACGTTGCCCATCCCTGTCAACCCTGTGTACTGAGTGGGTAGGAGTGATCCTTGATGTAAAGATTTGTTCCCTTTTTTGAGCTACTACACTACATCCATAGGTAAAGTTCATCAAACGGTAGCAGTTTACTCTTTTTTTTTTTCCCTCCCTCATCTTTCTTTTTCTAGTAGAGTTCTTATCATCCAGCCATTGAAGCCAGGTCAAGTGGGGACTATCTGCAAGTATGGGTGCTCTTGTGCATCTCCTCTCACTTCATATCAGCTGGACACTTCACTCTCCACTCTGGTCTTCTGTGGCTATGCCACTGCCTCTGGGCCCAGGAGTCCCCGGGTCTTGCTATACTGCTGGCCATCCAGGTCTCTACCTGGGTTTACATTCCAATAAGTACCAATAAAGAGTTGTGAAACTTTAATTAAAAAAAAAAACATAAACATTCAAGCAAAACTAGTATGTTAAATCCTATCATGTCTACTTCTACTCCCATTTGTTCACCCATGCATACAGCATAAGACACATAGGTAATAAAATAAATGTATTCAACAACTGACTCATTCATACTTTACTAGAAGTGAAGAAGACTTGAAATATTAACTGATAAAGATCGAAGACCACAGCTTTCAATATGAGTTGCACCTCAATGTAAAGAAAACAGAAATCCTCACTATTGAACCAAAAAGTAACATCATGAAAAATGGAGAAAAGATTGAAGTTGTGAAACAGATAAAACATTGAAGTTGTCAAAGACTTCATTTGACTTAGATCCACAATCAACACTCATGGAAGCATCAGGCAATAAATCAAATGATGTACTGTATTAGGCAAATCTGCTGCAAATGACTTCTTTAAAGTGTTCAAGAACAAAGATAGCAGTTTGAGTACTAAGGTGTGCTTGACCCAAGCCATGATAGTTTCAATAGCCTCATAGACATGTGAATGTTGGACATTGAATAAGGAAGACTTTAGAAGAATTGGTTATGGTGTTGGAAAAAATTATGAAAGTACTATGGACTGTCAGAAAAACAAACAAATCTGTCTTAGAAGAAGTATATAGAATGTTCCTTGTAAGCCAGGATGGCCAGACTTTGTCTCTCACATTTTGGACATATTATCAGGAGAGATCAGTCTCTGGAGAAGGACATCATGGATGTCCAAAATGGATGGTCAGCAAAAAAGAGGAAGACCCTAAATAAGATGGGTTGATGATACAGTGGCAGTAAAAATGGACTAATACATAGCAACAGTAGTGAGGATTGTACAGTGGATTGTTATATTGTGCATAGGGTAGCTATGAGTCAGTCAACTTAATGATACCTAACAATGACAGCATACTTTCCTGGACCTCGGCAAGCTGACATTTCTGAAATCTATTGTATGTTGTTGTTATTAAGTGTCATGGAGTTGGTTTTGACTCACAATGACCCTATATGGGATTTCCTAGGAACATCTGGTGAATTTGAACCACAGACCTTGTGGTTCAAGCTGACTTTGTGGTTTAAACCTACCTAGTGGTCCAGTGCTTATCCTACAGTGCCACACCAGGACTCCTATCTACTATATGTTGTTGCTATTAAGTGCTGTGGAGTTGGATCTGACTCACAGAGATCCTATATAGGGTTTTCCAAGGAGTGGCTGGTGAGTTGGAACCGCTGACCTGTGGTTCAAACCAGCCTTGCAGTCCAGCGCATTAACCCACAGTGCCACACCATCTACTATATGCTGTTGTTGTTGTTAAGTTCCATCAAGTCAGTTTTGACCTATAGAGACCCTGTATAGAGTTCCTGAGGAGCGGCTAGTAAGCTTGAACTGCTGACCTTGGGTTTCAAATTGATTAAGCAGTCCAATACATTAACCTACAGCGCTACACCAAGACTCCATTTACTGTATCGTATGTTGTTGTTGTGGTTGTTAAGTGCTGTCGAGTTGGTTTCGACCCATAGCGACCCTGTATAGGGTGTCCAAGGAGTGACTGGTGAGCTTAAACTGCCAGCCACATGGTGCAAACTCACTTTGTAGTCCAGTGCATTAGCCCACAGCACCACACCAAGACTCCTACTATGTGGTATGTTGTTATTGTTGTTGTTAAGAGCCGTCGAGTCAGTTCCGACCCATAGCGACCCTGAACTGGGTTTCCGAGGCTGTAAATCTTTACAAGAGCAGAAAGCTTCATCTTTCTCCCGCGGAATAGCTGGTAGTTTCCAACTGCTGACCTTGTGGTTCACAGCCCAATTTGTCACCACTACGCTACCAGAGCTCCTTACTATGTGGTATAGTGCTATTTAATTCTTATTAAATACCACTGAAGCACTCAAGAAAGAAAAAAATAGTGGATTCACTAAAAAATAAAATAAAAAGAAATGAAATAAAAAGAATTAAAAAGCTACATTAATTTGAATAGTTTTAGGATTGGAACAGACATCTACATTTATTATAATATATGCATTGCTCCTTCTGTAGGAGGTATTTATTTAAATCCCTTCTCACCCTCTTACTTTAGGATGCATAAGTTCAGAGTTACTTATCTTAATGAGGCATCTATATACGAAGGGCTTCACCTGTAGTCCTCCAAAAGAAAAACCAGCCTTCTGTCCTTACGGGGACAGCTGCTCCCACAAGCTCAGTGTTGTATTGATCCTGAACCTCCTTTCAGAGAGAGTCATAGGAATCCTTCCAGGTGAATGATGAGGAGCAGGAAGAAAGGGAGAGAGAAAAACCATTTTTTAAAAAAACTGTTTAAGATTTTATTATGTCTTAGAATGACAGTTCTATCTCAAAGTCCCTGTTCTCAGTGCAATGAAGAATTTGCAAGAGGCCTGATGTAGCTGTGATATGAAACCTCACATTACTTTTTGTCTGGCCAGGGACCTGACTTTATGCACACAAGAGAAAGTAACCATCTAGATGATGCAATGTGAAGAACATCAGGAACCATCCTCCATCTTAAAATGCAGTATTTTGCCTTTGTGATTTATTCCTCCATTTAAAATACCACTTATTAGATGTATTTATATTTGTAGTTTAAATGGAGGCATAAATCACAAAGGCAAATTATACTAAGTTGAATTGGTTATACTGAGATAATGGTAGTTGTTAAGTGCCAATGATTCCATTCCAAATTACAGAGAAAGGTATAGGGTTTGCCTATTGTATAATAGCCAGTTAAATTTAGTTGCATAACATAAAGGATGTTATTAATGTCTATATATACTGTTCTTAAGTGCCGTTGAGTCAGTTCCAAGTCATAGCAACTCCTTATAGGGTTTCTGAGGAGCAGCTGGTGGGTTTGAACTATCCTGGCATGGCACTGCAGGATAATGCGCTGGCCCACAAGGTCAGTTTGAATCAAAAGGCCTAGAGTTCAAACTCAGCAGCTGGTCCTCAGAAACCCTACGCAGGGTGGCTATGAGTTGGAACTGACTAGATGGTGTTGTTGTTAGGTGCCAGCACTTAACAACAACAATAGCACACACACATATATGTATATATATGTTGTTTGTTGTTAAGTATCATCAAGTCAGTTCCAACTCATAGCAACCCTGTTTAGGGTTTTCGAGTAGTAACTAGCAAGTTTGAACCGCCAACCTTGCAGTTCAAACTGACCTTGAGATCAAGCATTTATCCTATGGCACCACACTAGGACTCCACATATGGTGTGGCACTGTGGGTTAATACCAACTGGACGATATATATAGTATATATATACATATATATAGTTTGTTGTTGTTAGGTTCCATCGAGTCGGTTCTGACTCAGAGAGACACCTTATACACAACAGAAGAAAACACTACCTGGTTCTATGCCAACCTGACATTGTTACAGTTGAATCCATTGCTGCTACCACTGTGCCAAACCATCTCATTGGGAGTCTCCTCTTTTTCACTGACCTCCATTTTACCAAACCTGATGTCATTTTCCAGGAACTGGTCCCTCCTAATAGCATGTCAGACGTATGAGAGAACTGTGGCCATCCTGGCTTCTAAGGAGCATTCTGGATGTACTTCTTCCAACATAGTTTTGTTTGTTCTTCTGGCAGTCCATTGTACTTTAACATTCTTCTCCA
Organism: Chrysochloris asiatica; assembly: GCF_000296735.1. NCBI lineage: Eukaryota > Metazoa > Chordata > Mammalia > Afrosoricida > Chrysochloridae > Chrysochloris > Chrysochloris asiatica. The sequence goes on from NW_006408526.1 coordinate 15,411,061, forward strand.
ACACCATAACTCAAATGCATGAATTCTTCTGTAATCTTCTTTATTCATTGCCCAATTTTCACATGCATTTGAGGCTGTTGTAAAGACCATGGCTTGGGTCAGGAGAACCTTAGTCCTCAAACTGTCTTATTTGTTCTTGAACAGTTTAAAGAGATCTTGTGCAGATTTACTTCTTTAAATTGTTCAAGAACAAGCAAATCAGTTTGAGGACTAAGGTTTCTGTGACCCAATCCATGGTACTTACAATAGCTTAATATGCATGGGAAAGTTAGGAGTCCTGCTGTGGCACTGTAGGATAAGTACTCTAAAATAAGGTCAGTTTAAACCCCAAGGTTGGCAGTTCAAACTCACTATCCACTCCTTGGAAACTCTATACAGGGTCACTATGAGTCTGAACCGACTTGATGACACTTAACAACAATAACAACATATATTTATATGGATGTGTGTGTTGGTTGTTGTTGAGTGTCACTGAGTCAATTTCAACACATAGCAACCGTGTCGGTTTCCAAGGAGCAGCTGGTTTGAATTCCTAACCTCGTGGTTAGTAGTCTAGCGTTGCTTCTCCTAAGGTGCCACACCAGGACTTCATGTATGTGCATATATATTACTTCAAAAAATTCATGGAAAAATTGAATTAAAAGGTAATAGAGTTTACCCAAGAATGTTTGGAAGCAGCTCCAAAGGAGCAGTGGTAGATAGTCCTTGTTTCTGTAAAGTAACAATACAATTGGTTGCCTCATTATACCATGATGTCTTCAGGGATGTGTTGTAATCCAGCCTAGACAAAATAAAGCAAAATATTTCTCAGGTCAAAGCAATTGTTGGTGGTTTGTTTGAAGCTTCATATATGCACTGAAAATTAGTCAGAGGAAGAGAGAGGGTCTTCTTTTTCTTCAACGATTGAGCAAAAGTACTACTACAAAAGTCCCTTTGTTTCTATGAGGAAACAATCTGGACAAAACTTATACAGAGATAATATTGGAATCAAAGTGTGTGTCCCATACCTGAAAGCTGAATACTTAGTTGGTTTTCTTTGCCTTTAAAAAAGCCCACTGAGCTGGGTTTTCTGCTGCTTTCAAGTACACATATCTTACAAGATAAAACTTGCTTTTCAATGATCTATTGTGATGTGCTGTGGAGTCAATTCCGACCCATAGCGGTCCTGTACAGGGTTTCTGAGGCTGTAAATCTTCACAGGAACAGAAAGCCTCATCTTTCTCCCACGGAACAGCTGGTAGTTTCGAACTGCTGACCCTGAGGTTAGTAGCACCATGCTACTAGAGCTCCTTGGTAATGCATCATTCAGATTCCAAAGGTTGGGATAGTCTTATTCCAATAGTACTCCACAGTAGTGTAAAGTATACTGTGGAGCAGTTTGGGACAATTTCATAAAGGGAAATACAATAGTGGACACTCTAAAGAAAGAATATACACTTTGTGTCTGGTGTGGCACTGTAGGATAAGCACTGGACTGCTAACCAAAAAGTCAGCAATTCAAACATAGCAGATGCTATGCAGAAATCCTATGCAGGATCACCATGAGTTGGGACCAGCTCAATGGTAGTTAATAACAATACAGGTAAACCAGGGCAAGTAGTCCCCAACTTACAATGGGGTTCTGTTCTGATGATTTTGTCATAGGTCAGTTCTGATGTAAGTCAAATATCTCTATTCTTAGCTTTTTAAATGGTCTTTAATTATCAGTATCTTCATGTATCTTTAATAATGATCATTGGCTAGTGAACATCTGAGAATTATAACATCAGCAAAGTATGTGCTGCAACATTATGTTTATAGTATATTATTAATGATAAGATGTACAAAAAACAAATGGTAATATGAGTAATTCGTTGTAATTGGAATATTTTGTCATTAAGTCAGGGACTATCTTTATTCTCACAAAGTATAAAATATAAAAAAGAAAAAGTAAAACACTGCTATTAACAATACATTGTAATACAGCTAATTTGGTTTTCTGGTATTTAACATTCAATTAAAAAACAAAAGGTTTTCAAATTGAATTATTTGGATTCATGGAAAAATTCATTATTCTGAGTATTTTTATTTTTTCATGAATTAATGAAAAACTTCAACAGACTATGCTGCCTCATGAACTAGTGTTTGCAAAGTATATTTCTAGGTGAGAAATAATTGAATCTATAATATCCATGAGAAGATGAATGTACGACAGACACTTCAGGATTTGGTGACAGTGAATTTGGGTTTCATAAAGTTTGTGGAAGATGGAATTTCAAGATAATGGAAAACTGATCTGTTCTATTAATCTTCACCCAATTCACAATAAAAAGTTTGTTTTAAATAAGCCCCCCCCACACACAAACGCAAAGATAATGGAATTTTCCCATGACCTTTTTGAACCCCCATCATCTGTGCTATATTGAATTAGGACACATATTTGACCTAATTTCTACAAACTCAGCAGTATTTTGAATTGAAATAATTTCTCTAAATCTAAGTAGGGCTGTGTAAGTAATGTAATGCCTGCAGCAGTACACTGACAGGGAACTGCCAGAGGTTCAGTACCGATTCAGATGAAGACATGGAACTAGGGATATTACTGCTGATGTCAGATGGATTTTGACTGAAAGCAGAGAATACCAGAAAAATGTTTACCTCTGCTTTATTGGTGATGCAAAGGCTTTCTCTGTGTGGATCATGATTAACTATGGACAATATTGTGGAGAATGGGTATTCTAGAACATTTAATTGTGCTCGTGAGGAATCTCTACATAGACCAAGAGCCAGTTGCTTGTATGGAACAAGGGGACATTGAATGATTTAAAATTTGGAAAGGTGTGCATCAGGATTGTATTCTTTAACCATACTTATTCAATCTGTAAACTGAGCAAATAACCCGAGAAGCTGGATTATATGAAGAAGAATGTGGTATCAGATTGGAGAAAGGCTCATTAACAATCTGCAGGACTTAAAATACTTACTGAAGAAGGTCAAAGACCACATTTTGGTTTGCACTTCAACGTAAAGAAAATAAAAATCCTCACCACTGGACAAATAAATAACATCATGATAAATGGAGAAAAGGTGGAAATTGTCAAAGACTTCATTTTGCTTGGATCCACTATCAACTCTCATGGAAGCATCAGTTAAGTAATCAGAGGATATAATTGCTTTAGGCAAATCTGCTTCATAAGACCTCTCTCTAAAGTGTTCAAAAGTAAAGATGTCAGTTTGTGGACTCAGGTGCACCTGGCCCAAGCCATGGTATTTTCAATAACCTCATATGCATATGAAAGTTGTACAGTGAATAAGGAAGTCTGTAGAAGATTTGATGCATTTGAACTTTTAGTGTTAGAGAAAAATATTAAAAGTACCTGGGATCTCTAGAAGAACAAACAAATCTGTTATGGAAGAAGTACAGCCAGAATGCTTCTTAGAAGCCAGGATGGCCAGACTTCATCTCTCATACTTCAAACATATTATGAGGATGGACCAGTACTTGGAGATACATCATGTTAGGTAAAGTGGAAGGTAAGTGACAAAGAAAAAGATCTCACTGAGATGGATTGGCACAGTGGCAGCAGCAAAGGTCTCAAACTTAACAATGATTATGAGAATGGAGAGGGACTAGGCAATGTTTCATTCTGTTGTGCATAAGGTGGCTATGAGCCGAAACATAAAAACAACATCAACATTGTAGGTAATGTGGAGATGGCATCTCTTCTCCTGGGCCTTGAAGCTGGGGTCCTATGGTCAGGCATTTCATGGGTTCTTACCAGAAGAACCTTTCAGCTTTAGCTTTTAATGTTTCTTGATACAAGGGCTCACACTTAATCCTTGGGGAAAGACTGAGAAATAGATACCATATTATTTTCTCATTTTTCATCTTTACTCAGTCTGTCTCCTTAAAGTCAAACTACAACTCTTACTCTTCTTTAGCATATGGATCATTTTTCATGCAAATATGTACCCAGGATCACTCTTACACATTTTTCTTAAGCTTACCTGGGCCACATTACAGCATATTTTATACAATTGTCAGGCATTTGGCATTTATCTACCAAAAACGCATGAGTCCATTAGAGCTAAGAACATAGTGAGATGATGTCCAATAATACAGTTAAATTTTGAGTAAGTTCAAATACCCTTAAGGATAAAGCAAATAGAAGCACCAAGATGCACGATAGACATATTGTTGAATATACTCTCAGCTACTTTCTACTGATCAACACACATTGAGTTACATGGGAAGCACAACATAAAAAAGTCTTCAAGATATAACTTAAACACAGCCAGTATTTGTCAATTTAGTCTTGGAGGAAGGTGTCAATGGTTTAATCTTGCACCATTAGCTCTTTGTTGCAACAGCACACTTAATGAAGATACCTGAGACTGAGGCCACCTGAATCACTAACACTGTCAAAAGAGGTTTGCACAGAATTCACTCAAATGCAGTAGGTTCCCTCCCATTCATTTGTAATTTAATAACAGAACATGTGATTTTAAGTTAGCCTCTCAAGCCTTCTGCCTTGAGGGACAAAGGTTTATTAGGCATAGAA
>NW_006408526.1:15415962-15421084 GCF_000296735.1 Chrysochloris asiatica
TCAGGATGTGGGCGTCCCTTTTCACTCTTCTTATTACTTAACTCAGAGTAACTTTCACAGGTGTTGTCTGCCTCCCTGGTATATGGTAGTTGGTATTGATTCTTGCCTGGGTTTTGGTGTTTTATAGAGTGTGATTGTAGCTTGGCTACATGGCAGCAGTTCCTGGCTCTTCTTGTGTAATATAAGGAGAGAAAGAGTCCTCCAAAGGTAGAAGGGGGGGCATAAAACAGCAAAACAGCACCAGTGAAAAAAAACAAGAAAAAAAAACAAAAACAAACTAGACTGAACACTGTAGTCCATAATCACAGAAAAGGGAGAGGAGGGCAAGAAGGGAAGAAAAAAAGTCTGTAGCCTAGACTTTAGTGTCCTCTTTTCAGTTTCTTGCTTTCAAAGCAGCCTGAGAGATTTCAAGATGTCAGTGTTGGTTGTTATGCTCTACCTCAGGCTTTAATTTAATTTTTGGTCTCTTTTGTTTTCAAACTCTCTTTCCCTCTCTACAGCCCTGCCCTGCCCTTTCCCGTATTAAAAACAAAAAAACCGTTCAGGACCTGCTCTTTGGCTGAGTATCTGTGCGCATGCGTGGCAGAAGAACCCACCAGTGGTTAGGGTGGGGGGTGTCCACTTGCTCAGGCTTCCCCTCTAGTCACCAGAATGGAGGTGTGCAGACAGTCGGGGGGTGCCAATGACCATATACCAAAAAAAAAAAAAAAATCAGAACAAAGCAATACTGACAAAGTGTATTGTCCACCTTTGCTCCAGGGTTCCCGCAGCGTTTTTCCGTGGTGTTTCTGCAACCGCGCTTGGTCTTGCCATTTGGTCTCATCCAAGATGTTGGCTCCGGGCCTCCGATCCAGGTAGATTCAAAAGTATGTGATTTCTTACTTCAGCTTCAAGTTCCACTAGCTATAAACCTTCAAACTTTAAATATATTCCTAGCTATGTGGTTCCGAGTTTTGGAGCTCTGCCCTGGATCTGCTTTGCTTGGTATTCTGTGGTATTGCTGATGGCGAACTTCACTGCACCTCCACCCTAGCCGCCATCAAGCCCCGCCTTCTCAGTTGACAGTAAAGGCTTTGGGGAAAAAATTAAAAGAAGATATTTGCAATGAATAATTGGTTTTGTAAAATTCTATCATGTGATTTCCAGCAAAGTTTCTATCACCAAGCCCATATTTTCCACCTTATGACCCTCCCTCTTTGTTTCCAACCTTTGCATTCCAATCACCCATAATCATCAATATATTTTGATTACATGTTTGAACAATTTCAACCTGAGGAAGTTGGTAGAATTCATCAATGTCATCATCACTAGCTTTAGTGATGCTGTGTAAATTTGAGTAATAGTTGTATTAACTAGTCTCCCTGTTGTTGTTGTTGTTGTGAAGTGCTGTCGAGTTGGTTCCAACCCATAGCGACCCAGTATAGGGTTTCCAAGGAGCAGCTGGTGAGCTTGAACTGTCGACCTTACAGTTCAAACGTCTTTGCAGTCTGATGCATTAACCCACGGTGCCACACCAGGACTCTAGTCTCCCTGTTATTGTTGTGTTGTGAAGTGCCTTAGAGTCAGTTCTGACCCATAGTGACCCTGTATAGGGTTTCCGAGGAGCAGCTAGTGAGCTTGAACTGCCGACCTCGCAGTTCAAATGGCTTTGTAGTCCCACTGTAGGCATATGGATATTATCCTATCACAGACAGCACTGTATGTCACGATATATTATTCAAGAAGAATATAATGACATTCTTCTGAATTTGTCTTTTCTGGTACAGTAAAGTACATGATTGTCAGATTCAAAATGGCCAATACCAGTCTATTACAGCTCACTAGTACCTAGGATACTGATCTTTATGCAAATCATTTATTTTTTGACAGATTCCAATTTTGCTAGATTCAGACTTCATACATTTGTGTCCCAGTTTTATAGTGGATGTTTACATCTGTTTCTCCTCATTTTGAATTTTGTTTCATCAGGTAATGAAGGTCTTGAAAGCTTTATTCCATTTGTCATCATGGTCAACTCTTCTTTGAGAAGACAGCTCTTCCTGAGTCATATTTTGAGTGCCCTTCAACCTGAGGGGCTCGTCTTCCATTACTATATTTGACAATATTCTGGTGCTATTCATAAGGTTTCAATATTCAATATTCTGGTGCTGGTAGTGTTATACTGTTATTCATAAAGTTTACAGTGGCTAAAAGGGTTAATGTGCTGGATTACAAAGTTAGTTTGAACCACGAGGTTGGTGGTTCAAGCTCACTATTCCTCAGAAACCCTATACAGGGTCACTATGGGTCGAAACTGATTCAATTGCACTTAACAACAACAACTATTCAGAGGTAACCTGCCCCTTTCTTCCTAGTCTTTCCTAGTCTGGAAGCTCCGATGAAGCCTGTCCACCATGAGTGACCCTACCGGTATTCAGAATACTGGTGGCATAGCTTCCAGCATCACAGCAACACAAAAGCCACCACAGACTATTGAGGGGTGGTAGTGGTAACCAGACACATCTAGCTCTTCTGTGCTCGGGTCATGGAGACTGATGTTCACGTGGTCCATTAGTCCATTGGACTTACTGTTTCCAAGCATCTTCAATTTTCATCACTCTTTTTTCCACCAGACAAAAAAAGAGAGAGAGAGAGACAGATTGCCAGTCATTAGCTTTGAAGATACTAGTCAGGACTATCAAAGTACTACGTAAAACATTGTCTTTATGGATCATGCTGACCATTGGTTCCTCTGAGATTATAGTCCTGATCCCTTAGGCCCGGTAACTCATTCCCTCGAAATGCTTGGTAATATTTTAAAAATGTTTTCATAGCTTTGCCACATGTATTTCCACCACATTCATAAATATGTTTGCAACAGAAGTAAATACTAATGGACAAATATATTTTGTCAAATCTTATATTCATGGATAGGCGCCCATTCAGCCTGGTTGTCTACCCATGTATTTAATCTTAGATCACCAATGTTGCAGTATTTTGCACTTAATAGTGTTTACCTCTGTTACGTTTAACTCCTTGTCACGTCTCCATGACTTTCTTCTTCTTCTGCCAATGTCCCTTTTATTGTGCCTTCTAGTCCTGGTGTGGCGCTGTGGGTTAATGTACCAGACTGCAAAGCCGTTTGAACTGTTAAGGTCGGCAGTTCAAGCTCACCAGCTGCTCCTCGGAAACCCTATAGAGGGTCGCTATGGGTCAGAACCGACTCGACGGCTCTTAACAACAACAACAACAACCCTCTAGCCAGTGAATTACTCCCCCTTTGCTTCCACCCATGGAAACTATCAAAGAATGTTTCTTTTAGTGTGAAAGCCTTTTCTTGATTTTTTTACAGCTTTTGTCCTTTCGTGATGAACTTATTTCAGTCAGCATAACATCCTCCAGGTTCATCTATATTATGAAGTGTTTTGCAGATTCATCATTATTTTTTAACATTGTTGTTGTGAAGTGCCATTGAGTCGGTTCCGACCCATAGCGACCCTGTATAGGGTTTCTGAGGAGCAGCTGGTGAGCCGGAACTGCTGACCTTGCAGTTCAAATGGCTTTGCAGTCTGGCACATTAACCCACAGTGCCACACATTGCATAGTATTTAATTGTGTATATATATCAAAGTCTGTTTATCCATTCTTCCACTGATGGCTGTTTAGGCCAATTCCATCTTGTTGCTATTGTGAATAGTGTTGCAATGAACTTGGGTATACTAATGTCTGTTTATGTTGTGGATCTTATTTCTCTAAGATGTGTACCAAGTAGAAAAGTAGAAGGCTTGCTGGGTCATACAATATTTCTTTCTATAACTTTTTATTGTGAATTGAGTGAAGGTTTACAGAGAAGATCATCAGTTTTACATTCAACAAATTATATGCTTTGTTTCATCTCAATGATTGGAATCTCCTCTATGTAACAACAGTTACTCCACTTCCTCCTTGTGCTTTCTATTTACATTCATTCTACCTACCCTCCCATCCCTTCTCAACTTTGCCCTTAGATTGTATAGTATTTCTAGTTCCAACTTTTGAGGAAGCTCCATACCATTTTCCACAGTGGTTGTGCCAGTTTCCGCCCATCAGTCTCCACACCCTTGCTAACACTTCCAGCACTTGTTGCTTTCTCTTCTTTTGAACTTTGCTATTTATTCTTTGGTGAGATGATACCTTATTGTTGTTTTGATTTGCTATTTCTAATGGCTCACAGGGATGGTGAGACTTCATCTCACATAATTTGGATATGTTATCAGGAGGGACCAAGCTCTGGAAAAGGACCTCATGCTTGGAAAAGTAGGTAGTCAGTGAAACAGAGGAAGATTCAGTAGCTGCAACAATGTACTCAAACATGACAATTATTGTGAGGATGGTTCAGGACTGGGCATTGTATTGTTCTGTTGTACATAGGGTCACTATGAGTGGGAAATGACAAGATGGTACCTAACAATAAAAATAACAACTAAGGCTTGTGAGGTCAGGGTCTTTGTTCCCAAAAGGAATTCTTTCAGGCCCACATGGCAACTGAAGGCAGGAGTCCAGGGCTGGCCAGGGACCAGCTCATTGCATTCTGCTGGTCTGAAGAGGTGGAGTCCGTGCACATCAAGACTGGGGGGTGGTGCACCAGTTCCTGACTCAAAATGGCCCAGCCACCACCTCTGGCAGAGCAGGAGTTGTGTGGAGGTAGGTAAGGGTTAGGGGTGGCCATTCCTCTGTGCACCAGGAGAGTGTGGGAAAGAAGAGGTTTTTTGTCACCTGTCACCAGCGTACATCTGACTTGTCAGGCCAAGTAGATCCAGTGTTGCTGGCAAAGGTTCAAGATGGCCATGCTGAATCAGGCCAGTCACCACTTCACCCATCTGTCTCTTTTGCCGCCTAGTTGAGCTTCTTCTCCTGGTTACTATTTAATTTACTTCTCTTCCTTCTTTCTGAAGCTCAGGGTTCCAGAATTACAATCTGCATCTGTTTCATCTGGTCTCACATATCTTTGTTGTAGGTAATCTGTGGAGCATGTCTGCCTAGTCTGCCATCTTGATGGATGTTTCTTCTATTATTTTTAAATTCCTTTTCAGAGTAGCAGCTGGTGGGTTTTAAACACAGACCTTGGATTAGCAATCCAGTGTTTATCCCACAGCACCATTAT
>NW_006408526.1:15421184-15448438 GCF_000296735.1 Chrysochloris asiatica
TTCACATATACATATATGTAGAGTCCTGGTGTGGCATTGTAGGATAAAGGTTGATTTGAAACACAGTTTCAGTGGTTCAGATTCATTAGTTGTTCCTTGGAAACACCATACAGGGCTGTTATAAGTTGGAACCTATTTGACAGCATTAACAGCAACAACAATGATACATATATCTGTGTGTGTATATAAACATATAAAGAGGCCTGTGGCACAGTGATTAATGTTCTCAGCTAATAACACTAACATGGTTTGAACCCACCAGCTTCTTGGCAGGAGAAAAACATGGCAGTCTGCTTCCTTAAAACATTTACAGCCTAGGTCATCCTAGTGAGAAGTTCAAATCTGGGCAGTTCTACTCTATCGTCTAGTGTCACTATGAGTCAAATTTAACTCTATGGCAAGAAGTTTTTTTTTTTTTTTGGATACACACACATCTATAGTCCACACACACATAAATGGCTTTTAACAACAGGCTTGTCTTCATCCATATAGTAATATATTCATTCATCTAGTCCCCATTTGTTATTTTCTACTCACTTATATAATTAGCTATTCATTAACAGTGTGAAAAAATAAACTAAAAAGAATCCACAAACTTGTCTTTTTGGCATCATTTATTGATTTAAATATTTTATAAGTGACAATTTGGATTGATAAGGTAAATAAATGCATGGCAGACAGCTTTTAATGAATTATGTAAATATAACACACAACCATCATGTCCAATTTGCTTTCTAAGAATTTCGGCTTTCCATCACTCATTTTTCATATACAAATTTGCCTTATCTGGCAGTCTGTAAATACAAAGACATTTCGTATAATGAAACATGCTATTTACATTGTGCATGACTTTTAATAGTAACAAATAGAAACAATCAAAACAAGTAAAAAGTGGTGTTACATGAAAAACAAAGAAGATACAGTGGATGCTTATCATCTTATAAGTGCTCACATACATTTACATGTACTATTATTATTAAAATTCTAATGAAAGGAGGCATATTTTATCATTTCAATGAGAAATAAAGGTTCTCTAAACCTGTACTACTGGATAAAGGAAAACATTAGAAAATAGAATGTGAAACACCAAATGAAACTTTATTTTAAATGGTACAGGTTGAAGGTATGCATTCAATTGCTTTTAGAAAACAAAAAAATAGTTTGACATTTCAAAATATATGCAGTTTAACCATGCCCTACAGATATATTAGTATATTTATCTGGTATTATTTGATGACACTGTAATTTATGTTTCTGATAACTAGATTTTTAAAAGAAATGTTTCACAAAGTATAATCTGATAGTAAAATAGCAGATGTACAATATTATTTACATTGCAAGCCAAACAGAGAATTTAGACAACAAACCAATTGGCCAAAATGTTAAAATAATTCAGATATCTGGTTAGTTATAAACTACCCCATGCAGAGGAAGCTGGCAAAGGGCTAGTACATTGTAACTGTGTATTAACTAAGTTGGTTGTGGAATGTTTCATGGAAATACACTGGGTGTTTGTCTGATGCATTAGAAGGAGCAGGATTAAATTTGTTATCTGAAGGACTGTTTAGGAAATGAGACCCTTTGGTTTGTAAAATGGCTACTCACAGTTGAAGAGTCAGAATTCAGGTAGGTTGATATTGAAATGAAAAATTTTATGTGTTATTTTTGGAAAGCACTTAACTGAGACATTTTCAAAGCATAACGAAAAAGCTTTTCACTTGGTTAACAAAGTTATAATATAGTTACAGGCAGCGGTTTATAAAACTTTAGGTTTTTTCCATGGCCAAACCTCAGGAAGATTTTTATTTTGTTGAAGAATGAAAAAGCTATTCGTCCAACTCAACTCTAAGAAAGATCAGAAAGTATTTCTCCCTATAGACCATTTTTCTATTTTAACCTTATCCTGACTTCCCTGGTAGTCACAGCCTGCCATGTTGACATAAATCCATTTCTGTATTGTTGGAGTAATCTTTGTTTACCTCTAAACTATTAAATGAGACAATAATAATTTTGCTTAACTTATAAATTTGGAAAATCTGGGCCTTAAATATGAATTCAACAGGATGAAACAAAAAAAAAAAAAAAAAAAGAGAGCAATAATAAAATAATGAAGGAACTGTGGGTTATAGCTGTTCAAATTTCATTTTAATGTCTTTTCCTCAACCATAGTCCTCCTATTTTTACATTATTATGAAATGTATTATTTCCCAAGAAATAGAAATGGTATAAGCATTGGAGGTCATGCTTCTTCATTTGAACAAGTATGAAGATTGTCTATCATTACAAATTCACACAGAATACATCAAAAGATCTGTAGTTTTCTCAAGTATCAATTTGTGTGGTAGCTGTGTCTTCCTCACAATTTCAAAACAAATGAGTTAATATGGAGTAGATAAAAGCAGATGAACATTAAAAGTCTTCCTTTTTTTAATTTCTCCGATTTGTTTTCCCTCTGAGCCTTCCTTTCCCTAACTATAAGCTGTTAGAGTTGCTGACACCTGAGATTTATTGCAAAGAAGTCAAATGAGAAATGAAAACCAAAGTTGAAATAGTATCTGACTTACAGAAGCATACGTTTCCATAGAAGAAAAAGCTGCATTATTTCTATACGATTTAATTTTAACGATCATTAATAAATTTATGTTATGGAAACTGCACGTTAAGTGGTTTGGAAATAATATGAACACACAAGTACTAAAAAAAAAAATAGCATTTTTAGTTTTAGCAATGAAAGATTATTTTTATCATGTACAAGACTTGTTCAAAGACAGTTTGCATAAGTATTCGTGTTGGGGTATCTAAAATGGAAGGATATTATTCTGCCTTCCTCACTATTACTCTTTTAAATTAGATATTTGATTTATTTTCCTTTATGAATATGCTATTCTACAAATGTTTGAATGTCCCCTGAAGAAAATGGCTTTGGAGTGGGATTTGAAAATGATTGATCCCTTAATAAATCATAAAGTGATCGAAATGTGTCTTTTGTATTTGTAAGAACATGGTTGTCTCTTAATTCTGGTGAAGAAGTCAGAGTTTGGTTATTAACAGTTATCTGAATATAGCATAAAACTACAAAGATATAGAGAGCTAAGGAATAAGGAACACATTGTATATTGCTTTCTCAATATATAAACTTAATGGCAATGTTTTCCAACCCTCAAGAATGAACTCAAAACACCATGTTATGCCACTGAGTTATAAAGATGCTACATAGGAAGCAAGATATCTCACAATAAAAGCCAGTAAAATCAGGTAACATTTGGTATATCCCCCTTACGGGGAAGCAATTTTCAGTAAAATAATTTCCCTACAAATAGAAGCTTATTTTCTACTTCAGTCCTTAGCAGTGTGGCACCAAAATGAAATACTATTTAAAATTTGTTGTTGTTGTTATTAAGTGCCATTGAATCATTACAACCCTGTATAGGGTTTCCAAGGGGTGCCGTTAGCAGTCCAGTGCTTATCCTACAGCACCACAGTAGGACTCCATTTAATAATAGGATATTTTTAATGAAAATATTTTTGGGGACTGAAAATAAGAGATTGTAAAAAAAAAAAAAATCAACACTGATACTTCTTGAGAAAGTCTTAAATTCAAGGAAAAAGAACAACATAAATACTTTCCATAGACCATGTTTCTCATAACTGATGAAACCTCTAGAAGCCACAGTTCCCACTCTCTTTCCTTTTTACCTTCTTATTTTACTAATCCATAAAGAATTCAATAATGTAAAATTAAAAAAGGGAGACCACAGCCCAGATAATAAAAATGCTGTTTTAATGTATCCTAGAAAAATGAGAAAGAGAGAAATGACTCCGAGGGGGAGGGAAGAAGAAAGCGAATATGGGGATAAGGAGAGGAAAAGAGAAGAGAGAGAGGGAGGGAAGAAAGAATGCAAAAAGAGGAGCTGAAGTTACTGACAAGCTTGAAGGACCTCATTAGTTTACTGCACATAGTATCTATACTTGGAGTGCCGGGGTTGCACAGTGGGATAATGCACAGGACCGCAAGGTTGGTTTGAAGCAACTCAATAGCACTTAACAACAACAATATCTATACAAATAATCAATTCGTTTTATACCCACCCAAAGCCTTATTCAGAAACAATATTATATTCTGTTGATGCTCAAGTCATAGTCACACTTGACATTTGGATTCCTGCATGGTTTCTCATACTAACATTTCATTAGATCATGTAGCAAATACTAACTGAAAACATAGTACCTAATTTTACCCAAAGAAAAGAAATTCTGCACTGGTAGAGACATATAATGTCAGAAGTCCTCCTCCACCTCCTTGAAATAGATTAATTCTGATGAATGTATTTCTCATTATTTTTTATGTCCTATCAAAGTTTTATATGATGAACATATTTGAATTTGAATACTGTGTTTAAAAAGCTTTCATCAGTTTTCCCATCTGTTTTCAGCTTTCTTTAGGTTAACAGGGTTGGACCACAGACATAATTGTAATGGGGGCAGAGTTTTTTTTGTCTCCCTTCTTCCCTTACTATGTCCCTTTTCTCCTCTTTGTTGTATTCTAGCTGATCCCAGCTGAAGAGTTTCCTATGAGCTCATAAAATTTGGAGAAGTCCTATTGTCATTTGGTCATAGCACTTTATTAGGAGAACTATTTCAAAGGTAAAAAAAAAAAAAGTACTTTTAAGAATCAAAAGAAAAAGCAACAAGTATTCATTATTCTAGGTCACTACTGAGTTTCACAACTAAAAAAGGATGATTTACAGATGCCCAGTGACAGCGTGGTAGCTTCATAGAATATGCACTGGACTTCAAACAATACCAATAGTTCGAGCTCACAAGCTGCTCCATAGGAGAAAGATGAAGCTTTAAGGAAGCCCTCAAAGATTTAAGGAAACCCTATACGGTGTCACAAGGAGCTCTGGTAGTGTAGTGGTTACAAATCAAGCTGAGAACCTTAAGGTCAGCAGTTCGAAACTACCAGCTGTTCCGGAGAGAAAGATGAGACTTTCTGCTCCTATAAAGATTTACAGCCTCGGAAACTTTGTACAGGGTTGCTATGAGTTGGAACCGACTCCATGGCACATAACCACCACCACCATATGGTGTCACAGTGAGTCAAGATTGACTTGATAGAACTTAACAACAACAAATAACACACCTGAAACTAATGTCAAGGATAGGAGTAATAATTCTGGCGACCATCTACTGATAATTATCTTTTAACAAAATCCCAAGAAAACAAAACAAAAAGCCTCAACAAAACATGAATCCCTCTGAATTACTTTAGATAATTATATAGTCATCTAGTTTACTTAATCCTTAGTGTCTAAATTAGAACTATCCTCAGTTTGGTTTTTTCCTTGAGAAAGCTTTTTAGTCAGAGAGTGCAGAATTCATCTGAGAATCACAAATAAAGATAGGATTTGGTTTCAACATGGTAACTGACTCTCACAGGGCAAAAAAAGAAAAAAAAAATAATTTTTTTTTGTCCGCTATTATTTTCCTAACTTGTAATTCTGATTAAAAATAATTCAAATTTTATTTCCATACATTTCCCATCACAGTTTCTGGTCTAAGCAAACAACTTGAATTTATTGATGGTATTAATTTGGCTGTGACATTGTAGATAAGCTCTGGACTGCAAGGTTGGTTTGTACCGCAAGGTCGGTAGTTCAAACTTGCCAGCTGCTCCTTAGAAAACCTACACAGGGTTGCTGACTTGACATAACAACAACAACAAACAACATTTAAGTGAAAAAATCTGTAAATGATAATAAGAGGCTACCTCACCACTCTTATCTCCATGTTTCCTACAGACCACACCAAGTGTTGCAGGGAGTCTCCTCAGCGCAGCTCCAAAGCAGCCAGCAGCCAAAGCCTCATGTGAGAACACTGAAGAGGAATTTGGGATAGAGTATCTTGTTGCTGTTGCTAGGCACCAATCAGTTCATTATCAACTCAAAGTGATCCCATATGATAGAGTAGAACTGCTCCATTGGGTTTCCATTGGGTTTTCTAGGTTGGATTCTTTAATGGAAGGAACTCTGGTGGTGTAGTGGTTATGATCGGGCTGCTAATCTCAAATTTAGCAGTTCGAAAATACCAGCTGTTCTGCAGGAGAAAGATGAGGCTTTCAGCTCTCAAAAAGATTTGCAGCCTTGGAAACTTGCAGGGTTGCTATGAGTCGGAACCGACTCCATGGCACACCACCACCTTTTTTTTTTTAAATCGGAACAGATAATCTCTCAGTTAACTGACAAGTACACAATCACTGTACAACCAGGACTCCTTGGAATATAGTATGGCCCCCAAGTAATTTTAGAGATTTTGATTTGGAGATTTCAGAATACTCAGAAAAATTATTTCCCACTCTTTGTGATTAAATTTCCCAACTAGGGAAGTCTAGTCCCAAGTCTAGTGCATAACTTCTAGGCAGTGAAGCTGGAGGAATTATCTTTAGAAATGAAGGTGGTGCAAAGAAAAATTTCTTTACATTTTTAATTTCACCCCCATTGAATACTTTCCTTTCTCATTCATATCTAATGATATTTAATAGACCAAAATATATTTAGTAGATTCTCCTTTATCTCTGAATAGAGAAAAGTCCACAGAGGAAGACTGAATGTAACCTAATTCCTTTATTTTAAAAATATATATGAAAAGAATCAGAAATGAGTTCCTCAGCTTTCTATTTCATTTCTATACTCTTCTCTGTTTTGAAAAACTAAGCCACTGTACTTGCGCCGCATAACAATCTGATGTGCAACTTCATTGGTAAACTGGAAGGATACATTCAGTGTAATCCAATAGATTCAAGTTCAGCATTTTCCTTACTTATGAGCAGTCAAGATCATGCTAATTAATGGTTCAGAAACAAATAATAACAAAATAAAAAAGGCAACTGCCAAACATGTGCCAGTGAATTTTTGATTCACTGTTCTGTTCTGTGTTTATAGGATAATGTGTCAAAGTGTGGTCAGGAGTATGCTAATTTTAGTTCTTGCTATGAGAAACGGGAAGGTAAAATACTACCAAATCCACTCTCAATTCCCATTGTGTTCAGATTCTTGGGGAGGTTACCTAGCTAGGCAATAATCTTATTTAGAGGCTAAGGAATTTAGTCTAGATTTATATGATTTTGCTAAATAATAACCTGATGTATTATTCAGTGTAACATGAGTTTACCAGTCATTTTTAGCTATAATCCTAATACAAATATATCTAAATGATGGAAGGTAAATTTTACTATTAAATGATCAGTTACATGTGATCGAAAGGTAGAAGTAAGACTAACAATACGAATGATTGAAATCTGCCATCTTTAGCACTATCAACAAAATAACTGAGGTAAGGGTTTGTTTTTAATATGACTTCCTAATAATTTTCAAACATACAGTAACTATACTACAAATTATTTTCATTCAATCATATTCTGAAGTCAAATACTATTACACTTAATAAATATTGGTGTAGCCCTCATAGATGACAGTGATAATGACTTCTTTTGATGTCTGATGATTCATCTTCCAGGACCTTATAAAACCTTAACCAACATTTGAATTAGTTAACTTGTCCCAATATGCATCTATATTTTTCAAAGTCTACTTTCTCAACTTACTCATCCAACCTGTGTTCTACTTTCCTCATTTATCCAGCTTTAAGTACTCCTTACCATCATATACTATAAAGATGTGAAGATATGGGCAACAATACACAGACAAATATCTTAAGAGGAATAGAAATCATACTATGAGTCATTCAAAAAATTTTACACTAGAAATAATCTGATAGCAGTTATATTCATTACTTTATAGTATGTCTGCAAATGAATGATTGCTAAGTAAATGACTAAGTATGTCATTTGGTCAGATATTTGTTGTCTGAGTCATCACTTGCTGTTCATTTTGCTATAGTAGAATGCTGGCATCTTTGAAAGTCCACACCAGCTATATTATTGCTTTTATAAAGTATGTCTCTATTTCCCCAAAGGTTCTGTGAAGTATCTAGAAGTGTAAGTTTCATATGGCATCATCACCATGGCTTAAGTTATTGCTTGAAAAATTGTTATAAGGTATTGCTAGGAAATCATTGTAGAAGAAATGTACACATCAATGTGAAAAGCACATAGTGAGACTAAGTATTAAGTTAGTGTCTTTTTGTAACAAAAATCAGAAGTAAGATTCTCGTGTGACATTTACGCCTGTGTCCAAAAGTTCATAGTTCATACCTCGGTGGTGAGGATCAGCAAATACTGTGATATACTGCACAGTAGCTAAGAAAATGATACCGCATCTAGTATGCCTAATAGCCCTATAGTGAGCAATATTCATCCCTCATGCTTATCAGTGTTGACTTCTGTCTTTACTAATTTTGAAGACTCGTGTTCAAAAAGCAGACCATAATTTGAAGCCAATACTAAAATTAACACTTATGAAAGAAATAATGATATGAAGCCCAGTATTTAACTCTTCAAACTTAAGACCAATGAGATAAAGCCTACATCACACTACTTAAGTAACTGAGATTATTTGAGCAGTCTTCAGTGGTTCTCCTATCTGGCTATATGTCGATATTACCTATAGTGGTTCTAAATACAGATTCCCAGACACTACCTGAGACCTAGTGAATTTAAATCTCTAAGTGTAAAGCCTAATAATTTGTATTTTTTAAAAGCTTCCTAGGTAATTCTTATAAAGACAGCCAGATACTTCTAGGTTTAACAGCTAAACCATTGTACTAGATCATTTCTTAATATGAATGGAATGACAATGAGGCACTTGACTGAAGCCATGATCTGGCCAAAACATATTAAAATAAAGACATGACTTTTACTTCTCTACCTCTTAGTCCCTCCCCAAAAGTCATGTAGCATCTATATTCAAGAACTATACACACACATACATATGCAATATACCAACTAAGAATATTCATTACTTTATAAAACTGTTTTACAATGTGAGATTAACTATGATTCTCCTGTGTTACAAATGTATAAAAAACTGTTTCTATTTGAAAAGAAGGAAGGAAGGAAAAAAAGGAACACAGGTAGGAAACAGAAAAGTTTCAATTGTTTGAATCAAGTGTGAGGAAGGAATTTTGCACACTATCTCAATATACTGCGACAGGATTCTGTTAATCTGTGTATCAGCGTCTGTTCTTTATACACCACCAGGAGGATCCTGAAAATGAGTCACAGCTAAGTCAAAATACCCATTTAACAATGAAATTTGTTCCGTTGTGTTAACACAATCTATGTGCATGTTAAATCAGCAGATTGTGAATTAGGTATATTCATGTCAAGAGCTGTCCATAAAAATTCATCATTCAGACCAGAATATATTAAAATTTAATAAGTCAATCCCTCATGCATTATGTTTTTCAGACTCTATCTAATAAAGTATGCTTTCAGACACTTCTGAAATGACACACTTTTCTATAGTGGAAGGTTATAATAATAGAAATTACCCGACTACATTATGAGGCCTGAGTCTTTGATGTGAGTTTCTAGATATAGTTGACTGAAAGGCATCTGGTGATCCCCGAACCTATTCAGAGTCATGTATAAACAATTCCAAAGGAACAGTCAGTGAAGGTACATGAATTGTTTGGTGTGAGATGGTATTATAAATAAAACAGAGACTAGAGAAGCTGCAGATGTGAGCAATGTCCCCAGCAGACTCGAGAAGTGTTATGTTCATTTCAGAAGTGCACTGTTTCTCAGACCTGGCATTGTGGGTCTTCCTTTTGCTTGAAGTAGACATCAGCAACTCTCTCTGTGGTCATGTCAATCTCAGAGGCACAAAGAGAATGGTGATGGATGGCCGGGCTTGAAATAGTTTCTAATGACAACGTGGAGTAAGAGAGGGTCTGGAACAGGCTTAGTGCTCAAAGTGTACAACAAGACAAAAGCCTATGGATAGAAGCTTTCATTTCTGTGTTAATCGTGTACAAAAATCTTTCCAGAACAAGTCAGGAAACCAAGGGGTCATCAATAAATATAAGCAATGATGATCATGAGTTCGTTCTTTATCACAGCTTCAACTATACTATTTCAATCCCTAACAATAGGATTTTGGACAAAACAGAATCTGGTGGGTTTTGAAACTCTCTGTGTCTCTGTGTCTTTGCCTTCTACACCTGTCAGTTTTATTTTGCTTTATTGCTAAAACTCTTTGGAGAAATTTGTAAAATTAAAATTCTTACTGAACACATGAGTGCAGTTTTATGTTATTATTATTATGTTTTGCATTTTTTTTCTGGAAAGGTGTACACTTTCACTATGAAACATATGATCCTGGAACCATAATCACTGCAGAAGAGGATGACTTGGGAGATCAGGAGAGATAACATTTGAAAAGCTAAACCCACAGATCTGCTCTCAAGCCTCAGTCATCACTGCCTGGCTCAGAGTCACAACAGAGCATAGTGCACTTTGTTGTTGTTGTTAAGTGCTTTCAAGTCAGTTTCAACTCATAGCGACCCTGTATAGGGTTTCTTAGGCATGGCTGGTGAGCTTGAACCACTGACCTTGCGATTCAAACTGACCTTGTAGTCCACCGCATTAACCCACAGTGCCACATCAGGACTCCTACAGTTCACTAGACTCCACATTTAATCAGACATTAAAAAGGAAACCCCAAATAATTCAAAATATAAAAGAAGAGATTAATACAGAGGCATATTTTAGACAGTTGGGTTACCTATTGCTTAGAAGTTATTTCTTTTCTCCCTTTTTACAACATAGCATAGAGTATGATTATTTTTACTTTTGTTATGGATAACATTACCTATTAAAGTTCACACAGTAGATCCTGTGCAGTAGATTTTTAGTACATATTGGGGGGTTCTAAGTGTGTTAAATAACGGACTTATCTGCAGACCATGACAGTCATTCCATCAAAATGATATTGATGCCCATGATACTTTGATACTTTGACACTGATGGTTACTTATCAAGTGCCTTCTTCAAATTTGAAAGAACATTAAAACAGGGGTGCTGTGGGCACCAAACTATATTTAAAAGTACTCCTTTTAAGTTTATTCTATTTCCCTCCATTTAATATCACTCTATATCAAAGGGGGCATCCATTTTAATTCCTTTTAATCTGATACATTAAAATGTACAATGCTCATAATAGTTTACTATAAATGAGAACCCAGTATAGTCATCAGATGAAACAGCAAATGGCACCACACTCTTACAGTCATGGTTTCGAATGGAGGATATGTGGACTTGATTTTGTAAGACCAAATTGCCATAGAATACAATTATATAATGCTTTGTCACACACAGCTTAAATTTTATGACTGCAGCTAGAATGAAGAGACATTTTATGCGATACCTTATAAACGCACATAGCAGTGGTGTAACCTATAATAATCAGCTGTGCTAGGTTGACAAAATGGCAACCAATTAGACCACTGCCTCACACTATAGCTTCAAAGACACACTTATACTGCCCGAAAGCTGTAGTTCGCTTCCTGTCTCTGATCTATAACAGAACTCTGACATATTCTTCAAAGTGAAGTTTGTGACAGTGTAAATGGCTAGCTATTTCTTATCTAAGTAAAATCATATGAACTAATATAGAGTGTGTAATTCTTGTGACAAATTGAGGGTATTCACTGTATACAACTCTTCGCTGGGGCCCAATGGTCAATTACTAGATAAAGGAGTGGTTTCCAAGGATGATTTTAAAATACACTTTCCATAGAAATGATTAAGGATAGAGAGAATAATGATATGTTTAAAATAGTTACTTAGACAAATCCTCACAGAAAAACAGAGAAATAGATTGCACGATTCCTGAAAGTCCTTTTAGCTTTATAGTTAAAAAACAGTGTTTAATCACTAAAATGTTTATTGATTTAATAAGGGTAAATAACTTCAGAGAGCTTGTGTCTCTCCCCACGCTCCTGTGCTAGAAAGAATCATCAGCTCAGCAACATAGTTAAGGGGGTTCTTAATGTCAGCTGAAGATTGAGGTGTTCCTACATTGCTGTGTCCACACTGGCTGATCCCCAGCCTCATGAAGCACTGAATTTTTCCTTCAGTTTCCTGAAGAGACTCCTTTGTGAGTAATTACTACCACTGGAATACCTAGTCCTCAGCCTACACAACCTCACATAGGTACCTTGGCCTTCTATTCCCTATATGATAAAAAAGAGACTTCTTCCGAAGGAAGAGGGGGGCACAAAAGAATTCAGATTAACCAGGGCTTATGCCCTGTTGTCTCCACATGAAGAATGCTGCACTAACATCCTCATAAACCCCAGGATGAAAACAGAGCTCAATAATTATAAAAGTAAACGTGATTATAACAAATACTTTGCATATCTATAAATGTTTTATAGACACACACTTAGAGTACTAAGAAGCTTTGATTCAGCCTCCAAAACTACATTGGAAATGAATTCTGTTCCTTAGCTGGGTGTGTCATGATCCAATAATAATGCAGCCCAAATCCTTGACCTGATAAATATACTGCATTCAGTACACATTAGCTATGCATGAGTATGCCTACCAGGGTAAGAAAATGGCCACTCCAAGGTTTCAAGGAAACAAATGCTTCCAATTCATTAACCTCAATAGAAATGTAGGTTTTATATATGATGCAAATGTGAAAGTTCTGGACACATTGTGCTCCTGATTTCAGGGTGAGTCTGGGATAATAATCCCATGCAGTGTTGAGTAATGGGAACAGGTCTGTCTTTATTTTAGCAGAACATGTGATAAAAACTTATCTGTAACTATGGTGATTACCCGTTCTGCAATGTTCTGAAACTACTTAAGCGTTCATGAAGATGATTCACTGAGTTTAAAAGTCAATCAATCAAACTGTAGATGAACATTTTTTTCTTTCAAACTCAAAATTAAAAAAAACCACACAGATTCTCCTTTGGATTGTGTAGGAAGGAACCACATTTTTGGTAAAATGTGGCACCTATTCTTCACTATTGCCAGTATCACCCTGTAATTTACTCCCAAGAGTGGCAATTATCCCTTAGGAAGAATCATTAGGAGAAGAGAATGAGGAGTGGATACTAACCTGTCATTTAGTAGGCTATTGTTTAACAGAATGCAGCTTAGCATGTTGTAGAAACTATGTATATTTATAAGTAATCAATTGAAAAATTCCAATGTAGCAAAACATTACATTTTAACAGATACATTATTATAAGAGGGTAACAAGACTTTTCCTTAATCTTGTTTATGGATATATCTGCTACTAAGGAATTCCATTTTGTCTGGATTCCAAGCCACAATAATTAAATCTAAAAGATATATTTGCTAAACAGACATACAATGCTTTCTCAGCAACTGAAATCCTTGGTGATTTGTATTCTCATTGTAAGCACTAATCTAAATAAGTAAGACTATATGAGATTAATAGTTTAGATTATATAATATACCAACTCTACAATAGCAGTTTCTGAGATTCTAATAACTGTGTGAAATGGAAATATTGAGAAGAGACATGTATAAAAATAGCTAGTATCCCTATAATATTTTGAGTTATAGTTCTTCCTGCTGGGAAGGTTACCACACTGCAATCATATATGTATGAAATGTCTGTTAAGGAAAAAAAAAATGTAGAAAAGATTCCTTAACTACCAACTCATTAAATGTAGGAATATATAACCAAAACTGGCTCTCAAAGGTGATACAAATATATAGGGAAAGATATCTGTACGTGTGACAAAGAAAAAAACATGGAATCTATTTATTGGATATTTTCAAAAGGGCCCATATTTGTTATATATATATATATGTGTGTGTGTGTGTGTGTATACATATATATATCCCAAAACACTCACATAGATAGACAGACCTCATTTCCCTCTGCCCTCCTATTTTTTGTTTGCTTTGTTTTTAATTGACAGTCATCACCTCTGTTTTCTAGATTATTGCCTTACATAACACAGAAAACTCGCTGCTTGTTTTCAACCAAGCAGCAAAGAGAAACACTCTCTTTCCACTCTCCTGTCTTGACCCATGTTCTGGGCTTGTGCTTTTTGGAGGAAAGAGTCTTTGAGCTGTAGCAGGTTTCAGAGGCTTGTCTCCCGGAGGAACATCGTGCCAATGTTGTAGGAAACCTTTTTTATCCTCGATGAAGACAGAGAAGGCTTGGGCTGCTTTGGACCAGTCCTTACCTCCAGGAAGTAGCAGATCCCAGGGATTTCCTTTGGAAAATTGTCTGGAAGCTCTTCACGGGATCGAGGAATGAATGTGAAACTTTCTTCCCGTTTTAATAATCTAAAAAGAAAAGATAGAAAATATGAATCAAATAGGCAGAGGAAATGCAAATAAACCAAAATTTTAAAGGGATGGAAAATTCATGTTAGCACACACATTTCTTTGTGCAGACACGCCTCCTTTGTTGTTGTTGTTAGGTGCCATCCAGTCGGTACCGACTCATAGCAACCTTATGCACAGCAGAATGAACATGCCTCCTCAGTAGTCGAAATACTAGGAAAGGTAATTTCTCAGGGAATCTCCTTTCTTGTTAGAATAATAACAAAGCTGTTCCTGGCACAGTTTGAAAATATTTGTTCAAGTTTAAATTTTTTCTCCAAATATCGCTACTTGAAAAAATTTGTCCAAGTTGTATTTTTCCCTTTACAAAGGACTAAGCATACGAGATTTACTCCTGTTCCTACAACCTTCTAGAGCACTTTGGAATATTTTGTAGATTTTCAATAAGCATGAAATGCATGCCAATCAAGTAAATTTAGTATTTAGATTTATAAGCAGCATTAATGATTTCAGAGTCTGTGGTATCTGCAGACTGATTTCTAGCAATATATATTTTCAAAATGCACCAGCATTTACAGGTCAAACAGCTGGAGTTTTCTTTCGTTTTGCTGGGTGTTGATGAGTCAGTTCTGACTCATAGTGATCCTGTGTGGCAAAGCAGAGCTGTAACCTAGGTTTTACTTGAGTATAATTTTTAAGGCAAAAGATTGCCAGGACTTCCTCCCATGGAGTCACTGAGTGAGTTAATACCCATAATTTTTTGGTTAGCAGCTGAGCACTCAACTGTTGCATCACCAGAACTCCTTCTTCCTGTCTAGTCATACCGAAAGACTCTTCCAGAACACTAATAGTGGAGGAGATTCATTCTTTTACCTTCTTTAGTTCCATGAAGTGAGCTCTGGTAGTGTAGTGGATTATGAGCTTGGCTGCTAACCACAAGGTCAGCAGTTCGAATATACTAGTTGCTCCATGGGAGAAAGATGAGACTTTCTGCTCCCATAAAGATTTATAGCCATGGAAGCCCTATATAGGGTCTCTATGAGTCTGAATCGTCTCGGTGGCACATCACTACTACCAATTTCATGAAACGTTCCGTTTGTTGTTGTTGTTAAGTACCATGGAGTTGGTTCTGACTCATAGTGACCCTGCACACGGTTTCCGAGGCTGTAAATCTTTGCAGGAGCAGAAAGCCTCATCTTTCTCCCGCGGAATGATTGGTAGTTTCAAACTGCCAACCTTGAGGTTAGCAGCCCGATTCGTAACCACTATACTACCAGAGTTCTTTGGTAATGGATAATTCAGATTCCAAAGGTGGGATAGTCTTATTATCCAATAGTACTCCACAGCCATATCTAAAAATGTGGTCTAACAATTCAATTAAATTCAACAACCCTTCATGATTGCTTTTGTTGCCCCTTACCCACCAGCAAACAAACAAAAACCCTCCTAGACTGATACTCTTGTGGATATAATGGTAAATACAACATAGTCTCAATGGTACAAAAGGTTAGCATGCAGTTGACTCCTAACCCAGAGGTTTGCTGTTAGAGTTCAGAGAGGGGCACCCCAGAGGAAAAGCCTGGTCATTTACTTCTGAAAAAATCAGCTATTGAAACTCTATGGAGCACAGTTCCCTTTTGATCTACATGAGGGTGCACAGTTTACTTGAAGACAAATGATAAAAGACCACTATTTTATTCTCATAAAAAGGAACATGAAGTAAAGAAACAAGGAAACTAAATCAGAGTAGTAAAAAGCAGAGTGGACTAGATGTCATTAGAAAGATAGAAATAAAAAGTGACGTGAGAGGAAAAATTTTGCAGCTGAGAGAACCACAGCATGCTATGGATGAGATGTTATTTAAAGATGAGCAGTATTTCAACACAATCGAAGGATGAGAAACAAGAAAATTATGAGCATGATCAATGATATTCCAAATATTGACAACATTTCACAATGAGAGTTAAGTCTAGAGCAATAGATGAAGACAAACTTGTTGAAGACTAGTAGTTGAGACTTTATTTGGAAGTCACTTCATAGTAAAATTCACCATAATTTGTTAAAACAATTCATCCTTCTAATCTGGGTTAATGTTAGTTGTTGTTGTGAAGTGCCTTTGAGTCAGTTCTGACTCATAGCAACCCTGTGTAGGGTTTCCAAGAAGTGGATGGTGAGCTTGAACCACCAACCTTTCAATTCAAACGGACCTTGCAGTCTAGTGGATTAACCCACAGCACCACACCAGTAGCAACTCCAAATTATGTGGCCCAAACCATAGGTTTCATCTCCAATTCCAATTTAGATTTTAAATTGAAGAATGAGTTTGGCACTGGAAACTCAGATATGGAATTTCTTTGCATAGAAGGAACAGGCAAACTAGATGATGAGGTAGATATGGTATATGAGAAAAAGAGGAGAGAACAAACCAGTCCAAAGTCTGAGCAGGAGATGAGAGAGGAAAAAGGAACTACTTTAGGAGAGGTGGTGGTTGGTGGTTATGTGCTGTGCAGTCAGTTCTGACTCATAACAACCCTGTACAGGGTTTCCGAGGCTGTAAATCTTTATGGGAGCAGAAAACCTCATCTTTATCCCGCAGAACAGCTGGTAGTTTCAAATTGCTGACCTTAAGGTTAGCAGCCCGATTCGTAACCACTCCACTACCAGAGCTCCTTACTGTAAGAGAGAGAAGGTATATAGTCAAGAAGGTCGTGAGTGCAAAGAGAACAAAGAATGTGTGAAGATATTGGATCACCTAAGGATACACTGGAGTTCTGGCATGGCACTGGACCACAAAGTCAGATTGAACTGTAAGGTCAGTGGGTCAAACCCATCAGCTGCCACCTGGAGACCCTATACAGGGTGGGTATGAGTCAAAACTGACTTGACTGCACTAAACAACAAGAACAATACATGAAGGACCCCTGTTGGTACAGTAGTTAATCATTCATTTCTAACTGAAAGATTAGTGGTTCAAACCCATCACCTACTCTGTGAAAGAAAGAGATGGCAATCTGCTTCTGTAAAGATTTACAGCCTTATCAACCCTATCAGGCATTTCTACTCTGTCCTTTAGGGGTCGCTGTGAGCTGGTACTGATTCCACAAATTGCACAGAATATAATAATTACCTTTACAGTGAGAAGAAAAAAAAATTAATTTTGAACATTCTTAGTGGATAAAAAACATTACCTGAAAACAACAGTTGGCAGTACTGAGAAATGATACACTACAAGCAGCCTATATTTATTTTAAAGGACCACATAGTTGCAGCATTTAGCCTTTTAAAGAATTAGATACTGAACTCTATTTGACTCTTTTTATAAAATGCAATGATTATATTAAGCTGGGGTATAAGGAATTGAGGCTCACTTTAATATTTTAAAATTATTTTAACTGTCTTGTCTCTTTCAACCATGTAGCATAGCCCCATGCAGAAACTATAGAAACATATTACGGTGCCAACTTTACAAAGAGAGAAAGTGAAACCATAATAAGTTAGCATGATTTACTGACAGTGGTGGCAATGAAACTGGAATTCAGATTCATTAACTCTTAATTAAGCTCAGCCCTACAAGAAATAATACATATTGAACCAAAATAGCTTTCTTTCAGAAAACAACTAAATTGAGATATCAGAGGTGCACTGATGGCAATCAGAAGTGAAGTCATCTGTTCTGTTGACTTACTTTTGGTTACACAGATGTGGATTTTTTTTTTTCCAGATATACTTCTATGTCATTTCAGACATAAAATGTAGAAAATCCTAAACAATAATTTAGTTTCTCAGTCAATTCCACAATTATTTTGCTTAACTCAAATAGAACAGCTATAAGTTGTGCTTTGAGTGGGCGTCAGCCAACGATGTCAATCATCAACAAACATTTGTTGAATTCTTGTGACATGCCAAAATACTCTTCTGAATGAAGGAGGGTAAGTGGGATGCACAGAATAAGTTAATCTAATGAAAAAGAAATACCATAGAAACAAATCAGCAATACAATGACACAGCACATGATAGTCCAAAGGAGTAAATTTTATAGGTAAATAGAAAAATGATGACTATGGATTTAAGGACACAAGTAAGAACCAGATCCAGAAAGTTCAGTTCACCAACTATAAAATAAGACCATAAACTCAGTCATTCCAACAATTTTCCTTAAAGTTCCATAATTAACACATAGAACTAAGCATATGCTACATTCCCATTTCTCAGTCTTTTAAGGGACTCAAATAATTTATTTCACAGTTCTTTTGCTGCCCCAAGGACTTTAGGTTTTGGTGATATTTCTGACAATGAGAAATAAAACTTGGGTTCCCAAACCCACTGTAGCACATCAATTCCGAGTCACAGCAGCCCTATAGGATAGAATAGAGCTATCCCACAGAGTTTTTAGGGCTGTAAATCTTTACAGGATGGTGATGGTGGTGGTGATGTGCCGTGGAGTCGGTTCTGACTCATAGTAACCCTGTACAGGGTTTCAAAGCTGTAAATCTTTATGGGAGCAGAAAGCCTTATCTTTCCCCTGCGGAACAGCTGGCAGTTTCGAACTGCTGACCTTGTAGTTCACAGCCCAATTCGTAACCACTACGCTACGAGAGCTCCTTTTACAGGAGTAGACTGCCACATCATTCTCCCACATATCAGATTTGAAGCACCAACCTTTTGGTTAGTAGCCCAGGGCTTCACCACTGAGAAGCCTTGGTTTACATCTATGAAATTACTTATAATTCACTGAAAGAAGGTGACACCAGTTGCCTTGGATGCCATGAGTTTTCAGTAATTCACTGCACTTTGGCTGGGAGGAAGCTCTTTACACTGAATTGATCTCTTGACATTTTAAACAAATCACAGGTATCCTATGATAAAATCAGAGACAACAGATTTTAAGGGATGTTACTCTTTTCTAAGGAAACATTTTGGCATCCATGAACAATAAAGTTTTAAATTCCAATAGTGAGGTTGAGTGTGCATAAGGATAAATGGGCTCAAACTCCTGTGGTCTCTGAGACTTAGCAGCCTTTGTATCTCCGAACACTAGAGTAAACTATCTGTGTAGGAGTTCAGAGGAAATGATTAACAGAGCATGCATGAGGATGATACGAGTTGCCGTGCTGAATAAATCATTAAATGTGCATACACAGATTTGGATTTTAGACATTGATCACCCCGGAACCACTAATCCCCTCTGAAATACTTTATTAAGTCCAAGTGTCTAGGCTGGCTCAAAGACTCTGCCTAGAAATCCATTTCTTCAACAGTCAGGACTGATATAGAAGCTCAGATGCTACATAAATCTTAATTAATCCCCAGCTGTAATCCCCAGATGGCTGATATGCAGCCAGGGAATTTCAGTAACATGTTTAATAAGTATTTGGAAGCCACACAAATCCTAGGTTACCTGACTTTCACCCTCCCTCCTTTCAACAAAGTTCTTTTAAGTTACCTACATTTGCAAACTGATTTTCAAGATGAAAAATTGCTACTGCTTTGGGTCAATGAAGGCCCTACAAGCAAGCCACCAGGGAGGTCTACTGGGATGCTGCCTTTTTTTTACTGGTATCTAACTCAATCAATTCCTGCATGTGAACTTATTTCCTCCTATTTCCACCTAGTTTCATATTCAGTAGTACTATATTCACTCTAGCAATGGAATGATGAATTAGCAAACCATATCATTAATATCACACAAAACCAAAATTTTGCTGAAGATAATTCAAAGACAGTTGCAGTAGTATATCAACAAGAAAACACCAGAAATTCAAGCCAGAATCAGAATAAGACATGGAATGGGGATTATCACTGATGACATTAGGTAGACCTTGGCTAAAAACAGAGAATATTAGAATAAATGTTTACCTACAGTTTATTGACTATGCAAAGGTTTTTTGATTGTGTGCATCATAAAAAATTATGGATAACACTGCAAAGAAAGGGAATTTCAGCACATTAATTGTGCTCATGCAGAACCTGTACATAGACAAAGAGGCAGTTGTTTGAATAGAACAAGGGAACACTGAGTGGTTTGAAATCAGAAAGGTATGTGTCACGGTTGTATTCTTTCATTATACTTATTCAATGAGTATACTAAGAAAACAATCTAAGAAGCTGGGTTAAATGAAGAAGAATGTGGCTTCAGGATTAAGAGAAACTCATTAACAACTTGCCATATGCAGATGGCACAATTTTGCTTGCTGTACGTGAAAAGGACTTGAAGCCATTACTGATGAAGATCAAAGACGACAACCTTCAGCATAGATTGTAGCTAAGTGCTGTCGATTCAGTTCTGACTCATAGCAATCCTGAATAGAGTTTCTGAGGAGTAGCTGGTGGGTTTGAACAGCTGAACTTGTGGTTTGCAGTTCAGTGCTGATTCTAGAGCGCCGTTATCAGGTGTCCATTACACCTCAACATAAACAACAACAACAAAAATCCTGATAACTGGACCAATAAGCAACATCATGAGAAACAAAATATCGTAAGTGTCAGTGATTTCACTTTATAACACCCATGGAAACAGTATTTAGAACACAAATGACGTATTGCAATGGGAAAATCTGCAGCAGCAAAAGACTTCTTTAAAGTGTTAAATAGCTAAGACATTGCCTTGAAGACTAAGGTATATCTGATCCAAGTGACAGTATTTTCAATCATATGCATGAAAAAGTCAGACAGTGAATAGGGAAGACCGAAGAAGAGTTGTATCCTTGGATTATGGTGTTGGCAAAGAATTTTGAATATACCATCAAATGCCAGAAGAATGAACACATTGTCTTGGAAGATGTACAGCTAGAATTCTCCTTAGAAATGAGCATGGTGAGATTTTCTCTTAAGTACTTTGGATATTTTGGATTAACTGCTAACCCCAATGTCAATGGTTCAAACCCACCAGCTACACCTTGGAAACCCGATACAGGGTCACTATGAATCAGAACTGACTCAATGGGACTTAACAACAACAACTTTGGAAGATCATGCTTGGTAAAGTAGAGAGTCAGAGAAAAAGAGGAAGACCTAAAACAAGATGGATTCACACAGTGGCTGCAGCAATGCGCCCCACGATAGGAACAACTGTGAGAATAGCACAGGACTGAAAGGTGTTTTGTTCTATTGTACATAGAGTCTCTATGAGTCAAGCTGACTTAACAACAATGACATTAACCAGCTTGGAGTCTTGTTATGGTGCTGTGAGGTAAGCACCGGACCGTAAGGTCAGTTTGAACTACACGGTCAGCTGGTTCAAACTCACCAGCTGCTCCTTGGAAACCCTGTACAGGGTTGCTATGAGTTGGAACGTAACAGCAACAACATTAGCCAGCTGCTGAACCAATGCGTTCCTATCCCTGATCCTAGTAGTTACAGAGTAGAAGACAGAGAGGAAAGGAAGGAATCTTTATTTTTTATTGAAAATATCCTTCCATAAAGTGATTGGTGTTTTTATAAATTGCGTTGATTCCATGGACAAAGTTAACCTTGCTAAAATGAACAGGTTCAGATCTAGCCTCTAAGAGTGGCCAGCTGGTTCGCACAGCCCTCTAAAATCTCCATGTTAGAAATCACCAGGCAAGACTTGAAAATCTTTTCTATTTAGTTTTAATAACTGAAAAGGTCTGTGCAATGTAGAGAATGATAAGAGAGGGGCATTCTGAGAATGCTGCCTACAATGAGAAAACATACATATCTCCTGACTACCAAGCCCCTTGCCAGCAAAAGAGGGTTTAAGACCAAAGCAATAGGTATTAGAATAATGGTGCATCCTTCAGAGCTGAGGGCAGAAACAAGAGTGATCCTTTAGAAACTTTGGATGTCTGAAATATTTAGTTCACTCTCCTCTCAGCCTGACTGGGGGTTTGATAAGATACTGAGGTCTTGTTTGGAAATAATTTTTCCCCTCAGATTTTCAATATTTTACAAGTAAAAAGTCAGATATTATATTGTTACCTAATCCAGTGCATGTGAATTTTCTCCTGTTCTGTTACCAACCACCCTCCTCACACCCCAGTTATCACCTTTCTAGTTTTGGTTATGTGAAAATTAACTATGCTATTCCTCAGTGCATCTTTTTATCCATTAAAATGACCATCCATGCAATCTTTGATATGTTTTTCAGTTCTGAAAAACAGTTTATGTCATTTAAAAAATAATTTCCTAAGCTTTGTTTGGACTCCTGGTGTGGCACTGTAGGATCAGCACTGGACTGCGAACCACAAGGTCTGCAATTCAAACCAACCTCCTGGGAAACCCTGTACAGGGTGGGTCTGAGTTGGAACTGACATGAGGGTACTTAACAACAGCAATATCATAGAAGGCGTCTGAGAGTGGCTGGTAGGTTTGAACTGTCAACTCTGCAATGAGTAGTCCAGTGTTTATTCTGTAGTATCACACCAGGGGATTAGGAAGTTCCTCTAATTAGATGCACTCGCCCAAGATTAGAATGGCAGAAGCGAAGCAGATTCCATCTTCCTTTAACAATGGGTCACTAATTCTGACTATCAAAAGTGAAATTTTCCAGAATCAAGTTGTATTGTTCATTTTCCAGTTCTTTGAGGGTCAAGAAAATGGGTCATGCTGGGAATTTATCAATCTTACTCCGTAATCACTAGAATGCATACTCAGGAATCTGTTCTTCAGCTTTGTACTGTTCAAAGTCTGGTATGACTGGGCCATGGCTCCAGATCTAGGTCATTATAGCTGCAAAGGCAGGAGCTTGCCTAATTGGCAAGTACAATGTTTTAGCAGGTCAGAATCCAGGTGTGGCACTGTAGGATAATCACTGGACTGGTAACCGCAAAGTCAGTGGTTCAAACCCACCAGCCACATCTCAGAAACCCTATACAGGGTCACTATGAGTCAGAACTGACTAGATGGCATTTAACATTTTCATGGGATGGAGGTGGGGGCATTTTGTGATATCCTGTTTATAACCTGATCTTGATCCCTTCCAATTATTCTTTAAGCTCATAAATCTCTTCCTATTTAAAATAGCTGCAATGGCTTCAACTTCTTGTATCTTTTTTTCTGAACTACTACTTGGTCATATCTTGGATCTTGGAGATCAATCCTCAAATTAGTTTCTCTTAGCTCTGTCTCACCCCTTCTGACTCCCTGTCAGGAGTCATATACAGAGCAATATGTTTGCTTATATTTATACCTTCTTCTGTAAGCCCTGAAACTTTAGAGTTCTCCTTTCTCCTAAGGCAAATACCACTCAGTAAAACAAATTCCACCTTGCACTCATACACTGGTAAGTCCTCATCCATTCTTTGCTTGTGTATGTTGAGAAAGGGTGATATCTCTTTTTCATACCTTTGCTATCATTTTATTGTTGTTTTAGAAAAGCTTAATGGTGAACTCAGGTGTTCAAACTGCTGTGTTAAAAACTAAACGTGGCTGTCACAAGTGTTGCTAATTATTCACCTGATATCTTTTTTCTGAGGCACGCATTTGAATTCTGTTTTGATGGCATTAAACACTGTGTCAGTGCTCGAGGAAGGATGACAGTTCTGAGCAATGAAAATAGAGAAGATGAATATTCCTTGTGTTTTTCTAACTATTCTATCATTCCTGAGTTTTTCCTATTCATTCTCTTCTTTCCACCTAAACAGAAGATAGAAGGAACTCTACTCTGTTTTTTCTGCTTTGTGCTTCACTGGTTTGAGATCTGATGTAGTTTGAACATAGGCCCAGTCAAACTAGGATTATTAAATCAGGTTGTTGTTGTTAAGTGCCATCGAGTCAGTTCTGACTCATAGCAACCCTGTACAGGGTTTCCAAGGCTGTAAATCTTTACAGGAGCAGAAAGCCTCATCTTTCTCCCATGGAACCGCTGGTAGTTTCGAGCTGCTGACCTTAAGGTTCACAGGCTGATTCATAACCACTATGCTACCAGAGCTCCTTATTAAATCAGCTAGACTGCTTAAAATCCCTTGAAACTCAATGATTCATTGTCTGGAAATAACACTTCTGTCTAAAGAAGGAAAGTAGAAATCTAATTCATTATGGAATAAAGAAAGAATCTTACCAAATGTTCATACACTTTAAGGTTGTACATATTTTCTATTGCAGATTTGAAGCAATGCTATCATTGTCTGTTTATGGGTTCTAATGTGTGGCGCTGCAAGATAATGTACTGGACCACAAGGTCAGTTTGATTTGCAGGATCAGTGGTTCAAACTCACTAATAACTTGTTGGAAACCCTATACAAGGTTGCTATGAGTCAGAACCGACTTGATGGCACTTGAAAACAATAAACATGTAGGTTAATGGGTAGATTCTCAAAAAAAGAAATATAAGTCAGAGGACCTCAGCAGTACTTCTGTGACGCCCTGGCTCCTTTCTTCCTATATTTTTTTCTACAGTCCACCCTTGGGTAATCTTGATGGCAACTGTGCTTAGTGTGGATCCCACTGTGTGGGTGCTTTGTGGAGAGCATGCAGACTGAAGAATTCCCTATCTAACGGGCACTATCCCAGCGATTGCCCTTGAAAACCTCAAATTTTTGGATGCTGAATAGCAAGATGATCTCCCCACTGCTTTCTCTAGAGACAGCATTAATTTTGACCTTTCGCAGTCTAAAAACTCCATTTCCAGTAAAGAGACTTAAAAGCTAAACACTAAGAAGTTTTACACATCAACAGACAGAAATAAAAAATGAGATGACAAACGAGAGGTTAGTGAAGATAACTGTAATCAGCATGTGTAAATTAAATAATTGCCTCACAGTTTTGTCATATTTCTGGCTAAAATTCTTTCTTAAAAACAACCTCATCATCATGCTGGTTTTTCCATATAAGAGATAAGGGAAGAAGTGGAAAGAAGAAAATGTGTACATCTACTTTTTAAAGCGAGCAATCCTTAGTTAATGTCAGTTAAAAAATTAAGCATCATTTAAAAAAACCATGCTATGTGTGTTCCTATATTGGAGTCCTGGTGTGGTGCTATAGGATAAGTGCTGGATTGAAAGGTTGGTTTGAACTGCAAGTTCGGCAGCTCCAGCTCACCAGCTGCTCCTCAGAAACTCTACAGAGGGTCACTGTGAGTCCGAATCACTGGACAGAACTTAACAACAACAAAAACAATGTTCTTTATGAAAGACTCCAGGTGGGACTATGGACTTTATAAGCACAAGGTAGCTAGCTGCAAGGTTGGTGATTGATGTCTACCAGCTCTTGAAGATGAAAGATGAGGCTGTCTGATCCTGTAAAGATTTGCAGCTTTGGAAACTCTATGGAGCAGCTCTAATCTGTCCTACAAGGTTGCTATGAGTGGGATTCAACTCAATGGCAGTGGGTGTTTTATGTTCTTTATTTTCAATATTCCAGAACTGATCAGAATTATAGCTATGCCAGATGTATGCCAGGGCCTCAAAAGTTCATGCACAAACAAATGAAAACAAAATGGATTTTTTTCCATGAACTTTTTGAAGCCCCTGCATTGTAAGGAGGGCACAGAGAGTTGTAATAAACTCCACTTTTAAAGAACATAAATCAAGTGGAGAGAATACCTGGGAACTGGGATGCAAAGGACATACTTCTTTTCTTTGAGATCAACCTACTTATTCTAGTTATCATTTGTAATAATGTTGTATAGCAAATACTCTTGCAAATATGCTTAAAATGGTGCTTTTAAAGAGATATTAATTTTTGTATAGATAAATCATGCTAGGCTTGTAAACAGGAATAGAGCAGAAGAAGTTGGTAGGTAGCTATGCCTGTCTCATCTCTTACTTTTAGGAGTCCTCCCCCCACCTACAAGAGTTCTGGTGGTACAGTGATTAAAGCACTCAGCTGCTAGCCAAAAGATCTGTGATTCAAACTCATTAGCCACATGTCTAAACTGCCAGGCCCACTCTTTCATTCCATAGCTATGAAATAATAAAAACAAGAACTAACCATTACTACCCAGTAGTTATTTAGATACTAGCTCATTGATTTTCCAACCTCTTTCAGCAGTTAGTTTTATAGAAGTAAGATAATAGATATATTTGTACATTTTTTACTATAAAAACAACTGCAACATTCTACTCTTATTCTCAAACACTTGACTATTATGACCTCTAAATATGCTGGTAAGTACAATGGTTGTCTGAGGTGGAATATTCTGAAGGTCAAAACATGGATACATTTTATTCTTAAAAAAGAAAAATAGGAAAGCCTATGGGTTCCACTTCAAAGAATTGCATTTATGGGGAAAATGTTATGTGATACAGCAGAGAAACAAAAGAAGGAACAGAAAAATTTAAATGTCTAAGTAAGAAGACTATCTCGTTCAATTTTGCTACTTATGATTTTATTGAGACATTTAAGAGAGTAGTGTTAATGTTATCTTTAATTATAAATCTAGAGATATAATTCTTAAAGCATAGTCCCAATTCTCCTTTTGGGAAAACTAGTAAGTCACTTAGCTTTACTGATAATTTTACTTTTGTTAAATATTGTGTTTACTGTTTTGGTATTTCTATAGAAAAGAGGACACAAAAAGAGTCAATAAAGTCATTCAAAAGATTGACCAGACACTAAAATACTGATACTTTTATTTTATTGAAGTATCAGTCCAGATAAGCATTTAAGTAAAAGTAATTTATAAGTAAAGGACTAACCAAGAATTTACTGAAACTCTTTGAATGTCTTTTCCCACAGTAAGGGTCCATAGGAAAAGAGTAAATAATCCTAACATAGTTTCTCACTCTTGTATAAAAGTTGTACTGACACAAGTACAGAAGCAGATTTTGGACCTAGTGGTGGTGGTGGTCAGTGCTGTTGAGTCAGTTCAGACTCATACTGACCCAATGCACAACAGGACTCAATTTCTAAATTTAAAAAAAAAACAACACTAAAATAATGCCATCATTATTCAATTAACCTGTGTATCCCAATACACAGCACAGGAGGCACTCACTCATCTCTGCCAGGAAATTTAGAAGACAACTGTCTGGCCGACTGATTGGAAGAGATCAATGTTTGTGCCCATTCCAAAGAGAGGTGACCCAACAGAATGCGGAAATCATCGGACAAT
>NW_006408526.1:15450478-15472390 GCF_000296735.1 Chrysochloris asiatica
TGTCCAAAGTATGAGAGATGAAGTTTGGCCATACTGGCCTCCAAGGAGCACTCTGGCTGCACTTCTTCCAACACAGATCTGTTTGTTCTTTTGACAGCCCATGGCACTTTCAATATTCTCCTCCAACACCATAACTCAAATGCATCTTCTTCTACGGTCTTCCTTATTTACTGAGAAAATCTTGTCTTCTAACTCCTTTTTTGTTAGCAGTCCAGTGTTAATCCTACATGGCCACACCAGGTTTACTACTCCTATGAGATTTTAGAACTAAGATATTTCTAAAGATCATCTAAGTCATCTCCCTGGTTTTAGAGATGAAGAAATGCAAACTCAGAAATGTTACCTCTTTGCCTAAAAATACAAAGCAAGTTAATATGTGGCCTAAAATTAGGTTCAGTTCTCCTGACACTAGGATAGAAATTCCTAGGATAGCAATATAACCACTGTACCAAATTTTGGCAGGTCTTTCTTCTGAGATGCCTTTGAGAAGACTCAAACTTTCAACTTTTCAGTTTATAACTGAGTATGCTATTTTGCACTACTTAGGGACTCCTTTAAACTTGTATTTACAACAGCACAATGACAACCCAGTGTTGTCAAGCTAATTCTGAATTATAGTGACCATATAGGACACAGTAGACCTGCCCCATAGAATTTCCAAGGCTGGAAGTCTTTATGGAAACACACTGCCACATCTTTCTTCTTCATAGCAGCTGATTGGCTTGAGTTGATGACTTTTTGTTTAACAGATAAGCATTTAACTACTGCGCCAGTAAAGCTCCTTAAATTTATATTTTTTCAATGTTGTTGTTAAATGTTGTTGAGTCAGGGCAGACTCATATCAACCCTATATTTGGTTTCCAAGGGTGTAAATCTTTGTAGGAGCCGAAAGCCTTATTTTTCTCCTGTGAAGCGGCTGGTAGGCTTGAACTATAGACCTTGAGGTTCACCACTTAATGCTTATCCTAGAGAGCTACCACACCCCATAAATTTTTATTAATAATCCTAAAATCCTTGTGAGTTAAGTTCTGCAACTTGAGTGCAAGCTTTTTCTTAGAAAAAAAATTGCCTTGGAGATAACTATGTCTGAAGTTACAGAGTCTGTATTCAGAGGACCCGGAAAACTGCAGTTATCTTATAAATTTATTAATTATATGTTTTCTAGCCTTTCTTTTTACTCTCCTTCTCAAGCCATGGATTCTACTCATCCATAAATATATAAATATACTTCAGTTTTGTAACAGGTTTCTCTCTCCAAGAGTCTGTTTTAAATCCCACAAAAAATCCAGTCAGAGCCCTCATCTTGCAAAAGTTCCTTTCTAACCCAGACTTTGGTTACATTATTGATATGTTAAAAAAAAAAAATGGAGAGAGAGAGAAGAAAATAAAGTTCTTAAAAACAGAAGAGTAGATGTAGGATTCAGCCTGTATTTCCAGGTAGATTTTAGTCTCGTCTTTGTACCTTTTTGTAGCCAGAATAAGTCCTCCAAAACGTTCACATCTCAGACACTGAAACCTGTGACTATGTTAGTTTACAAGGTATAATTAAGATTACAAAAAAGTTGCCTTAACATAAGGAAATTATCCTGGATATTCAAGTGGGCTCAATGTAAACAAAAACGACCTAATGAAATCAGCAGAAAGTCAGAGAGACAGATACGATGGAAGACAGCAGAAGCAGGATCAGAAAGATGAAATGTGGCTAACTTTGAAGACCTAAAATCTCAACACTTTCATATAATTAATCGTGCAAACATGAAAGGTAATCATGAAGATGTAGAGTATGAAAAATAGCTCCCGATAAAACACTGAAATAATGCAAAATTGTGTGTAATTACAATTGCATGTGTTGTGATTAAAAACATCTGAAAATATGTGTGAGTATAGACAAATATTAGAAATAATACCCTAAAATGAAAACAATTAGATTTAGGATGATGAATTATAGACTTTTTCCAAATAAAGTAAATTTGATAAAATCCTCTGTAGATTATAAGGCAATACTGGACAGCTACAGGGATTTTCTTCAGGAAAGGAAACTGGACTTTTCAAGTTCTCACGAGCTTTAATACTCATTTTTATTCCCTAAATTTCTATTTGTTTTAAGAAACTGCAATGTTGTCTCCTTAGAGAGAAAGTTTTATAGAAGGTAATCCTGACATTCCACCTTAGGCATTGTCAGAATGATGAAGTAGACTCTACACCTTTGTGGGCTCATTAATCACCTGTGCAGCATAGAAAAACTGTACCTGGATGAACTACATAAACCTGGGTAAAAGAAATCAGAAGAAAGTATTTAGAAACAGAACCACTGTATGAAAATGTATCTGGAATGAAGTTTCCAGAGATTTACCAGGAGCCATAGTACATTTTTTTTTAATCATTAAAAATATTATTGTGGTAAAATATATACAACAGAACATTTGCTATTTTAACTATTACTGATATTAATTACATTCAACATGTTATACAACCATCATCACTATTTCCCCCCAAAAGTTTCTTACCAACTTAAACAGAAATTCAGCATGCCTTAGGCCATAACTCCCCACTTCCCCCTCCACCACCACCTCTGACCATGGTAAAATAAAACCCAAACCCACTGGTGTAGAGTTGAGTCTCACTCAGTGACCCTATGCTATGGTTGTTGTTAAGTGTCTTTGAGTTTGTTTGTACTCATAGTACATACATGTATAGGGTATCCGAGGAGTGGCTGGTGAGCTTGAACTTTAAGGTTCAAACCAACCTTGCAGTCCAGTGCTTATCCTACAATGCCACACCAGGACTCCTATAAGACAGAGGGAAACTGCCCCACATGGTTTCCAGGACTGTAATTCTTTACTGAAGCAACCTGCACATTTTCCTCACATGGAACCGCTGGTGTGTTTGAATTTGCAACCTTTCTTTTAGTAGTTGATCACTTTAACCATTGCATCATCAAGGCTTTCTTCAGACCATGGTTGTTGTTAATTGCCATTGATTTGGTTCCAACTCATATTGACTCTGTACAAGGTTTCCAAGGAGTGGCTGGTGGGTTTGAACTGCAGACTATGTGGTTCCCATTCCATTGCTGGATTCTAAAGCACCACACCAGGAGGCCAAATAATTGGTTGTTTGTTATTTGTTAAGTGCCATTGAGTCAGTTCTGAATCATAGCAACCCTATATAGGGCTTCTGAGGAACATCTAGTGAGTTCGAACATCCAATCCAGTGGTTCAAACTGACCTTGCAATCCAGTGCATTATCCTGCCACATCACACATGGTAAATGTAACTTTAACCTTTTTAGGAACTGTTTTTCCACAACAGTGGTACACACCATTTTACATTCCCATCAGCAGCGGATAAAAGTTCCAGTTTCTCCACATCCTCAGCAACAACACCTGTTATTTTCTCCACCATAGTCATTACAGTG
Source organism: Chrysochloris asiatica (assembly GCF_000296735.1). Classification (NCBI taxonomy): domain Eukaryota; kingdom Metazoa; phylum Chordata; class Mammalia; order Afrosoricida; family Chrysochloridae; genus Chrysochloris; species Chrysochloris asiatica. The sequence continues at coordinate 15,453,893 of NW_006408526.1, forward strand.
AGTGTGAAGTTGTATCTCATTGTGATTTTGATTTGCATCCTGCAAATCCTGGTATGATGTCGTGGATTAATGAGCTAGATGACAAAGTTGATTTGAACCTCAAGGTCAGCGATTCATAGCTCACTAGCTGCTCCTCGGAATTCCTCTACAGGGTCACTATGGATTGGAACCCACCCGATGGCACTTAACAACAGCAACGACTTTTCAAAGGCTGCATTTTGTTTGGATCCACAACCAACACTCATGGAAGCAGCAGTAAAGAAATCAAATGAGTTACTGCATTAGGCAAATCTGCTGCAAAACACCGCTTCAAAGTGTTAAAGAGCAAAGATGTCACTTTGAAGACTAAGGTGTGCCTGACCCAAGCCACAGTATTTTCAGTCACTTCATAGATATGTGAAATTTGGATAATGAATAAGAAAGACCATAGAAGATTCTGTGCATTTTAATTATGGTATTGGTGAAGAATACTGAAAGCACCATAGCCTGCCAGAATGTTCCTTTTAAGTAAGGATGGAGAAACTTTGTCTATCATACCAGAGTCCCTGGAGAAGGACATCATGCTTGGTAAAGTAGAGAGAGAGAGAAAAAGAGGAGGATTCCCAATGAGATGAAATGACACAGTGATTTCAACAATGGACCAAACACAATATATTTCATTCTGTTGTGCAGAGGGTTGGAACAGACTCAACAACATCTAACAACTACAAAGATGACTAATTAAAGAGCCAGGTGACACAGTGGTTAAATGCTGTGCTACTAACCAAAAAGGCAGCAGTTAGAACCCACCAGCTGATCCAGGGGAGAAAGAAATGGCAGTCTGCCTTCATGAAGACTGTTATTGTTGTTGTTAAGTGCCATGGAGTGAGTTCCAACTCACAGCAACTCTGTATAGAGTTTCTGGGGCTGTAAATCTTTAGGGGAGCAGAAAGCCCATAAAGATTACAATCTTGGAAACCCTATCAGGCAGTTCTACTCTATCTTACAGGGTCACTTAAAGTTGGAATGATTCAATGGGGGTAATGACTATATTGAACATCTTTTCATTTGCTTATTGGCCATTTGTGTATCCTCTTTGGAGAAATGTCTATTCAAGTCCTTTGCCCATTTAAAAAATTGGGTTCTTTGTCTTTTTGATGCTGTTGAGTTGCAGGTATTCTTTATACATTCTACGTATTAGATCACACATCATATATGTATATATATATTGTTGTTAAGTGCCGTCAAGTTGGTTCTGGCTCATAGTCACAGTCTACCCATAATAGAGAGTAGAACTGGTTTATAGGATTCTGTAGGTTGTAATCTTTATGGAAACAGATAACCACATATTTTTCATAGATTATGAAAGTAGACTATAACTATGAGTCAGAATTGACTGGATGGCACATAACAACAAACTCAGAGCATGAAGTTCTTAGAGTTAGATGATTCTTTAAACTACATTTTAAAATGGAGTTTCCACCGCATATGTAAATTTACACTAAGTTAACAAATATGGAAAATTAGCACCATGGTGGGATAAAATGGTTAAGGTTGGTCTTCATGAAGAACGGGTGGCGTTGCTCTTCCAAATCTTTTCCTTACCCTGTGGTCTTCAGTAAAAAATAGAAGAAGCACTGATTTAAAGAAGTTTCCAGATTTAATGGCAATTATTTTCAGATCATCAGCAATATGTCCAGAGTGGTGTGAGGAAAATTGGGAGAAATTTTAAAAAGGCAAAATCCTCATAGGAACACTTTTTAAATAACAAGTTTTTAAGCAAAAAATGATGGATCCCTGAGAGTCTGGTGGTTTCTCAAGCTCCTCACATCTGTTGAGCTCTCTTTGAAAACTATAAGAAGAGCAGTTTGTGTGTGTGTGTGTGTGTGTGTGTGTGTGTTTAATTCACCATTTTTATGTGGTTAGCTGGTACTTTAAAACAGATATTTTTTCAGCATCAAGTTTCAACTAATTTTAAATTTGGAATTTCAGTTCCTGCACTTGCTCCTTAGTAATTTGAAAGTGGAGTCCTGATGTGGAGCTATAGGGTAATCAGTGGATTGTTACCCACAAGGTCAGCAGTTTAAATCAACCAGTCACTCCCTGGAAAACTTATACAGGGAAGCTATGAGTTGGAACTGACTCTAAGACACTTAACAACAACAACAACAATCTGAAGGTGCTTTGTCTCTCATCTGAAAGACTTTCATTTCCCTATATATAGATAAGGTTACAAAAACATCAAACTATCATATGTTTATTTATTATATAATCAACTTTTGCAATCTTTATATTCAAATTTTATGCTTAGAAGTTCTTTGTAGTGACATCAGGGAAAATATCAAAGGGTGTTATTTCTATTGCATTTTCAATTATGGTTGTTAAGTTAGCTAAAACATGATGCTAATTAAATAGCTGGACATGAATGCTCAGCATGAAGCCAAAGTCTGACAGATTAAGAGATTTCTGTACTGTTTTTGCCATTTCTTCTGGAAAGGTCCCATTCATCTATAACACTTATTAATTCAATAAATATTTGTACAGTGTTTATTATATGCTAAACACATGTTATAATATATGGGAATATGATGATGAGCCAAAAGAGACATGGTCCCTATCCTCATGAAGCTTAAAATTAGTGGGGGAGTTAATATCTACTGAGCACAAAATAAGGATTAGAGGAGATGAAAAAAATGTGTAGAGTTGTCAAATAATGACATTTTAGATAGAGTTTGAGGTTTAACTCTGCCCTTAGTATGCAATTAACTTTGGTGGTCGTGGTGGTGGTGGTTGTGTGCTGTCGAGTCCATTCTGACTCCTAGTGACCGAGTACAGGGTTTCCAATGGTGTAAAACTTTACAGGAGCAGAAAGCCTCATTCCCCTGGAGAGTGGCTGGTAGATTTAAGCTACTGATCTCTCGGTTAGCAGCCGAACTTGTAACCCATTATGCTACCAAGGCTCTTTATAATTAGCTTTGTTGTTGCTAAGTTGGTCCTGATTCATAGTGGGCCTGTATTGAGTTTCTGATGAGCACCTGGTGAGTTTGAACTTAAAACCTTGCAGGTCAAACTGACCTTGTGGTCCTGTGCTTTATCCTACAGTACCATACAAGGACTCCATATTTAACTTAATTTTTTATTTTTTTTTAATCTTTAAGTTTTTATTGTGAGTTGAGAAAAAGTTTACAAGGCAGATCATCAGTTCTACATTCAACAAATCATACTTTGTTTCATTATAATGATTATAATCCCCTCCACGTACCGTCAGTTAACAGCATTTCTCTCTATTCATTTTAGCTTCATTTTTTTTTTAAATTTTTTTAAACACTCAGGCATATATAATAATTTATACCACCAAAGGACACATTCTGCAAGTCTGTCTCCTGGCTTCCAGCCCTCAGTCCCTCTCTTTCCATGAATTTAGGGTCCTCAGCTGCTCCCTCTCTCCATGACTCCATCTTTGCCTCTGTCTCTGGTGTCACTGCTTCTCTTGATAAGGTCCCGCATTCTGCTTGTGTTCTCCCTTGATGGTCCTAAGGTCCTCGGTCTCTTGACTGTAAGATTAACCACTCCTCTTTTTTTGTTACAAAACTTCTACCTTTACACTTGTGACGGTCATGATAACAATTACTCACTATTGAATCATAAGATTCTTATCCCCATCTATTTTTACCAGACCCATCTAGACAAGATGAAAACTTATTCAGTGGGGACTCTATCTCCCCCCTCCCCCGCCCCCACAGTCTTAAACTAAATTCCGTTTTGAAACCTTGTAAGCCAGTTACTTTGAGCCTTTATCACCCCCTCATTTTAGATAGCCAATGTCTAAGTTGCCCGTTCCTATCTACCCTGTATATAGAGGTGATAGCATTGATTCTTGATATAAAGACTCCTTTCCTTTCTGTTGGTATTTTGAGCTACTACCTCCATGAGTATAGGTCAAGTTCATCAAATTTTAGTAATTCACCCTCGTTTCCTTTATTGAAAAAAAATGTTTTCCATACTTAATTTTTGAAAGTTCTTATTTGCATTTACTATTCTAAAGAATTTAGAACAAACAAATCTGTATTGGAAGAAGTACAGCCAGAGTGCTCGTTGGAAGTCAGGATGGCCAAACTTCGTCTCTCATACTACAGACATATTATCAGGAGGGATAATGGACAAGTCACTGGAGAAGGATATCATGCTTGGTAAAGTGGCAGGTCAGAGAAAAAGAGGAAGACTCCCAATGATATGATGGCCCCGTGGCAGCAGTGAGGGGCTCAGGCTTAACAATGATTGTGAGGCTGGCCCAGGATAGGGCAGTGTTTTGTCCTGTTGTGCATAGGGTTGCTATGAGTTGATACTGACATGATGACACCTTGCAACAACAAATTTTAAAGACTAAGAGAGCTCTGGTAGCTAGTGGTTATAAATCAGGCTGCCAACCTCAAGGTCAGCCTTTTGATACTGCCAGACATTCTTCAAGAGAAAGATGAGACTTTCTGCTCCCATAAAGATTTACAGCCTTGGAAATACTATACAGCCAGAACTGACTCCACAGCACAAACCACCACCACCTTTCTAAAGAATAAAAATAGAAATAAACTACCTTTTCTTTCTCTTTCTGTTAATTTTCATAAACAATGAGACACCTTTAAAAACTATTATTTCTAATATAATGCAGATTTTAAGCATTTGCTTGCCTACATTTTGAGTAGGTTTATCTCAGAAAGACACAGATTGTGGGAAATGACAAACATACATTTACCTCTCGGTCAAGTCAGGTTCTCTGTGCACTCTCTCAGGGTGTAAATAAAAGTTATGCCCAAATCACTATCTTTCAGTTGGGCGGATCTACTTCTAGTACCTTAGAGCATGACAGGAGTGTGAAACAGAAGGTGGTCAGAGAAGACTTACTGGTGCGTGGTTGGGCTGACGTTGATGCGCCGAGGGTGGCTTCCAGATTCAAATTTGCTTGCCAGAGTGACATTATTTCCAAACAGGCAATATCGTGGCATCCTCACCCCAACAACTCCAGCCAGCACAGAGCCAGAATGAATGCCTATCCTCATCTAAAACAGAAAGAAAAAGGAAACAGATACATTTATGTTTTCATTTGGTATGCAGTTCTTCTAATGGGATATATCGCTAATTATATGAAACATTACACCACGTGTTTCTCAACAATAGGTGTTTGGTCATTTTGTAAGCCCAATATCTGAATATTACTATTCAGTGAACACAGTAATTTTTGTAAGCCTATTTATTATCTGAATAATGTAGCGGTTATGAATCGGGCTGCGAACTGCAAGGTTAGCAGTTCAAAACTACCAGCTGTTCCGCAGGAGAAAGATGAGGCTTTCTGCTCCTGTAAAGATTTACAGCCTCAGAAACCCTGTACAGGGTCGCTATGAGTTGGTTCCAACTCCATGGCACATAACCACCACCACTATTATATGAATATTCTATTCAATGAACATTAATGTTGTTGAGTAAATACATGCATGGATTGACTATAGGTGAAAAAAATCTACATTTAATTTATTACATACATCTGGCTATGGTAAAAGCAAAATTTGGTTTCATTTGTATATGATAATATACTTTAATACATGGAAAATGCATTATGACACTCTAGTTATTCTTACATAAAACCATATTTCCACAGAAGAGTGGGGTGGAATAAGAATCACTGCACATTCACCATTTGGTTACCCATACTCCCTTTCTTCTCTAGAATGAAGACTATAGTAATAAAAGCTCATAAACCTCTGTTGACCCAGCTTTTCATGTGTGGGAGGAACAGTCTTTGTCTCCAACCCCAACCTGAGTCAAGGGATCTCGTGCAGTTTCACAGCATCAGAGAAAAGCCAGAGCACCACCAAGTAACTGGAGGAAGCAGAAGTATCCTTGATAGAAAAGGCTCATGGGTGCTGGTGACTGTTCAGATCCTGACTTCATCAATTCCTGACTCTAAGACACTGGGTAAATCAGCCAACCTAACTAGGCCTATCCTAAAATGAGTATAAAATTATAACCACCTCAAAATATCATTGTAAGTTGTATTATTGTAAGTGTCAAACAGGCTAATAAACGTAAGTGCTAGGCCAGTGAGAAAAAAATAAACAAACCATATTTCCCCCTTCATGACATTAAATACAATTATAAATTATATATTTATGTTTCTATTTATTTTATTTTAAATATATTTTTTCACATGAGAGAAAGATCTATTTCCTTACCATTGTATCTATTTCCTTACAGCTGAATTTTCAGCACTTACCATAGTACCTTAAGTTCAGCAGTTCGAAACTACCAGCTGTCCCATGGGAGAAAGATGAGGCTTTCTGCTCCCGTAAAGATTTACAGCCTCAGAAACCTTGTACAGTGTCGCTATGGGTCAGAATCGACTCAACAGAACTTAACAACAACAACAATTATAGTACCAGAAGTAAAGTAAGTACTTAATAGTGATGAATATTAAGTAAATTGCATGAGTTCCCTAACAAAGTATTAAAATGGAATTACAGAATTAAACCATTGACTGAATCAGGAAGCACTGGTTAAAAACACTGAATAAACTAATAAGAGCTGTATATTTACTCTCTGAGAATCTGATAAAGATTAATCTGGTTTATGACTTTAAGGAGCCCTCAATGTGCAGTTGACATATATTCAAATGTGATCACAGTAATGAAGTTATAGTGACGTGGTGTGCACACACACGTGCACATACAAACTAAATAAATAATAAAAAGAGCCCTTGTGATGCGACGGTTAAGCACTCGACTGTTAACCAAAAGGCTGGTGGTTCGAATCCACTAGTAGCTCTGCAGGAGAAAAGACCTAGCAATCTATTCCTATAAAAATTACAGCCTAGGAAACGATCAGGCTGTTCTACTCTGCCTTATCATTGTTTTGTTGTTGTTGTTAAGTTTTGTCAAAATGGTTATGATTCATAGCAACCCTGTATGGGATTTCCAAGAAAAAGCCGGTGTTGTTTGACCCACTGACCTTTCAGTGAGCAGTTTAGTACTTATCCAACAGTGCCACACCAGAACTCACTATCAACTGGAATTGACTCGATAACACTCAACAACAACAGATCAAAGTGAAGCTAATGGTGACCAAGTGGAAGATGACTGCCTTAGTTCTCTGAGAATCCATAGGGTAGAGGAGATCAAGCCCCTAAATCCCTCCATAAAGTCAAAATTGTCTCTCCTTTACATCATGTCTGTTCTTGCCACTAAGGTTGTGATAATAAGAGGCATTTTAAGACCATCCTTATCATAAGAGTAGAGAATTCTACATACAGCAACTCATAATTAGACAGTATCTTAAGGCAATCTAGTTGTAGTTCTTAATAATCTCTTCATTAATTTTTGAAAACGGATTCAAGTATTTACCGGGAAACTCCATATAGCAGGACATACATTCATGAAAGGAAGAAAATGAAAACGAAAGTCCTGCTAGATTTCATGTTAGTATAAGCATACCATAATTAGTGCATGGGTGACATGATATTGGTGCATAGGTACAGAAGTAGAATTGAAACAGAACAGATAGCACACAAAGCCTCCCGTGGATATATGTGTTTAATATATGCCAGATTTGGCATTTAAGACTGGTGAGAAAAAAAGATGCCTTTCCATAGAATGCTCTGGATCAACTTTGACTTTGTGTGGAAAAAATATTTCAAGTAGACGAAAGATATTCCTGTATATATTAAAAACAAACTTCAAAAACAATTATACTAATTAAATAAAACAGCAAAATATTTGTCCCTCAGTAACATTTCCCAGGTAGATGGTCCAAAATGTCAGGCAGTTCTGTTCCACTTAGCCATTCAGGGACCAGGTCCTTTTCATTATGTTCCACCTCCCTACCTTGGAATGTAAGGAGCTCTGGTAGCATAGTGTTTACAAATCAGGGTGCAAACCGCAAGGTCAGCAGTTCAAAACTACCAGCTGTTCCGCGGGAGAAAGATGAGGCTTTCTGCACCCGTAAAGATTTACAGCCTTGGAAACCCTGTACAGGGTTGCTATGAGTCAGAACCGACTCCATGGCACATAACAACAACAACAACAACCTTGGAATGTATTCTTTGTTAAGAAATTTAAAGCATCATTAGAAGCACCTGCGCATTCCAACTTAGGGCATGTGAGGAAGGGTCCCAAGGTCACCATTTATGGTGATCTTCATTCCTTTATGTTAATCTAGGTTTCATTTGTTAATATTTTCTTTCACCTGAAAGATTTCCTTTAACATTATATGCAATCTAGATTTACAAGGAGTGACAAACCTTTCAGCTTTTGCATGTTTGAAAACTTTATATTACCTTCAGATTAAAAAAAATATTTTTTTGTTGCTGTTGTTCAGTACTTCAGACTTTAAAGAAGTAGCTTTGCTGTTTCCTCATTTGAATTTTTTTCTGTTGAGAAATCTTCTGTTTTACTTTATTCCTTTGTGTGTAAGGTATCTTTTCTTTTGGCTGCTTTTAGGTTTTTCTTTCTGCCAGTCTTTATGAGCAACATGACTATGATTTTTAGTACATTTTTTTTTTCCTGTTTCTTGTAATTGGAGTTTGTTGAGTATCTTGGGTCTGTGCCTACTGTTTTTTTTTTTTTTTCCTTATCAAATATGGAACACATTCAGTCATTAATTTTTCATGCATTTGTTTTCTGTCCATACCACCTCTTCAGATAGGTATATTATTTATGCTGCTTAAAGTTTTTTTTTTTTTTTCACAGCTCATGGATCCACTGTTCATTTAAATATTTTTTTGTTTATATTGAATAATTTCTATTGCTGTCTTCAAATATAGTTCTCTTTCTTTTACAGCATCTAATCTGTTGTTGGAGTCCTGGTATGGTGCTATAGGATAAACACTTGACTGGTAACTACAAAATCTTGGTTGACATCCACCAGCTGCTCCTTGGAAATCCTATACAAGAACTGATTCAAGGGGTAGCAACAAAAACGACCCATTGTTAAAGTGTCCTGGTGGTGCAGTGGTCAGGACTTCAGTGCTGACCTAAAGGTCAGTGGTTTGACTCCACTCACTAGCTCCAGAAGAAAGATGTGTCAGTCTGCTTCTGTAAAGATGGTAGCCTTGGTAACCTATAAGGAAGTTCTACTCTATCTCATAGGGTCATGCTGAGTTAGAATCTACTCCACAGTAATGGGAAGCGAAATCATTTTGTTTATCACATCTAGTAATGGTTTCATCTCAGATATTATGATTTCCATTTCTAGAAGTTTAATTAAAGAATTTTCATTATCTTTCTGGTTTTGAGTTAACTTTTTGAATAGATAGAATAGAGTTAAAATAACTATTCTAATTTTCTTATCTGCTATAATTCTAACATCTACTTCAGTTATGGGTCAGTTTTTATAGATTTTTCTCCTTATTTTAGGTCATAATTTTCAGTTTTTTGTACATGATAGTAATTTTTGGTTGAATGGAAGATACCATGATTTTAACCTTGTTGTTGGTGGTGGTTGGTTATGTGCCATGGAGTCAATTCTGACTCATAGCAACCTTGTACAGGGTTTTTGAGGATGTAAATCTTTGCAGAAAGCCTCATCTTTCTCCCCTGGGACAGCTGGTAGTTTTGAACTGCTGATCCTGAGGTTAGCAGCCTTATTCATAACCACTTCTCCCCTGGGACAGCTGGTAGTTTTGAACTGCTGATCCTGAGGTTAGCAGCCTTATTCATAACCACTATGCTACCAGAGAACCTTGTTGAATAGTAGATATTTTTATATTCTTATAAATCTTCTAAATATGTTTCCTGGAATGTAGTTTAGTAAGAAAGATTTTGATCATTTTAAGTCTTGCTTTTAATATTTGTTAGGAAAGTCTGCTTTAGTGTTTGGTGTGGAGCTGCTGTGAATCACAAATTCAGCAGTTCAAATCCACCAGTTGCTCCTCAGAAACCCTATACAGGGTTGCTATGCTTTGGAACTGACTTGATGGCACTTAACAACAATGAGACAAGGAACTGTAGGATAAGCACTGGTGTACTAATAACAAGATCCATAGTTAAAATCCAGCCACCATTTCTTAGAACCCTGATATAGGGTTGCTATAAGTTGCAGCCAACTCAATGGCACTTAACAAGAACAATGAGGCAAGGAAACCCTGGCAGCACTGTGAGTTGGGTGTTGGACTGTTAACCACATATAAGGTCAGTGGTTCAAATCCACTAGCAGCTTCAAGAAAGAAAGATGAGGCTGTCTGCCCCTGTAAAGATGTGCAGTCTCTGAACCCTCTACAGACTCATTATGAGCCAGAATGGACTGGATAACAGTGAGTGTGATTTTTGTTTAATGAGGCAAGGCAGACTCTGGAGAACACAAATGGGTAAGTGCTATACAGCCAATAAAACGTTGGCAGTTCAGACATACGTAGAGGCTCATCAGAAGTTAGGTCTGGTGACCTTGTTTCTACAAGGTCTTGAAAATTCTATGGAGCAGTTCTACCCTACACACATGGGGGTTCCATGATGCCAAATCATGACAGCAACTAACAGTAAAAATGAGGCAAGGCCCTTGTGAGTACTCTACCCGATACCTATGATTTATTCCCAGTCAACCTAGTAGAAAAGACACCGTTTTCTAGATCCCATGTGAGCACAAGGTACTTTCCCCTCTAATTCTTTTGGGTATGTCCCCACCCATTTTGGGGTTTGGGTAGGTATCTCATATATACGTGCTAGTTAGTACAGACCTACCTCATTTTATTGTGCTTTGCTTCATGGTGTGTTGCAGATATTGCATTTTTTAAAAAACAAATGGAAGGTTTGTGGCAACTTTGAGCAAGTCTATTGGCATCATTTTTCCAACAGCATGCACTCACTTCATGTCTCTGCCAGATTTTGGTAATTCTCACAATATTTCAACTTTTTTCATAATGGTCTTACACATTTTCTATACTACAGTACAGTGTAAGGAGTCTGGTGTAGCACTGTGGGTTAACGTGCTGGACTGTAAATTCAGTTTGAGCTACAAGGTCATTGACTGGAGCTCACCAGACACTCCTCAGAAACCCTATACAGGGTCGCGCTATGGGTTGGAACCAAATCAGCGGCATTAAACAACAGCAAGAGTGTAAACATAACATTTATAGGCATGGGGGAACCAAAAGATCTCATTTTATGATGATATTCTTGTTAATCCAATAGTCTAGAACTAAACTCTCAATAGATTCAAGGTATATCTGTACTACGCAGAATACATGAGGGGAGACCCCTTGAACAATTTCCAGAGATCTTTGTGTAACTCTCTCCAACCTGATACTCTGGGATGACTAGCCCTCTCTGTCTCCCCAGATTCTCAGCTCCATAATCACAACTCAAGGCTGTTGTGTGACCCCATGAGGTCCCACTCTCTGCACTGCAGCCTGGAAAGTCTCTTAAACCAGTAAGCTTGAGCAATCTTAGGGCTCACATCATTTGTTTCCTGTCTCTCGGGGATCACTATTTTCCATTGCCTGATTTTCAGTGTCATAAAGACTGTTTATTTGTATATTTTCCCATATGTCTAGCAGTTTCTGGCCGAAGTGTAATTTCAGTTCCTATTATTCCATCTTGAATGAAACCACAAGTGAGATTTTACTTTTTTAAATTACGTTATTTTAAAAATTTACAACTATTTCTTTTGTTGTTAGAAAACAACAACAAAAAAAACCCCTCAAACCCATGGTCTTTGAGTCAATTCTGACTTATAGCAACCCAATGGAGAGAATGAGTATTCCAGAACACATGATTGTGCTCATGAGGAACCTGTACTTAGAATAAGGGGCAATTGTTCAAACACAAGAGAACACCGAATGGTTTAAGACGAGGAAAGGTGTGCCCAGAGTTATATTCTTTCACCATACTTATTCAATATATCTGTTTAGCAAATAATCTGAGAATCTGGATTATATAAAGAAAAATGTGGCATGAGCATTGTAGGAAGACTCATTAACAATCTGCAGTGTTTCCTTCTGTTGTGCATAGGATTGCTTTGAGTCAGTACCAAATTGATGGCACCTAACACCACCAACAACAATATACAGATGATTCAACCTTGTTTGCTGAAAGTAAAGAAAACAAAACACTTATTGATAAGACCACAGCCTTAGGTATGGGTAGCTCCTCAATGTAAAGAAAACAAAAATCCTTCCAATGGACCAATAAACAACATCCATATAAATGGGGAAAAGATTGAAGTTGTCAAAGACTTCATTTTGCTCTGATCAACTATCAATATGAAGCAGCAGTCAAGATATGAAATGATGTATTGCATTAGATAAACTGGTTGCACATGACCTCTCTAAAGTGTTCAAGAGTGAAGATGTCAGTTTGAGGACTAAGGTGCGCCTGATCCAAGCCAAAGTATTTTCAATAACCTCGTATGCATGCAAAAGTTGGACAGTGACTAAGGAAGACCATTGAAGAATTGAAGCATTTAAGTTATGGCATTAGAGAAGAATATTAAAAGTTACCATGACTGCCTAAAGAGCAAAGCAATCTATGTTGGACAACGTACAAGCAGAATACTTGTCAGAAGCCAGGATGGCTAGACTTCTCTTGTACTTCAGACATTATTAGGAGGGAACAGTCCCTGGAGAAGGATATCATGTTAATTAAAGTGTTGTTGTTAAGTACTGTGGAGTCGGTTCTGACTCACAGTACCCTGCACAGGGTTTCCGAGGCTGTAAATCTTTACGGGAGAAGAAAACCTCATCTTTCTCCCGCAGAATGGCTTGCAGTTTCGAACTGCTGAACTTGAGGTTAGCAGCCTGATTCGTAACCACTATGCTACAAGAGCTCCTTTGGTAAAGTGTAGGGTCAGAGAAAAAGAGGAAAACCCCCAATGAGATGGGTTAGCATAGCGGCAGCAGCAACAATTGTAAGGTTGGCACAGGACTGGGCACTGTTTCTTTCTGTTGTGCACAGTTTCGCTATGAGGCACTGACTCAGTGGCACCTAATAACAACAACACATAGGATATGGTAGCACTGCTCCATATAGTTTCCAAGACTAGAGTAGCTGGTGGGTTTGTATTACCAACTTTTCTATTAGCAGCCAAGTGCTAAATCACTGTACTGGCAGGGTTCCTATTTTCTGATATGAAGCAGTCTATTTGGGTTAGAAGGGGGAAAATGCTGAGTGGCAGTATTCCTTTGCAGAGGAAAGTACCTTTCTCTAAAACTAGCAAATATTCTGCAATATTATCATAGTTCTTTGGTTTCTGTTTCCTTTCCAAAGGCCTGTTTTATATCAAATTGCCTTGTGCAATACAAGGTTTCCTAAAGAACATCCAGACCTTAGATATCAAGACTGTTAGCTTAAGCCTGTGGTCATTATAAGGATCATTTATGCAGGAGGAGAGCAGAAAGAGTAGATATCACACTGACACATTTTACAGCCTCCTTCGTTTGTGCTCTTTGCTATTTTTTTTTTTTAACTACTCCATATCCTACATCATCACACTAAGCCTCCTTTCAAAAGAACTGAGACTTCTATTTTTTAAAAAACCAAAGTTTCAGCATGAGAAGTACAATAATCTGGAAAACTGAAGATAAAAACACTGGCATCCTTCAGAGGGGGAGTGAAGGGTGGAACAGTCACTAAAAACCGTATCTCTTAGAAGGTGTTCTAAAGTGTGTACTGCAGAATAGGCAAAACAAGATCAACTACCACAAAACCAACACAACACAAACACACTGTCACTGCCATTACCTTGCATGGATTAGGATTAAGTGATTTGATTTGGGGGAAAAAAAAGGAGATAACACTGAAAATTTACAAGCTGAGTAAACTCTGATTTGAATTGGAGTCTGATGAGATTCCAATTTCTTTTGACCACGTATTGAGATTTCCCAGGAAAACGGTTGCCTATATATGGAAGTCACTGACTTCTCATTCAGAATATGCCTAGAGCAACTAGCATTTAGATAAAATATAGAGGTAGATTTACCTATCACTCACAGGGTTAAGATTCATTGTAGCAATATTTGACTTTATTTAAATGGATCACCAAGTCGTAACCTTTGCAGCCAGCCAGCCAGAATGCCCTTGTTCTTTTTGTTGTTAAGTGCTATTGAGTCGGTTCTGATTCAGCGATGTGTACAGAGTTCCTCAGGAGCAGCGGGCAAGTCCGAATCACCAACCTTGTGTCTAGTGCTTATCCTACAGTGCCATACCTTCAGCCCTGGTGGTGGTGGTCATGTGTCATCGAGTTGGTTCTGATTCATAGCCACCCTATATAGGGTTTATGAGGCTGTAAATCTTAATGGGAGCAGAAAGTCTCATCTTTCTCCTGTGGAATGGCTGGTAGATTTGAGCTGCTGATCTTGAGGTTAGAAGCCCAGCTTGTAATCCACTATAATATCTAGCCTCCTCCTTCAGCCCAAGCCGAAGAATGTAACTTTGCGCTAAAGCAGTGGTTCACAACTGTGATACTCAGCTATGCCAATTTTTGCAACTCAAGGGATGTTTAGCAATGCCTGGAGACATACTTGGTTTTCATAAATGGGAGGTGGACAGCTATTGGCACCTTACTGAATAAAGTCAGAGATACACAGGAGAGTTTTCTACAACATGGGACTTTCTAGCCCAAAATGTCAATAGGGCCGAGGTTGATAAATGTGGTACTAAGCAAACCACGGTGTGGTGGTGGTGTGCCGTGGAGTTGTTTCCAACTCATAGCAACCTTGCATAGGGTTTCCGAGGCTGTAAATCTTTATGGGAACAGAAAGTCTCATCTTTCTCCAATGGAACAGATGGTAGTTTTGAACTGCTGACCTTGAAGTTAGCAGCCCAACTCATAACCACTACGCTACTAGAGCTAAACAGACCACTGGACAACCTATAAACACTTACCCAGTATAAACAAAAATCTAAGTGCTTTATCATATCAAAGTTTTGAAGAAGCACAATGATTTTTAAGCTTCACTTTTTAGAAACAGCTCATAAAAAGAAAACATTTTTTTCTGGGGATTTATTGAAAAACACAGTAACTTTAGGATATATTCCAAGATTAAGTAATCAGTTACTTCATCTTCTATGCCTTTAATGGGATAAAACAAGCCATCACTATGGGACCCCTGAAAGTCCCCAATTATTCTCACAGTACTGTGTTGTTGTTGTTGTTAAGTACTGTGGAGTCGGTTCTGACTTATAGTGACACTGCACAGCGTTTCCGAGGCTAAAAATCTTTTTGGGAGCAGAAAGCCTCATCTTTCTCCTGTGGAACAGCTGGTAGTTTCGAACTGCTGACCATGAGATTAGCAGCCCAATTCATAACCACTACGCTACCAGAGCTGTTTAATAACGGAAGCATGCAAGCAACTGCACTTTCAGGAAAGATTTCCTCTTACAATTCTTAAAATATAAAGCTTACATAATTCTGGACTCCTGATGTGGTACTGTAGGATCAGCAATGGACTATGAACCACAAGGTCAGCAGTTCAAACCCACTAGCTGCTCCTTGGAAACTCTATAAAGGGTTGCTATGAGTTGGAACTGACTCAACAGCACTTAACAACAACAGAGTTCTACATCAACTAGCCAAAACTCTCTCTGACTTAGCAAAGAAAGAATGTTAGAGATGAGAGGGCAGCACAGATTTATTGGTTAAACTTCCTTGTTTTACAAGTAAAGAAACCAAAACCCAGATGAGAACAGAAAATCAGTGTTAGGATCAGCTAAGCTTAGGTCACCTGGCTCTGGGTTTAGTGTACTGTAAAAAGCACCCAAGTTGAAATGATGCCTCAGGCTGCTTCTACAAGGCCCATTGGATGATCTTAGAGAGACAAATCAGATTTAATCATCATATAGGTGATGGAAACCCTGTGCAGGGTCACTATGAGTCGGAATCAGCTCCATGGTGCTTAACAACAACAACAACAACAACATATATATGGAAGAGCTGGTACTTTCCAATTGAAAATTCAGAACAAATAAGTTAAATGTTAATTAAACTCAACATTTAAAGCTTCTATTTCTTTTCAATTTTGTTGTTTA
Organism: Chrysochloris asiatica; assembly: GCF_000296735.1. Taxonomy (NCBI): domain Eukaryota; kingdom Metazoa; phylum Chordata; class Mammalia; order Afrosoricida; family Chrysochloridae; genus Chrysochloris; species Chrysochloris asiatica. The sequence goes on from NW_006408526.1 coordinate 15,469,873, forward strand.
TGCATTTCTAGTCTAAATCTTTCCTAACAAGTCTACTTTTAACAGCCACAAAACGTGGCACATCTATGCCTCTGAGCCTTTATTCATGTTGACTGTCTCACTCCAACCAACAGCTCAGATTATAAAGGTGAACAAAAGCTGCAGTGTCCCCACCTTCCTGGAGTTTTCACTTGATCTAACACAGCAATGGTGTGAACTGACCAAGTCCAGGTAATCACTGCCTGGAGAAAGTAGCCTTGAGCTCAGTTTTGAAGGAGGAACGACTTTAGCTGGGTGCTAAGGTTTAGCTTTGCAACCATCAACACTCATGGAAGCAGAAGTCAAGAAATCAAATGATGTATTGCATGAGGCAACTCTGCTGCACAAAACCTTTTTAAAGTGTTGAAGAGCAAAGATGTCAGCTTGAGGACTAAGGTGTGCCTGACCCAAGCCATAGTGTGTTCAATAACCTCATTGCATGCAAAAGCTGGGCAGCAAATAAGGAAGACCATAGAAGAATTGATGCATTTGAGTTAAGGTGTTGGAGGAGAATATTGAAAGTGTCATGGGCTGCCAAAAGAACCAACAGATCTGTGTTGGAAGAAGTGCAGCGGGAATGCTCCTTGAGGCCAGGATGGCCAAACTTCGTCTCTCATACTTCAGACATATTGTCAGGAGGGATATCATGTTTAGTAAGACGGAGGGTCAGAGAAAAAGAGGAAGACCCCCAGCGAGAATGATTGGCAAAGCGGCAGCATCAATGGGGTCAAGTGTGGCAACAATTGTGAGGTTGGCCCAGGACCAGGCAGGGTTTCATTCTGTTGTGCATAGGGTCACTATGAATCGGTACCGACTCGATGGCATCTAACAATAACAACAGGCAAAGGATAAGGAAGTATTCTGGATTGAGTGAAAATGATATGCAAAGATCTTAATGTCTATAGTGCTCGGTGCATGCATTTGAAGTAGTAAAAGGTGGCCACAGCTTAAAAAAATAGGAAGAGAGAGGCAAGGCATGAGACTGTACTTTTGGGCAAAACAGATAACACAGAACAAAGTTTCTCAATCTTAGTTCTGTTACTATTTTGAACTGGAAAATCTTTTTCTTTGGTGGGGGGGTTGTCTGATGTATTGTAGGATGTTTTGCATCCCTAGCCTCTACCCACTACATGCCAGTAGCACTGTTATTACTAAATATGATACCTTTGGATTCTTCTTAAATAACAAAGTCATTTCCATTGGAGACCCACTGACATTATTGGCCATGTTTAAGATTGTGGACAACAATCTAAGTGTAGTTTTCAGAAAGAATCCTATGATACAGAATAAAACAAGATTTGGCAAAATCTTAGGATGGTTATATGGTTCTCAGATGAGAGAAGATATGCTGAAACTAGAGTTTTGGTTGTGAACACGGAAAGAAAGACAAATTTTAAGACAATGTCAAAGGTAAAACAGATATTAAATCATATACATCTTCCAAAGACCTACTTAGTCGCCCATACTTACTGTAACAATTTCAGAGGATAACTCTGAATAATTCTAGCACTAATCAAAGCTTTATGCTCCAGAATCTCTGAGTTGGAATCAACATGACATCACCTAACAACAACGTGCACTATTATAGCATAGTGGTTAAGCACAATGACCGTGGTAACTGACTTCAAGGATTCCCAGTCATTGTGTGAACATGAGGAAACTGTGTAACGTTTCTGAGATTTAACTAAGTCTGTTGTGCATATTAAATATATTCAAAGTGCTTAAGAGTCCCTGGCTTCTGGTCAGCACCACATAACTGCTATAAACATTCTGCCCTATAATATTAATTGTATATTATTTTATTTTATCTGGTATATTTAATTCTATTCATAGTCTGCTGCTGTAGACGGAAGGTAGAGGTTTTGTCTTGGTAGTCTTGGAGCACAGATAGAAGGATTGTGGTGTTGTTGTTAAGTGCCCTGGAATTGATTTAAACTCATGGTGACTTTGTATAGGGTTTCTGAGGCTGTAAATCTTTGCGGATCAGAAAGTCTCACCTTTCTCCTATGGAGCGGCTGGTGGGCTTGAATCTCCAACATTGTGGTTCATAGTCCTATGCTTATCATAAGAGCCTCCATGCTTCCCAAACAACAGGGTATATGCTCTATATTCAATCCTGTTTCTATTATCTATTTAACAAGGTGGTAGGCATTCTCCAACCAGGAACACTGTAGTTTTCCTTTAGGCAATTTATTTTCTTCTCTTCTCAGTCTGACATGTTATCTCTAGCATCATTTCTAACACCAAGGCTATATTTTTCAACTACTTATTCTTCCTCTTTGTTTCCAACCTTTGCATTCCAGTCACCAGTAACTACCAATACATCTTTTTTTTTTTAATGTTTTATTGTGAATTATGTGATAGTTTACATGGGAGAACATTGGTTTTACATTCATTCTATCGTATATTGTCTCATTGCCATGGTTACAATCCCCTCCATGCAATCCTTCCCCCGTGCCCCCCAGGTCTTCAGCACACAGTCGCTCTCCCTCTCTGGATC
>NW_006408526.1:15473488-15475162 GCF_000296735.1 Chrysochloris asiatica
CAGGAAGCCTCCTTCACTGGGCACGTTATAGCCCCATTTTAACTACCAATACATCTTAATTGCATGTTTGATCAATTTCAAACTGAAGAAGCTGGTAGAATTCTTCAATTTCATCATCACTGGCTTTAGTGGTTGGTGCATAAAATTTGAATAATAGTGGTATTAATTGGTATCCTTATATGTTTATGGATATTATCCTATTACAGACAGTATTATACTTTGAGATGATGAATGCTACATCATTCTTCTTGAATTTGTCATTTCTGGCATAATAAATCATGTGATTGTTAGATTAAAAATGACTAATACTAGTCCATTTCAGCTCACTATTGCCTAGAATAAAAAACTCTGGTAGTGTAGTGGTTATGAGTTGGACTGCTAACCTCAAGGTCAGCAGTTCAAAACTACCAGTTGTTCCGTGGAAGAAAGATGAGGCTTTCTGCTCCTGTAAAGAGTTACAGCTTCGGAAACCCTATATGGCATTGCTATGAGTCAGAACCAACTCCACAGCACATACCACCACCACCATTGCCTAGAATATTGGTTTTCATGTGTTCTACTTCATTCTGACAACTTCCATTTTTCCTAGATTCATACTTCATACATCCCATGTTCTGATTATTAATAGATGTTTGCAGCTGTCTCTCCCAATTTTTTGTTGTGCTCCTCCAACAAATGAAGGTGCCAAAAGCTTTACTCCATTTGCGTCATAATGGTCAACTCTATTTTGAGGCAGCAGCTCTTCCCTAGTTGCATTTTGAGTGTCTTCCAACCTGAGGGGCTCATCTTCTGGAACAATATCTGAAAATATTCTGGTACTATTTATAATGTTTTCACCTTCTGGTACTTTTTCTGACAATGTTTCACTGCTATTTATAAGGGTTTCATTGGCTAAATATTCCAAAGTAATCCACCTCTCTTTCCTCCTAGTTAGTCTGGAAGCTCAGCTGAAATCTGTCTACCATGGATATTTAAAAAACCGGTAGTATAGCTTCCATACCACCAGTATGGAACAACACAGCAGCACACAAGCCAGCACAGTATGACAAACTGACGGACAAGTGGTGGAACTGATACAGTTGGTGTTGTTAAGTGCCATTAAGTCAGTTCTGACTCATTGATGTTGTTGTCAGGTGCCATTGAGTCGGAACCGACTCATAGTGACCCCATGAACAGCAGAACAAAACAGTGTCCAATCCTGGGCCAACCTCACTTCCGCCGCCACACTTGACACCATCAACGATGCCACCTGGCTGATCCATCTCATTGGGGTCTTCCTCTTTTTCTCTGACCCTCCACCTTACCCAGCATGACATCCTTCTCCAGCGATTGTTCTCTCCAAACAATGTGTCCAAAGTATGAGAGACGAAGCCTAGCCATCTTGGCCTCCAAGGAGCACTCTGGCCACCCTATATAGTGTTTCCGAGGAGCAGCTGGTGGGTTTGAACTGCTGACTTTGTGGTTCCCAATCTAGTATTGATTCTATGTGCTACACCAGGAGTCTTGATACACTAGCTATATGAATTTTGGCAGGCTTACTATATATGTTCGATATTTTTATTTTTTATTTTTATTTATAAAATCTGCTGCACAGGAACTTTTTAAAGTATTGAAGAGCAAAGATGTCAGCTTGAGGACTAAGGTGCGCCTGACCCAAGCCATGGTATTTTCAAT
>NW_006408526.1:15475467-15513243 GCF_000296735.1 Chrysochloris asiatica
AGTGTGGTGGCGGTAGTGAGGTTGGCCCAGGATCAGACATTGTTTCGTTCTGCTGTGCATGGGGTCGCTATGAGTCGGTTCCAAGTTTATGGCACCTGACAATACAACAACATAAATGATAGTAACTTCTTGGTGGTCTGCTACCAGAATCAATTATAGTGCAATAGTTGTGGCTCTTATGTGCCATGGAGTCAAATTTGATTCATGGAGGTCCCATGTGACAGAGAAGAACTGCCCCATAGGATTTTCTTGACTATAATTTTGACTGTAGCTGATTGCTAGATCTTTCCCACAGAGTCACTGATGTGTTCTAACCACCAATCCTTTGGTTAGCAGCTGGGGTCTAAGTTATTGTTGAGTGCTGTCAAGTTGGTTCCGACTCGTAGCGACCCTGTGTAGTATTTCCGAGGAGTGGCTGGTGGGTTTGAAATACTGACCTAGTGGTTCAAACCGACAATATGGTCCAGTACTTATCCAACAATGCCACACCAGGACTCCTGGAGTAGGCACTCAAAAAAAAAAAAAAAAAATCACTGCTCATAAAATATAGTACCCATTGTTTCACTCATGATGTCAAAGACAAGGCCACATAATCATTTTTAATTCAGTAAAGAGTAGCATCCCAGTCAAACTGAAACCATGATTAACATTATGAGCTAGCAAGTTAATAAGCAAATAACAATTTGTATTGAAATAGTCTCATTTGAGCAAGACAAAATATTCAAATTAATCTTTATCGATTAAAACACTTCTAGTAGAAACAGCCAATTAGCTGTTTACATTCTAACTGTTTGCATTCTAACTATGGTTCCAAGATTTATACGATGAAAATGTTAAGCTTTTGAAAAATCTTTGATTAACAGTCTTAATTCAAAAGAAATTAAAAACATTACTCACTTGTTTGGCAAAAGAAAGAAAAACAAGTATTTCATCCTTTAACTAGCATTCTTTAACATGTACTAGGAGTCCTGGTGAGGTGCTGTGGAATGCATGTAGGAATGCATTGTAGATCTGAACTGAAAGGACAGTGGTTCAAGCTCACCAGTTGCTCCATAGAAACCCTATACAGGGTTGCTATGGGTCAAAATTCACTCGATGGCACTTAACAACAGTAACTATAAAGATTTATTAGAAAAAACTCTTTTCATCAATGAAAGAAATAAAATCTATTTCACATTTATTGTCTTGTTCTTTTATTAATAATCAGTATTTCCTTGGCAATGTTCCACATTCTAATTTTGATAGCGAAAGGTTTTTAGAATACAATCAACTCACATACTTTACATAGTTTTCATGATTTTTCTTGGCCTCACAGATGTGTAAAGGACCAGGAAGAATGATTTCTGAGGATATGTGGTATTTTTCCTTTTATCAGGAGACAGCTTCTAGACTGATAGTATCAAAATGTCACATTCTTCAGTAATATACTTGGACAAATAAATAGCACTTAGGGCAAAAGATCTTAATGTGGTTATTTATTTTGAATGTTACAGAACTACCATTCACAGATAAATTTCCATTTACTGGAAGTAGTTGACCAAAAAATTGCTCTTATCACTGTTCTGGTAACATATAATTTTAGACATAAATAGGAAATCCATGACCTTTGTAAAATAAAACATGGTAATATTTTTTAAAATTGATCATTTGAAGTAAGAGAGAAAAAGTGGCTTTATACTATTGTTTAAATCTAGATGAGAAAAGATAGAAACCTACAAAAAAATTCTAGGTTGCATATAGAATCATATACCTAATGAAACTGAAGAAAAACTTAGTAACACATTTCAAAAATCGTACAACCTTCCTATAGGGCACTCATTATTGTTGTTAAGTGTTGTCCACTCATTCCAACTCATAGTGACCTTGTACAGGGTTCTAAGGCATGGCTGATGGACTTGAGCCACCAAATTTGTGGCTAGGAGTCCAGTGCATATCCAACAGCACCACAACAGGGCACTCATTAATGTGTTTAAGAATAATATTTAACTACCTTAGACTTCCAGAGTCTTGGTTTAGCACTATAGGATAAACACTGGACTGCTAACCACAGGTTGGTGGTTCAAACCCACCAGCCACAGATACTCTATATAGGGTCGCTATGAGTCAAAACTGACTCAAAGGCACTTACCAACAACAAATGTTAGGCTTACAATCAAAAGCTTAAATTTGACTAGCTTAAATAAGAGGATTACTACTAAATTCTACAAACTCAATCTGAAATGAACCTTTGTGCAGAAAAAAAAAATCAGTATGACATTAATTTTGAAGCAAGAAAAATAATTAGGTTAAACATGCATGTATTTAGAAATAACCAACTTGTAATTTAGCAGTAGAAAAAAAGTATCATTTTGTGTTTTAAATATGGAGAGTTGATACTTTATTTACCAACACAGAGCCATACTTTGATCTGATGATTATAATACAGAAGAACAACAGCATTCAGTGATGCTAAAGACATTTAAGGATGTTAAGAATACTATTGTCACTATTTGCTACCAACATCTGATGCTCATTCTGATCTATAGGGGAAAAATTTTTTTCAACTTTTTTCTCACGTTCGGTCTTTGGGTATCTCACCAATGACAATAAAGGGAGACACTTATTCTATTAATAACATTTACATGAATCAAATATTATTCTGACATTTTACTTAGCCTATTGAATATATCCTTATTAATTTATTGCCTACGCTGAAATCCACCTCTTAGCAAGATCATAAAGGAATTCCTTGTTGGTGGCTTCATTTTAACAATGTCAGCTGACTTCTAAGCCTTCAAAGCTCTTGGTAGTTTCAGACTTCCACTGCAAAACCTTGCTACCAACTTACTGATTCTGTTAACAGAGGGATCTGATTTTCTGTCAAAGTGTAGCTCTTAACAACAGATAATCCGTAACAAAATTTAGAATAACAAAGAAATTTTATAGCAACAGAGACCCCAAAAGTGATTTTTTAAAAAAAAACCTTAAAGTGCAGAAATGATCTCTTTAAAATATCATTAAAAATGTTTGTTTGTTTTTTTTAAAAAACAATGTGTAGATATGGAATTATTGAAAAAAGGAAGGAATCCTAATAGCATGTAAAAATATTTATAAATGCCTGAGCATATCTAAATTACCTATCAAAAATTATATATGTTTGTAAATTCTCAAAGAAACATAGAATAACTTTTTCTTAAAAGAAAGAAAAGAAATCCCTGAGTTTGAAACTTTCTAACATCAATGGGCTCAAGCGTGGCAACAATTGTGAGGTTGGCCCAGGATCAGGCAGTATTTCATTCTGTTGTGCATAGGGTGGTTATGAGTTGGTAATGACTCGATGTCATCTAACAACAATAGAGGCATAAGAGACACAGAGTTACAAAGAAAATAATACATACTCCCTTATCCCTCAAAGAAAATAAAAAGTGCAAAATGTGCTGACGTATGTCACAGGTCAGCACCTTTTGCACTTTCCTCCTCCTCTTGCCTGGCTTCCTTTGTCTCCCTTCCTTCATTTTTCCCCTGCCTTCTTCCCTTCCAAAGGTTCCAAAGCTAAATCCATTCCCACTGAGTTGATTCCTATTCACACAGCCTCCTTATATAGGGTTTCAGGGACTATAAATCTTTACAGGAGCAGACAGCTTCATCTTTCCCCCACAGAGCGGCTGGTAGGTTTAAACTGTCTAACCCACAGCATCATGGTCATTTTGTACCAATTCACTCTCAAAACACCTCTTAGGCATTATGGAGAATACAAAAGAAAGTTCAAGAAACTTGTAATATCACCAAGTTAAGCCAACATAAAAATCTTATTTTCTTGAATAAAACAAACAAAGGAACAAAACATGGTCAAAAAGTATCCAACCCAAAATATGAAAATATGAAACACTTAATTGAGTTTTTATTTTATATTTGCATGAAAAAAAAATCAAGAATTTGGTCTTCCACTCGGCAATTAACAAAATTGAAAAACCATTATGAGAAAAATGACATATATTATAATGATGCCCTTGTCTACTACTAGGAAATCAAATTGCTTCAAAGGCATTTAATACATTTGACTGTTTGAAAGTTTTTATTTCAGCATGAAAAAACAAACTATTTGATAGATATGAAAGCAAAAAAGAAAAAAAAGGGGGAAAGGCTAGATGGTAAGATGGTAAGACAGAGATGAAATAAAAACCAGATTTGATGGTAAAACATTAATAATTCTAATCTGATATAAAACAAAAAAACCCAAACTTGGTTGCTGTCAATTTGTACACACAGCAATCCTATAGGACAGAGTAGAATTGTACCACAGAGTTTTTAAGGTTGTTAATTTTTATATATGCAGGCTGCCACATTTCTCTCTGATGGGTTCCAACTACTAACGTTTTGGTTAGCAGCTGAACACTTAAATACCAGGTCTCATTCCTTGTTCTGTGTGTAAGCCCTATCTTTTTTATATTACACAAGTAAATAGCATGGTCAAATTTACCTTCCGGAATAACAATTTAGTAACAACATGAGATGTCTGAGTTACAGTGTGGGGCAGTGGAGCTCATTCTTGACTACCCATTAGAATCAACTGGGGAGTTCTAAAAATGTTGCTCTTGGACTGCACTCCCAAAGATTAGGATTTTAACCTATCTGGAATGAAGCTTGCATAATAGGATTGTTAAAGCTTTCCAGGCTTTCTAATTTGTGCTCAAAATTTAGAACCATGAGTAAAAAAAAAAATGTTTCAATTTCACTGGTACATTTTAAACTTAGCAACACTGCAGAAATCAAGTAGCCTACATATCCCTTTAATTTTCAAAGAAAATGTTTTAATTTAGCTTTCTGTCCATTCACTCACATGTATATATATGTATATATATACACATATACCTCCACTTTTAGGACCCTGGTGGTGCGGTGGGTTAGGTTTGCAGTTCAAACCAACCAGAGGTTTCATGGAAGAAAGATGAGACTGTCTTTACCCATAAGGATTTACAGCCTCAGAAACCCTATCGAGCTGGAGTCAACTGGATGGCAGTGGGCTTCGGTTTTTTCGTTTTGAGGAGGAAATGAAATATTGCATCTTGCTTCCAGGATACGTGATATTAGCAATCCATTATCGCTTGCAGATTTAAAAAAAAAAAATGGATGATACATGCTTAATTAAGATTTTAGAAATAGGGTTGTACAGTGAGGTCAAGTCAGTTCTGACTCAGAGCAACCCGTATAGAGTTTCCGAGGAGCAACTGGTGAGTTTGAACTGCTGACCTTGCAACTCAAACCGACTTTGCAATCAAGTGTTTATCGTAAGTTCCACACCAGGACTCCTAGCAAATAGGGTGAACCTGTGAATGCTTCTCCAACTTAATGCTTTTAAATTGGTGTGAAAAAGAAGTTTCCTTGAGATTTCAGCAGGTCTGTTTTTAGGTGGATAGCAGCCCAGACTCATCTGTTAGCACTGTATGTATTCATTAGTGTTTGGAGGCAATGAAACCCCCAAAATAAATTCTTCAACTTAAAATGTTGGTCATTAGAGGAGCCCTATGGTGTGGCACTGTAGGATAAGCACTGGACTGCTAACCATCATGTTGGCAGTTCACCAGCTACTCCTTGGAAACCCACCCTGTACAGGGTTGCTATGACTCAAAACTGACTGGAGGGCACTTGGCAACAACCACATAGCTTTTACTGCTGCCCAACATACCTCAGATAGCCACCATTCATCTGCCATTGGAGTCTTGCCTGTTACTGTGATGCTCAACAGAGTCTGGTGGAGATTCCAGAGATGAGAAAGAAAGGTCTGACATTCTACTTCTGAAAACTAACCAAGAAATTCTTTGGATCACAACGATCCAATCCCATTGCCATGAGTTGGGGGTGGGGAGGCAACTCAATGACAGCTAATAATAATAATAATAAACATAGCAGCTAGGATACAGAGCATTTAAGGATTATCAGTTCCTACTCATAGGGAGCCTATATAGGGTTTCCAAGGCTATAAATCTTTGTGGGAACAGAAAGTCTCATTTTTCTCCCATGTAGTATCTGGTGGGCTTGAACCATTGACCTGTGACCTGCAATCCAGTGTTTAACCTACAGTGCCACCAAGCTCCTTATTTAAGGATTAAGGATATCAAAAGGGGTCTTGTCCTTTAATAAGTTGTCATAGACTCTGGAATCTGACCCATTTCTTATTAGTTGTGTGACCTTGGGCAAATTAGTTCTCTAAAACATAGCCTCCTCATCCATTCTATGGAAATATAATAATATGTAGCAGTTTAGACTGGTATACAATAAGCCTTTACTTGTACCCAATATAAGCATTATAATTACTAGCGTTTAGCAGGAAAATAGTGATCTCTTTTATTTATCTTCTATTATTATAAGGGCTGGGGGAGTTTTCAGGGTTACACGCTATTTCATGGATGTGGAAATGGAAAAACAAATAGTAAATATCTTTTATTCAAGGTAGTGTAGGCAGTGAGGATTATGGTCCAGCTAGACACATGATACTTAAGGCTTCTACTGAAATGGTCTTTTTATTGAAACATCTTATCAGTTATCTTTTTAAGTCCCCTCTTTTCTAATTGTTGTGTTAAGTGCCATTGAGTCAGATCAGACTCATAGTGACCCTATATAGGGTTTCTAAGGCTGTAAATCTTTGTGGGAGCAGCAAGCCTCTTCCTTCTCCCACAGAGTGGATGATGGGCTTGAACCACCAACTTTTTGGTTTGTAGTCCAGTGCTTATCCTACAGAGCCACACCACTTCCCCTTTTCAACTATTAGAGATAAAAATTACATAATGATAATTTATCCTCATGAATATTCACTGCTGAAAGTCATATAGAATTATCAGAAGAACACAACATATAAAGTTGTTTTCTGCTGTCAGTATTTTTAAAAATTAGAAACAAAACCCAGAAAACTACAATACAATTCAAATGTAGTATCACATATAAATCAATCTATCAGAACTACACTTAGGGAAGTAGGAGTACTAGATGTAATCTGGTATCCCAGATGGGATCCTGAAACAGAAAGAGGGCACTAGGGAAAAACTCAGAAAGTCTTAATAAAATATGTTCTTGTTGTTAAGTGCTGTAAAGTCATTTCCAACTCATAGCGACCCTGTATAGCATTTCTAAGGGCAGCTGGTGGGTTTAAACTGCTGACCTTGTGGTTCACAGTTCAGTGTTGATCCTATAGTAACACACCAGGCGTCCTCATAAAATATAGACTTTAGTTAATAATAATGTATCAGTATATATTTACTAATTGTGACAAATGTACCATACCAAGATGCCAGTGATAGGGCACACCGGGTGTAGGATATACAGAAACTCTCTGTACTATCTTCAGGATTATTCTGTAAATCCAAGACTATTGAAATCTCACAATTTTATTATAAAATGTTAACAATCTACTTCTCCACAAGGGGAGGGAAAGGACACATTTACAGTGTTTTTTATCTTTAAATGTAGATGCTTACAGTTAATGCAAAGGATTTCTATGTGCAATAAAAGAATCAAGTGTGATAATGTAAAAAGGAAATTACATATGCTAGAAACAAACTAATCCACCAACTAGCCAATCAGATTGCAATAGTGACATTAATTCCTATTGGTACATAGAATCCTTAATAATATGAACTGCAGTTACCAACATTTACTCTGTTTGGGCATTAGATGGCGCTCATGTTCATTTTACTAAGCAGGTTGGCCTCTTAATTTCATCAATAAGTCTTTCAACTGGAGGTGCATCAGAAGACCTGACCCAATATTATTTTTAGGGTACATTTGGAAGCAAAATCAACTCCACAATAAGGTTTAAAAACCTTGGGTTGGGCGGCAAATTGAAACACGAAAGAAAAATGGGAATTAAACAATCACTAAGCAGGATAGATAAATCCCAAGGGTTTTTAGCCACCAATGGTGGATTTTAGGTATACACGGAACCCTTGAAGTTGGGCACATGCTGCACCCACTGTGCTGGTCATCTTTCCAAAGGGGGGGAGGGGCATGGACTTCCTAGATTATGAGAACTATGACATTAAGCTCTGGTAGCGTAGTGGTTACGAGTTGGGCTGTGAGCCTCAAGGTCAGCAGTTCAAAACTACCAGCGGTTCTGCGGGAGAAAGATGAGGCGGTCTGCTCCCGTAAAAATTTACAGCCTAGGAAACCCTGTGTAAGGTCGCTATGAGTCGGAACCGACTCCACGGCACACAACAACAACAACAAGAGAGTACATATTTATTCATCTTTAAATTCCTTGGAAACGAAGAATGAAAAAGAAAAAAAAAAACTTGTAACAGATCTTGAGTCAATCTTCTATACTGACGTCTACTTGGCTTGTCACATTCATCTAATAATCGATAAATTAATTCAGCCCAAACCTTTAAAAAGTGTATCTTTATATCCTCTCATACCACTCTGGCTAAAAATTAGGACAAAGGAGTTAACAGCCACTCTTTACATTGAGATGCAATCCATACAGAAGGCTGTGCTCTTTGATATTCATTAGTAGAAACTTTAAGTCCTCTTCAGTTTCAGAAAGCAAGGTTGCATCATCTGCATATTGCAGGTTGTTAATGAGTCTTCTTCCAATCCTGATGCCACGTTTTTCTTCACAGAAGCCAGTTTCTGGGATGATTTGCTCAGCATACAGTTTGAATAAGTATGGTGAAAGAATACAACCCTGTCGCACACCTTTCTTAATTTTAAACAACTCAGTGTTCCCATGTTCTGGTCAAACAACTGCCTCTTGGTCCAGGTAGAGATTTTTCATGAGTACAATTAAGTGTTCAGAAATACTCATACTTCACAATGTTGTCCATAGCTTGTCATGATCCACACAATCGAAAGCCTTTGTGTAGTCAATAAAGCACAGGTAAACATCTTTCTGGAATTCTCTGCTTTTAGCTAGAGCAGTTAGGGTGTCCTAATTTGTTTTGTTTTGACCCTATTCCTCTAGTGATGGTGGTGGTAGTGTGCCGTGGAGTCAGTTCCGACTCATAGCGATCCTATATAGGGTTTCTGACGCTATATAAATCTTTATGGGAGTAGGAAGCCTCATCTTTCTCCCGTGGAATGGCTGGTAGCTTCAAACTGCTGACCCTGAGGTTAGCAGCCCGATTTGTAACCACTACGATACCAGAGCTTCTTATTCCTCTAGTCATCTAAAACTCAAAATACAAAAAACTGTAGTAATAATCAAACCAATGTCTTTACCAACTAATTGATTCATAGGATTGCTCATGTGTTTGTTACTTATAGTTTTATCAGACTATTATGGACTGCAATTCTACTCTGACACATATGGGATTACCATAAATTGGAAGCAATTTATGGGCAATGGGTTTGGTTTGGTTTTGGTTGAAAGACTAGCAAAATATGTACAGTTATTTTGATACCTTTTATTATGGTAGCACATTACCTCCCTAAACAAAAAAAGTTATTTTATTTCCCTAAGGAACTCTGGTAGCATAGTGCTTATGAGTTGGGCTGGTAACCTCAAGGTTAACAATTCAAAACTACCAGCTGTTCCGTGGGAGAAAGATGCGGCTTTCTGCTCCCCTAAAGACTTACAACCTCAGAAACCCTGTACAGGGTCGCTATGAGTCGGAACCGACTCCATGGCACACCACCACCACCACCAAGCCTTTACGGGTGCTATTCACTGCTTTGATTCCCATCCACCACTTCTCAGGGTAATCTCCATTAACGTAGATTTATGCCTACTCCATGATTATGCACAGGATTCCCTTGGATTTCCCCAATCTTTGCTCTATTCAGGCAGCTACTCACCTTTCAGACCACAGATTAAAATTACTTCCTTTCATCAGAAAGTTAAATCTTCCTGGAATGAACTTTATTCTCTGTATTTCCCCTCTCCTTCCATTTATCATTTTTACTTTAATTGTTTGTTGCATTACCTGATTCCTCTACTCCTCTGTGAGCTCTAGGAAAACAAGGTTAGCGTCTCCCTGATTGTTATCTCCCCTGAAGCTATTAGAACATTCCTGGCTCAGAAGATATTTGTTAGGTGAAAAGCAAATTTAAACCATCTGTTTATAAAGTTTTGAACATAAATTAATGTGCTTTTTGAATCAGATATTTGAGATGCATTTTGTTGTTTCCTATTGTTCTGTCTCTTAATGGGAAGTCCCTAAAAATGAATTTGAGTGAAAAAAAAATCCAGAAAATTGTTCAAGGTATACTTTCCTTCTTTTTCTTTCTACTTTTCTACCAAGTTAAAAATAAGAAATCACAAGATAAAAACAAACCAGGGAAAGTCAGGTTAAATGAGTATCAGAGCTATGACACCTGCCCTGTGGAACTGCCTGAGGTCACCTGCTGCTTCTATCAGAGCTGTGTACAAGGAGACAGGGACACAGTGAGGTCAGGGCAGCCCCTGTAGGTCCCAGCCCTGCGAACAGTCTTGGCTTAGCTGGTGGCTGATGGGAGACACAGTTGGCCATCACAAGAGTCTACTCCTCAGGCTCAAAGAGCTAGATCTGTCTACTTCCCAAATTAAAAGGAAGAAGAGTAAGAATTCTTTAAGAAACTTTTGTTGGGCAGGGTTCATCTTTCACAAAGTCACACCTATAAAATTAACCCCAATTTCTTACTCTAAATACCACATACTAGCCTTCTTGCCCATCGCCACTCCCCCTAGTAAACTGCCCATAGTGACTTTATCCTGGTTTTGCAGACTGTCTTCAGTGCTTGCTTCACTCATACTTTATCATCATGACTCTATCTTCTCAAATTCTGACTAGTCCTTGTTCAAGTCATAGTTTTAGCTCTTGAACTAAATTAAGGTCCTAGCTATGATACATACTGCCTGTCTTCCCTTCAGCTATTTTCATCGTCTGAGCTTTCATGTTCCTATCTGGAAGCATAAGCTCTGGTAACATAGTGGTTACGAATCGGGCTGCTAATCTCCCAGTCAGCAGTTCAAAATGACCAGCTGTTCCGTGGGAGAAAGATGAGTCTTTCTGCTCCCGTAAAGATTTACAGCCTCAGAAATCCTGTACAGAGTTGCTATGTGTTGGAACCGACTTCATGGCACGTCACAACAACAACAAAATATGTACAATAGGGACAACAAAGTTTACCTCGCATAACTAGCTATCCTCCTCATCAGTAGCCTTTATTATTTATCATGTGCCACACACTGTTCACAGCACCTCACCTATATTACCACATTATTTCATTTAATAGACTATCATCAAAGTGTTTTCTTTTAAGTTCTCAAGATATACTGTCTCCAAGTTCAGAGAGCTTATTATATGGATTGTGCTTTTTCTTAAAGCCTCTAGCAACTGATGCTATTACTGCTTATGAATAGTAATTTTAGTAATAGAAATTTAATTACATTGTGAATCTCTGCCTTAAAGGGATTGCAAACTTAATTATTCAAGAAATGCTTCACTTTGATAGTGAACCATTCAGATTTCCAGTTACCTCTAGTTGCATTCAAACTGATACTACCCCATAAAATATCGACCATATCTGTGGTAGCTATTTGAATGGTATCAGAGGAAGACATACAATTATGAGAATTGTCAAATAGTTCCAATTTCACCATACAGTTTTTATAAGTTATTTCAATTAGGTAAGGGACAGCATCAAGGAAAAACAAAGTCATACTGTAATATTTTACAATAGAATATAACAAATTTCAATGTGCAATTAAAGTTTGTTGCAAAGAGTATGTTCTGATGGAAAGTCATTAGTAATGCTTCAAAAGTACTTTGAACCAAATATTACATCTAGTAATACATTCATTTATTATGAGTTTGAAAGGCAGTCAGTGACAGAGTTTGCATGTTTAAGTACCTGAATCTCCAGTGACTATTGCAATGACAACATTGGACCCTAGTTTCTTCTATAGTCATTTTTCTCAATAATATAAGAAAACAATGGCTCTGTAAAGCAGTGCTTGTTTATCAGTCAAGAGTTCAGTGAGATGCTGCAAGAAGTGCTCGGGGAAAACCAAACACACCCAGGAAATGTTGATTAATATGAAAACATTTCTAGTTTGTTTATTTGTCTTGAGATGTCTAATAATACTTATTAGATCATTTGAGAAGCTGAACTCTGTGAATAAGAAAACAGTATTCAGTTTAGAGGCAGGTTCATCAACATATGCACATGACATAAACTTGCTGAATAAGGACAATTTAAAGCACTTACTGAGGAAAGTCAAAGACTACAGCCATCAGTATAGATTCTACTTCAACATACAGAAAACAAAAATCCTTACAAATAGACCAATAAACAACATCACAATGAATAAGAAACTGAAGTTTTCAAATTATTTCTTTTTGCTTGGATCAGTGTCTATGGAAACAAAAAACAAGAAATAAAACAAAGTTGAGCAAATATGATGCAAAACACCTCTTAAAAATTTTGTAAAGTTATCATTTTGATAACTAAGGTTCACCTAACCCAAGCCAGCCTACACTGGACAATGAAAATGGAAGACAAACAAACAAACAAAAAATTGATGCATTTGAAATGTGGAGATGGCAAAGAATATTGAATATAGCAAGGACTGCATAACAAAAACAAAAAATCATTTTTTGAAAAAATACAATCAAAATACTCCTTACAAGTGAAGATGGCAAGATTTCAACTCATTTATATTGAATATGTTACTGACTCAATGACACCTAATAACAACAACAATATTGAATATGCCATCAGGAAATACCAGCCATTAGAGAAGGACATCATGGTTGGTAAAGTAGAAGTTCAACAAAAGGAAACCCTCAGTGAGATGGATTAATACTATAGCTAAAGCAATGGACTCAAACATGCCAATTGTGAAAATGGCACAGGACCACAAACTATTCCATTCTGCTCTCCATAAACGGTTATCCATAAGGTTACTATGAGTTGGAGCCAACTGAACAACCATTAACAACAATTGTTGTTGTTGTTGTTAGGTGCCTTCAAGTTGGTACCGACCCATAGCAGCCTTATGCACAGCAGAATGAAACACTGCCCGGTCCTAGGCCAACCTCACTACTATTACCATGCTTCAGTCCATCGATGCTGCCACTTGGCCAATCCATCTCATTGGTGGTCTTCCTTTTTTTCTCTGACCCTCCACCTTACCAAACATGATATCCTTCTCTAATGACTGGCCCCTCCTGACAATATGTGCGAGTATGAGAGACGAAGTTTGACCTGGCTTACAAGTTTTCCAGAGGGAGTTTAGTTTAAGAGTGTGTAGGGGAAGATAGAGTCCCCAATGAATAATTTTCATCTTGTCTAGATGGGTCTGGTGAAAAGAGATGGGGTAAGATTCTTATGATTCATTAGTGAATAATTGTTATCATGACTGTCACAATTATAAAGGTAGAAAGAAGTTTTGTAACAAAAACAGCAGTGATTAATCTTACAGTCCAGAAACAGAGGACCCTAGGACCATCAAGGGAGAAGAGCACAAGCAGAATGTGGGACCTTATCCAGAGAGGTAGTGGCACCAGAGATGGAGGCAGAGATAGGGACCTGGAGAGAGGGAGCAGCTGAGGACACTAGATTCATGGAAAGAGAGGGTCTGAGAGCTGGTAGCCAGGAGGCAGACTTGCAGAATATGCCCTTTGGTGGTGCCTGAGTGTTTAAAAAAAAAAGTAAAGTGAATAGAGAGAAATACTGTTAACTGGTAGTACATGGAGGGGATTATACTCATTGTAATGAAACAAAGTATATGATTTGTTGAATGTAAAACTGATGATCTGCCCTATAAACTTTCATTCAATTCACAATAAAAACTTTAAAAAAAAAGGGAATCATTCTAAGAGCAGAGCCTAACTAAGGTCTGGAGGATGAAGGAAGCAGGTGACAAGGGGACATTTAAATTGTAAACAGGAATGAGAGGCCATCCTGACAAATGGAGGCCGAATTCAAGAGGTTCTGACTGAGTCTACTGTTCAGAGTCCCCTGAGCCAGGCTCACTGAGCCTGTCAAACAGAGTCCAGCCACTGACATTTTTCCACATTTCCAAGATGAGAATATACAGAGGATGACATTAGCATCTCAGTTAGATGACCTTCGTCTTAATTTTTTAAGCCTTAATTTCTTAAGCCTCTGAAGAATTTTCAATCTACTAAACACAGCACTCAGGTCATATTTTTGAACTGTTCCTTTGCCCCATCATTTACAAAGAATTCCATATAAAGGGGGAAAAAATACTCATGGGAAAAAAATACCACTGATTTCCTTAAAAAAATTATATTCACAAACACTCTTAAGTATCCTGTCTCATCTAACATTCCTGATGACTTTCTAATATTTTCTATTAAGATGCCATTTTTCTTGTTGTTCTCTATAGTCACTAAATAATTGCACACACTTGTGCTTTTGCTGGCACTACTCTGCCTACCTCAATTACCTGGATGATTCACCCTCAACTTAATAATCTCCCACACCTGGTGGCACAATGGTTAAGCTCTCAGATGTTAACTAGAAGTTTGGTAATTGGAAAAGACTCAACAGTTCCTTGTAATCTCCTTCCATAAGAATTATAGTCTAGAAAACCCTGTGAGGCAGTTACATTATCAGCATGAGTTGGAATCATCTCAACAGCACCCAACAACAACACAAATGACTTTCTATTCCCTCTACAAAGTTGTCGGTGACTTCTTTCTCTCACTCCCTATTCTCACCTTCCACTAACCACAGTTTATTGTTCCATCCTGTGGGCTATCTTGAATTCTTATATGAGTATACATTCCTCTACTTTAGCATTTTAAAGTATTATTACATGTTAGAATTTCTACTGAAGAAATGACTAGGAAATGTATATCAAATCTTTGGAAATTTCAAAATTCATTTGTCACATCATCATCAGATAATTTATCCCAAAAATATTTACCTAAGAATGAGAGCACAGAAAGCCATGTGGACGTGCTCCCTACCCAAGCCTTGCAGCACGTGTGATCTAAATGGGTGCCTAGGTGAAAATATATTTACTATGTACAACTACTCTGAGGTCACTTATTAATAATTGAAACAGAATATAAAATACATAAATTCCAAGGACCAATAACATGCACTAATTTGCTTGTACATTTGCCAAGTCATCTATTACTTACATTCATTGAGAGAATGGACTATATTCATTTATCTTGTGTAAGAAATAGTAGCTATTCAATAAATATTAAATGAATGGTGGGCAAGTTATCTGAAGTTGAAATGCAATTTAAAAAATATATATAAATCACTAAATCCTCCTTCCTGTCTTGCCTGCATTTGAGAAGAATGAGAATGTGACAAGTTGTCCTAGTTATCAAATGCATGCTTGCTAGAGGAAAGGATTACATTAATTCAGTCTTGATTCCTTTCACTTACTCATTCACTCATTCACCAGTATTTTTTTTGAGTTCTTAGTATACACTACAGAGTCCTGGTGTGACACTGTGGGTTAATGAGTCAGACTGCAAAGCCATTTGGACTGCAAAGTCAGCGGGTCAAGCTCACCAGCTGCTCCTCAGAAACCCTATATAGAGTTGCTATGTGCTCAGAATCGACTCAATGGCACATAACAACAACTATATACTATACATTGTTCTAAGTGCTGGAGACACAAGTGTAAATAAGAAAGTCTTTTAAATCTAGTAGTCATTTTCATTTGCAGTACATCTTGATGCTGACTACTTATTCACAACTAAAAAGCTCCGTCGCCATGTGTGACTAGGGTAGTACCATCTAGAGCTCCACATCAAAGCTTGCATATGGGCAGGGAGAATTCACATTTTTATTGACAAAGAAAGAGTGCTGGAAATATTGGTAAGGTGTGATGACATCACATGTCATGGGAGAAGATGGGAAATAGAAAATAATCATAAAATCTGACCTTCAAAGAATGGGAAGTAGTTTTCCATTTGTAGAAAAAGAGAAATTATTGGAAATAGGATCCGAGGGACCAAAACAAAAGGCAGTAAGTCTTATATCATTGTCAAAATTATTCCGGAGGAAATCAATGTAATTTTTTAGCAAAAATGTAGGGCTTTAGAAAAAAATTTAACAATGGTATTGATAATGACAAGATGACAAATACTTATAACCTTTCCTTACTTAATTTGCAGACATAAGCAATTGCCACGAACAGAATAGACTTTAACATTAAATAAAAGGTCCTAACCAACTGTACTGAATTCTTTCAGTTCTTAATCTAGATAATTGCTGCATGAATTGGACTAACACTCACTTGTACATATAGCTAAATCAATGAACCTGATTAAAGTTGTGACACTTGAGCACATAACAAAGATGCTCATTTTTCTTCTCTCAGATGAATAGATTTATTATCTGATAAAAATAAATGACCCTACTATATCTACTTAGTATTACTTCTCTAGTAATTACTGCCTCTCAATTGAAAGCCATTTGAGTAATTTTATCAAAGTTCCTATTGCTATCAAAATACATTCAAGAAAATCAAATAATAAGTAGAGAGCGAGATAAAAAAAAAACAAAAACGGCTCACAGGATTTCAAATGGATGAAATCTGAATAGGTAAAGAGATATTTAAATATCTGAATTATAGAAGCAGTCTTTTGTTGACAATCCCTTTTGGGGGTTATTTATCTAATCTGGGTTTCTTTAAGTATCAATAATAAGGAAAGGTAAGTAAAATTTTGTTTTTTATCTTGATACCAATTGCCATTGAGACTATTTTAACTCACGACAACCTACGTGCGAGAGTAGAATGTGCTCCACAGGGTTTTCAATGGCTGATTTTTCAGAAGTAGATCACCAAGGCTTTCTTTCAAGGTGACACTGGGGAGACTTGAGCCTCCAGTCTTTCAATTAGAAGCTGAGTGAGTTTAATGTTTCCATCACGCAGGGACTCTGGTCTTTAATATCCATTGTTATTGAGTCAATCCTAACTCACAGTGACCTTAAAGGACCTTAAAGGTAAAACTGTTTCACAGGGTTTCCAAGGCTTTAAATCTTTACAGAAGCAGACTGCCACATCTTTTTTGCTGAGGAGTGGCTGGTGGGTTTGAACCACCAGTTAGCATCTGTGCCACCAGGGCTCCTTTAGTCTTTTATTTTTATTGTTGTTAGGTGCCATCAAGTTGGCTCTGACTCACAGAGCCCCTACATACAACAGAACGAAGCACTGTCCAGTCCTGCGCCAACCTTAGAATTGTTATGTACATTGTTGCTGCCACTTGGTCAATTCGTTTTGGGGTCTTCCTCTTTTTTGCAGACTCTCCACTTTTCCAAGCATGATGTTCTTATCATGCTTGTCCATCAGAACTGGGCCCTGCTGATAATATGCCCAAAGTAGGAGAGGCAAAGTCTGGCCATCCTCGTATCCAAAAAGCATTCTGGCCATACTTCTTCCAAGACAGATTTGTTTGTTCTTCTGGCAGTCCATGGCAGAACTTGCAACATTCTTCACCAAAACCATAATTCAATGCATCTATTAGTCTATGGTCTTCTTTATTCATTTTCCAGCTTTCATATGCATAAATTGTTGCTGTTGTTATTTCGTGCCATCCTACTAGTTCTGACTCATAGTGACCCTGAATAGGGTTTCTGAGGAGCAGCTGGTGGGTTTGAACCTCCGACCTTGAGGTTAACAGTCTAGTGCTTATCCTACAGTGCCACACCAGGACCCCACATGCATATGAGGAGATTGAAAATACACGGTTTGGGTCAGATGCAGTCCTCAAACCGGCATCTTTGCTCTTTAACATTTAAAGAGGTCTTTCACAGAAGATTTGCCTAATGCAATATGTCCTTTTATTTCTTGACTGCTGCTTCCATGTGGATTCAAGCAAATGGAAGTCTTTTACAACTTCAGTAGTTTCTCCATTTATCATGATGCTATTTATCAGTCCACTAATAATGTCCTGGTGTGGCACTGTGGGCTAATGCAACAGTCTGCAAAGTCATTTGAACTGCAAGGTCGGTGGTTCAAGCTCACCAGCTGCTCTTTGGAAACCCTATACAAGGTCACTATGGGTCGGAATTGACTCAAGGGCACTTAACAACAACAACAATAAAGTTTACTTTATATTGAATTGTAATGCATGCTGAATGCTGTAGACTTTGTTCTTCATTGTAAATATTTCAAATTCTCTTCACTTTCAGCAAACAAGATTGTGTCATCTTATATGGCAGGTTATTAATGAGTCTTCCTCCAATCTTGATGCCACATTCATCTTCATATAAACCAATTTCTTGGATTATTTGTTCAGTATACAGATTGAATAAGTATGTTGAAAGGATAAAACCTTGATGTATACCTTTCCTGATTTCAAACCATTCAGTATCTTCTTGTCCTGTTAGAAAGACCGCCTCTTCTTCTGTGTATAGGTTCCTCATGAGCACAATTAAGTGTTCTTGAATACCTATTCTTTACCATATTATCCATAGTTTGTGGTAACCAAAAGCCAATTGCCTTTGCATAGTCAATAAAGCATCAGTAAACATCTTTGGTATTCTCTGCTTTAAGGTAAGATTCATTAGACATCAGCAATGATATCCCTCATTCTATATCCTCTTCTGAATATGGCTTGAATTTCTGGAAGCTTCCTGCAGATGTACTGCTGATCTTTTGTAGTTTCCTGTTAATGTCAGTGTTTCACACCACTAAATTGTTACCAACCAAACCAAGATTCTGAAAGGAATTTTCTTATTCCTTCATGTACTTTATTTAATCTAGTAACAAGTTCTGCCATGGAAAATCCATAGATCCTTTTGAATCTTTCTGTCTCCTTTTTATGTCTAATACTGCAGCCCAAGGCAGGACTTTCATAATCTTTCATCAAGACTCCCTCCAATTGTTCCCCCAAGCTTGTCCCTTCAAATTCCTAACCCACAAAGCTGCCAGAGTTGTCTCTTCCCTGTTTGAAAAACAATAAACTCTTTTACTTGACCACAAAACCCTCCATGAATGGTTTCTGCCTAATAGTCATCTCACTTCATGTCACTTGATTGACCTTCATTTGCTATGGCTGTATGTCATGGGATCAATTCCAACTCATAGGGACCCTTTAAGACACAGTAGAACTGCCCCCATAGATTTTCCAAGGCTGTCAATTTTTACAGAAGCAGACTGCCAAATCTTGCTCTTGTGGGAGTAGTTGGTGGGTTTGAGACCATCAGCTAATTGCTTAACCATTGCACCACCAATGCTCCATGCTCTCCATTTATTCTGTATTAATACTGAGGCTGGTTTCCTCAGACTGTGTTCATAGTTTATATTTCCTAGAATGCCCATTAAATGGCCAGCTCCTACTCAAATAAAAGGGATGCCATGCTCACCAGGATTCCTCTCTGACTACAGGCAGAGGTTGTATTCTTCTGTTTGCATCTTACATATGCTATTCATATATTAATCTTGCACTTACCATTTGGTGTTATAATCATAAATCTCCATGTCTGTTTTTCCAACTAGTCTGTGAACTCACTGAGGTCAATGAAAGTCTTTTTTTTTTTTTCCCATAACTTCCTTGCATAGTATAGTACATGCCAAGATCTTGACTACAAAACTGAACTCCTAACATATTTCCCACTTAGAGACATTGAGTAATATTATTCAAAATCTATAACTATGCCATGAGTTGGATACAAAATTTCAGAGTGTAATACAATCTTCAGAAAACTAAAAGTTTAATGTTTTAAGCCACTAATTTGAGAAAAAAATAATTTACCCTCAATCTTAGTGAATCTAGCTTCAATTTAGAAACTACGTCAAAGATGAACTACCAAGAAGACTGTAGATGCACAATATATATCATTACTAAGTTATGAGTATGGTTATTGATAATCTATTATTATATGAAGTAAAATAAGTGTTCTTTGCTATCACTCCAAATTGAAACAGGTATTGAAAACAAGGAAGGTTAAGCCTTGGAAACTTCCATTACAGCGAGTATCTTCCTATTTGTTCATCCCAATGAATGTGTTCTTTAAATTAGGAAAATGAGTGCTTGAAGAATTTAATTTTATCTTTGTACAAACTTTCCCCATTCTTATCTTTTTGACCTTACATTTTCTTAAACAATTTTGGAAGACAGGATTATGAAAGGCAATAGGCAAAAAGGTTTCCTTGACATGTCATATAGTGAGCTTGTTTTGGGAGCTAATCAAAGATCGGTATAGATCGACCTGTACTACTGAATGGAACTAAGCTTGCAGGGCCTTCCATAACGTTCAAAAACAGTAACTTGCCATCATAGAATGATTGAGAAGGTGGGTGGGGGCAGAATCATTTATAGGCCATGTAAAAACAGCTAACTGTATTCACCACCAGAAACAATATTTTGGTGAATATTTATATTGCCCAAATGGGTAATGGCAGGTACTAATTGGCTTATCTTCATCTTTAAGCTACTATATTTTAAGTTTACCAACTGAACATTTTAAAAAAATGATGGTTTAACCAAAAAGTGCTTTGTAGCTCCTCAATCTAATTACTTTGTAAAAAAAAACAAAAACAAAAACAAAACTATTTAAAATGCTATCTAAAACACTGCTCATTATGAAGGAAAATAAACAAAATTATTAAAATTGAGGCAAGGGAAGAACAAGCTAAATTCAACATGAATTGATGAAGCACAGAAAAAAAAAAGGAAAGGAAGAAAAGAGCTATTTGGCACAGATTTACATCTTCAATATGTGCATAGTAAGTATGACTAGTAGCTACTAGATTACAATCTGAGAATTTGAGTTGATAATTATCCAGCTCTTGTATTTGTATTTAATTGCATCTGTATTAAAAATGGTTTTACTAGATCAGCAATGCTTCTTAGGCAATGCATAGTGATATATATGTGTCACTACACACTCAACAATAATGATAAAATGAAAGTGCTTTATCTAATTGGTTCCCACCGTCTTGAAAAGCTACATTTACTTATTAGCTGTATTAGTAAGCCATTGTGCATTGTGTTCCTCATTAAAATGCATCACACTCCTCCCTACCCAGATAAGTGCTAAATACACACTTTAAACCAGTTATCTGTTGCTCCAACTCATCAAGACACCATGAGTTGATTCCAACTCATCAAGAAACCATGTGAGACAGAATGTAGTAAACCATATGATTTTATGATTAAAATGGCCAATGCCTGCCCATTTTAGCTCACTAATGCCTAGGATATAGATCTTAATGCATTCCATCTCCTTTTTGATGACTTTCAAGTGTTTTAGATTCATAATTCGTACAGTTAATTCTATGATAATCAATGATACTTGCAGCTATTTCTTCTCATTTTGAGTTGTTCCCTATCAGCAAATGAAGATGCTGAAAAACTATGCTCCATCTACATAATTAAGGTCAACTCTAATTTGAGAAGAAGTCCTGGTGTGGCACTTCAGGATAATGCATGGACTGCAGGGTCGGTTTGAAACACAAGGTCAGCAGTTCAATCTCATCACCAGTTGCTCCCCAGAACCCTATACAGGGTTGCTATGAGTGGGAACAGACTCAATGACACTTAACAACAACTAGTTTGAGAAAGCAGGTCTTCCACAGTCATGTTTTGAGTGCCTTCCCACTTGAGGGGCTCATCTTTAGGCACTATGTAAGAGAATGTTCCATTGCTTTAAAAAGGTTTTCAGTGGCTCTTCATCTCCTTCTACCTAGGCTGTCTTAGTCTGGAAGTTCTATTCATTATAGGTGATCCTGCTGGTATTTAAAATACTGGTGGTAAGGCTTCCAGTTTCACAGCAACATGCAAGCCACCCCAGTAAGACAAACTGATAAACGAGTAGTGGAGCATGCACTTTAGTCCCCTCTTTATTCCCAGCATCTTCTTAAAGTCTCTCTTCTTTCATTGGCTACACAGAAAGCGATGGCTGACTTCTAGTCTGACTAGAACAACAGAATTCTGTTGTTTCCTTCTATGAAGAGTGTTAGGGTGATGCAAATCACCAGAAACCAAGCTTTCACTCTTTTTATAAGAACAAGTTTCTGTTGCATTGTAAAGTTGACAATGGTGGTAGCATAAAGAAATTATTTGGGGAAAACAAATTCTGTTGTTTGAAGGAATTAGAAAGTTCCCAAGGGAATTTAGAGGCATAAAGAAGTATCATAGAAAGGGAAAAACTAAATGGCACCCTGATTAAAACTGTTTTCCATACTGAGTTGTACAAATACTCACAGTCCTTTAAGAGTTTAGAAGGTGTCTTATGAAATAAATTTAGGACTTGCTAGGTTGGCACTGCAGGGTAAGTACTGGACTACAAGTTCAGTTTGAACCACAAAGCCAGTAGTTTAAACTCACCAGCTGCTCTACAGAAATCCTATACAGGGTTGCTATGAGTTGGAATCAACTTGACTGCACTTAACAACAATAGGTTAAAAAAAGGTAAACAAATTTCTTAACCTTGAAACTTTTCAGAAAATTTAAAATGTTAATGTGTTTAAGAACCCTCATTTCATTTAGACTGCACTTCACTATGTGTCACTTCATTTCCAAATCCTCATTTCACAAGATACTTGTTAACATGGGATACGTTTTAGAGCTAAGGAGCTCTGATAGTGTAGTGGTTATGAATTGGGCTGCTAACTTCAAGGTCGGCAGTTCGAAACTACCAGTTCTTCCATGGGAGAAAGATGAGACTTTCTGCTCCCATAAAGATTTACAGCCTCAGAAACCCTGTGCAGGGTCACTATGAGTCGGAACCAACTCCATGGCACATAACAACAACAACAATAACAAACTAGAAGACCCACTGTCATGGGAAGAAGAAAACTGCCTAAGGGTTCATACTAAAGTAGCCTCTGAGGAGCAGCTGTAAACCCAGTTGTAGCAGACATCCCACAGTAAATAGGAAAAGGTATATGTTTTTCTGGGTTTTTGTTTTTCCCCATACCTATCCCTCCCTTCTTCTAAGTGCTTGGAAGATAATCATTGGTGATTAAGATATTGTGAGATCATAATTTTTATAGGTAACCTGTAGATTTAAATGATTGTGTGCGTGTGACTTTCTTGACTACATATTTACAGGACTGCTGGAAAGTACCAAAAGATACTGAATACACCAGCAAAGTGGTATTTCTAAATAGAAGAACCTTATGGAAAGATTGAGTATGTGATGGCTCTGTAGGATAAGAACTGGACTGTGAACCCCAAGGTTGGGAGTTCAAGGCCAAGCCACTCTATGGGAGAAAGATGAAGTTTTCTGCTTCTGAAAAGGTCTACAGCCTTAGAAACATGATACAGGGTTGCTATGAGTTAAAACCAACTGAACATCACTTAACAACAATAAATGGAAAGGTTTTGACTGATGTGAGGATTGCATTCTCCTGACTTGTTCACTTTCCCGTTAATTTTACCAGTGTCCCTTATTTGACAGGTGTCACAACAGCAATGCTTGTGACATTGATGTTCTTAAACGTAAGAACTGACAGCATGAAGAGGGAGCCAAAGCTCCTAAGGCTTGCTGGGATTTCCCAGATTCTTAAACTCCCATTTCCTCCAAATGAATTATGAAGAAATAAAATCATTTTTCAAAAAACACCATTCGATTTTGAGAATGAGGTGGGTGGTTGAATTATTATGATACACCTTCAGAGCATAAAAATTACAAGTAATTTTCTCTTTTCTAAAAGGTGATTATGATAATAAAGCTCTGCTCTTAGGAGATTAAAGGCTCTTTCTCTATGAAAGGAGAAAAGAACCTTCAAAATGACAACTGTCAAAACAATAAATCTGAAACAAACATAAAATGCAAAAGAATCCTGAGGCAGTACACTAGCCAGCTCTAAGTATACAGTAACATACAGCTGGCTGTGTATATATGCAGATACTTCTACAAGATGCATGCTCAGACTCTCCTCACAATATATCCATGAATTAGGACAGCAGGAAGCCAAGCAACTTAGACACAGCTCCTGATTATTTAGGCCTTCTGCGTTTCCTCCTTATTCATTCACTTAGAGAGCTAGATGCTCTTTGCCCATTTATAGAACTGAAACCCCGACAGATGAAACTCAGAACCGTGGAACATGAACCCAAGCAACCTTATTTTTTTAATTATTTAAGAATTAACCCTACAGGCAGTCCTTGTGTTAAGAACGATATCTGTTCCTATGTGTTTAAGTCTTTAAGTGAAATTTGTTGGTAATTTGGAACAGGTACAGTCAGTATTTATCTTTACTTTAGTGCAAGAAAAGGTGATTTAAAAGCTGCAGGTACAGCAAGGCAAGGGGACTGTAAAGAAGAATGGGATTGGTTCAATTGTTTCAAAGTGCAGACAAATTTACATAACATTAAAGGGCAAGTAGGCATTTTCCCTAAGTTTGATGTTCATAACCCATGGACTACCTTTATTCTATTTTTAACTGGCTTTGAAAGTATGCCACCACCCAGCTGTTAGATTGTCGTACTGAGAGGATGGAAGCTAGACTGCTGGTATTTCAAATGCCAGCAGGATCCCCATGGTAGACAAATTTCAGTACCACTTCCATGGAAGACGTGGGAGTGAGGCCTGGGGACCTACTTCTGAAAATGAGCCAATGAAAACTTTATGGATTACAGCAGAATATTGTTCAACTCGCTTGGTTTTGATATGTCATCAGGAGCGATCCATCACTGAAGGACATCATATAGAGGACCAAGGAGGGAGAGGTTAACCCTTGGTGAGATGGATAGGCATAATCAATAGTCAAAATGATGGGCTAAATATGCCAATGATTATGAGAATGACACAGGACTGGGCAATGTTTTGTTCCATCAGATATAAGATCCTCATGGGTCACAGTTGAAGCAACGGCTGCTGTCTATCTGTTAGTATAATCTTTGGTTCTAAATAAATAAATAAATCACTGTAGATGGCTCCCAGGTCAATGAGTTTCAATCATAATAAGAGTGTACCAAGTAATTTCTTGGGTAAGTTAGTTTAATTATCTTTCCAGTCAGTGTTATCCTAAATTATGGGTTTTGAAATTAATTTAGGGAATTATGAACGGAATTTTTAAATTAAATAGAATAGAGCAGAACACAATTATCATAATATCATGAAAAAGAAAATATCAGACTTTACTGCATATAGGAAAATGAAGTCATTTTGTATACTTTTATTCCAGTTGTTGTGAAGTGCCGTCGAGTCAGTTCCGATCCATAGCAACCCTGTGTAGGGTTTCCAAGGAGCAGCTGGTGAGCTTGAACCACCAACCTTGCAGTTCAAACGGCTTTTCAGTATGGCGCATTAACCCACAACGCCACACCAGGACTCCTTTATTCCAGTTGTTTTTGTCTTTTAAGTGCTGTGGAGTCAATTCTGACCCATAGCGACCCTGTGTAGGGTTTCCAAGGAGCAGCTGGTGAGCTTGAACTGCTGACCTTGCAGTTCAAACAGCTTTGCAGTCTGGCGCATTAACCCACAGCAGTTTTTTCCAGTAGGACTTAGAAAATCGTAACATTTCCCCCCCTTACTGTAGTTCACTGAGGAGACATAATTGAAGTCTATTGTTTTTAGTGACATTTGTGTCAAGTTATCACTTGTGCTGTGGAATTCATCACACCCTATGCCTAGCATATCAAATCCTTCTTCTGCACCACTTTACACCCTGAGCCCACTTCTGAGTTGAGCTGTGGCTATAAAATGAACAGTTCTAGGAGTTCTTAGGAGCTCTGGTGGTTTAGTGGGTTATGCATTGGGCTGTTAACTACAAGGTTAGCAGTTCAAATTCACTAGCCACTCTATGGGACAAAAGATGAGACTTTCTGCTCCCGTGGAGATTTGCAGCTATGGAACCCCTATGCAGGGTCACTCTGAGTCGGAACCTACTTGATGGCACACAGCAACAACAGCAACAATAGGAGTTCGTAGATCCACTCTGTATGCATGACCTCTTGCCTCAAGCACATCCATGTGTTTTTACTTTTCACCCTGGAGTTTCTCCAGTGTTGTGTTGTCCTCTGGCATTACAGTTTGAAAGTGAGAGGGAGGTAAGGGTAACCTTCAATTAATAAGGAATCGAATCAGTGGATATGCGATCTTGCTTGCCTTTCTCTCAAACATAACATAGAGGTTTCTATCTGTGTAAGGTCTTAGAAACTTCCAGATGAATCAAGTTCACACTGCTCACTGAAGTGTGACCTTGATTGAATATGTACATTTAGGTTGTGTTTTCTCCCATCTCTGTTTCACACCTCACTTTCAATCCTGAGTCCTACTATCTATCACTTCTTAACTAGAATTGCTACATCAATAGCTTAGATCAGACTCCATTTTGAAGGAATGCAAGCCATAATGTTGTTGTTGACAAGTGCCATCAAATTAGTTCCAACTGAAGTAACCTTTTTTAGGGCTTCCAAGAAGCAGCTGATAGGTTTGAATCACCAACCTTGTGCTTAGCAGTACAGTGCTTATCCTAAAGCACCAAATCAGAACACCATAAGTCATAATACCTACATCAAAATTTAGAATTATTAAGTACTTATTTGGGTGAGTTCTTCTTGTTAGCTATCATCAAGTTGGTTGATGACTCATTTCAACCCTGTGTAAATGGGGATCAGACAATTGTGGCCTAAAGGGTTTTCACTGGTTGATTTAGAATTAGATCATCAGGACTTTCTATCTAGTCTGGCACAAAAATAAATTATGCCAGATTCCATTTATATGAAATGCTCAGATTAAGCGAATCTTAGAAACACAAGAGATTGAGGCAGAGACAATGACATGGAGAGATGCAGCAGTGGGAGGACTTTAGATCCAGAAAGGGAGAGTGATGGTGTGCTGAAGACATGGGGGGTGGGGAGACAGGCTTGCAAGGTATACCCTTTGGTTGGTTGATGATGCATGGAGGGGATTGTAACCATGGCAATGAGACAATAAACGATAGAATGAATGTAAAACTAATGTTCTCCCATGTAAACTATAACATAATTGACAATAAAACATAAAAAAAAAAGAAAAAGGAACACAAGAATCCTTCAATATTGCAAGGCAAGCTTTGAAGTTTTTCTTTAGTTCCCTCAGCTTGAGAAATGCTGAGCATGTTCTTCCCTTTTGGTTTTCTAACTCCACATCTTTACACATTTCATTATAACATTTGACTTTGTCTTTTTGAGGTACTTTTTAAGAATTTTCTATTCTGCACTGTTACCCCCTCATTTCTTCCATTTGCATTAGCCTTTCTATGCTGGAGAACAAGTTTCAGAATCTCTTCTGACATCTAGTTTGGTCTTTTTCTTCTTTCTTATCTTCTTAATGACCTTTTTCTTTCTTCCTGTATGTTGTTCTTGATATCACTCCACAATTCTCCTGGTCTTCAGTAATTAGTGCCTAGTTCATCAAATTTGTTCTTGAGATGATTTCTAAGTTCAGGTGGGATATGTTCAAGGTCGTATTTTGGCTCTCATGGACTTGTTTTACTTTTCTTCAGTTTCAGCTTGAACTTGCATATGGGCAATTGATGGTCTGTTCCACAGTCTTCTCCTGGCCTTGTTTTGGCTGATGATGTGGAGTTTTCCCACTGTCTCTTTCCATAGATGTAGTCAATTTGATTTTTGTGTATTTCCATTTAGAGAGGTCCATGTGTACAGTGCTTTATTGATTATGCAGAAATTTTCAATTGTTTGGATGATAAGCTGTAGAAAATGAGTATTCTGGAACACTTAGATGTGCTCTTGAGGAGCATGTACACTGACCAAGAGGAAGTTGTTTGAACAGAACAAGAGAACACTGAATGCTTAAAAATTAAGAAAGGTGTACACCAGGTTTGTATACTTTCACCATACTTATTTAATCTGTATGCTGAGCAAATAATTCAAGAACCTGGATTATATGATGGAGAGCATGGCATCAGGATTGGAAGAAGACTCACTCACAACCTGCAATATGCAGATGATACAGCCTTGCTTGCTAAAAGTGAAGAGGACTTGAAATACTTACTGATGAAGATCAAAGACAACTGCCTTCAGTATGGATTGCACCTCAATGTAAAGAAAACAAAAATCTTCACCTCTGGACCAATAAGTACCATCAAGATAAATGGAGAAAAGATTGGAGTTGTCAAAGACATTATTTTGTTTGGATCAACCATCAACACTCATGGAAGTAGCGGTCAAGAAATCAAAGGATGTTTTAGATTAGACAAATCTGTTGCATAAGACCTCTTTAAAGTGTTCAAGAGCAAAGATGTTAGTTTGAGGACTAAGGTGCACCTGACCCAAGCCATGGTATTCTCAATAACCTCATAAGTATGTGAATGTTAGAAGGTGAATAAAGAAGACCATAGAAAAATTGATGCATTTGAGTTATGGTGTTGGAGGGGAATATTAAAAGTACCATGGACCACCAAAAGAACAAAGAAATCTATATTATAAGTACAGCCAGAATGCTCCTTAGAAGCCAGGATGGCCAGACTTCATCTCTCATACTTTGGCTATATTATCAGGAGGGATCAGTTCCTGGTGAAGGGCATCATGTTTGATAAAGTGGAGCATCAGTGAAAAAGAGGACAACCCCAATGAGGTGGGTTGTCACAGTGGCAGTAGCAATGGTTTTAAGCGAGGTTTGTGCACAACCAGGCAATGTTTCATTCTGTTAAGCACAGGATCGCTATGAGTCTGTATTGACGCCATCGTACGTAACAACAACAACCAAAGATCAGTGGTTGTAAGGGGCTGGGAGGCGAGAGATTGGAAGTGACTTCTAGTAGATACAGTGTTTGGTTTTGAGTGACAAAAATGTTCTTGAATTAGATATATATTATTTTTGACCAAAATTATGACTATACTAAACCAAACAAAAATAACTGAAGTGTACACGTTGAAAAGGTTCATTTTATAGTATGTGACTTGTATCTCAACTTTTTTAAAATATGGAACTAATGTTTCTGAGTCTTTCATAAATGATATCAGAAGGACATAAAACAGTAAAATGCTGCATGGATCCAAGTCCCAAAGTTGCAGTTCTGTGTTTGTATCACTGTGAAATGGGTAATGAAACTTACCTTTACTTAAATAATGCAGACACTGTCCAGTATAACATTGTTGTTGTTGTTAGGTGCCATCGAGTCAGTGCCAACTCATAGCGACCCTATGCACAACAGAATGAAACACTGCCCAGTCCTTGGCCAGCCTCACAATTGTTGCCACGCATGAGCCCATTGATGTTGCCACTTTTCCAATCCATCTTACTGGGGGTCTTCCTATTTTTCTCTGACCCTCCACCTTACCAAACATGATATCCTTCTCCAGTGACTGGTCCCTCCTGACAATATGTCCAAGTATGAGAGACAAAGTTTGGCCATCCTGGCTTCCAAGGAGTACTCTGGCTTCACTTCTTCCAACACAGATCTGTTGATTCTTTTGGCAGTATAATATAGCTATGTGTAAACATTTAGCATTAAATAAAGGAGCCCTGGTGGTGTAATAGTTGCTAACCACAAAGTTGGAGGTTTGAACCTATCCAGCAAGACCACAAGAAAAAGACCTGGTAATTTGTTCCTGTAAACATTACAACCTAATAGACCTTATGGGGCAGTTATAAATGTTTCATAAGGTATCACTATGAGTTAAAAATTGACTTGATGGCATGGCATCTAGCAACAACAACAATAGTTCTAATGATAAGTAATAATTCTTCAAGAAAATATCATGTTTTTTCATAGGCTAATACAGATTTAAATTTAAATTCTTATGCAATAAAGATAAACCCTTATTGCAATTAGAAAATATAGAACCAATTCTACATAAAAATACAGAGTAGCCCTACCTGAAATTAAATTATTTATGCAGCACTCTAAATACATGGTTTATAAGAATGAAATATTTGCTTTATACCAATCATCCTACCACCTAGATATTTTCCCCTAGTAATCATTTAGGCATCATAGTGGATACAGAAATATCTCTATATTTTCCTTTAAATAGGTTCTTAATCAGAAGCTAGCTTTCTTCCCACCTCCTGCCCCCACCACTATATTCTTCTATCTTTTCTCTTGGGAAATATTTTCAAGGTGTCCCTCAATTTCAAGAATAGAAACATCCTTGAAGGGTCCTACTTGTCAATCAAGTTGACAGCTATAAAATAAAATCAATCATTCCACTAAAGTTTGACTTTTAAGGATGAATTTTTAGCTCAGAAATTTAATCATATGAGTGCTTCTGAAATGAAAAGATGATGCCTGGTTAATTCTCAATGTGTGGCTGCATATTAATTCACATTCCTTCTCGACAGATACTCTCTTAATAGAATAGTGTTGCCTATATGAAATATGTGACTAGCCCAACTATTGGTACATGTTTACACATTTCTGCTTTTCACTGCAGAAAATTGATAATGACAATTCTAATAATATTTAATGGCAGAAAGGGCTAATTTTTTTAAATCTTTGTTTACTTCTGATTTCAATGAATTCTGGAAGTTCTCCTGATTCAAGACATCAAAACGGACACATGTCAAAAGAAAAAGCCTGATATACTTCTAGAACCATGATTAGACAATGTAAGAAAAGCAGATTTATACAATGTTGTGCAGTCAAACTGGGCATGATCAGTTTAATTAAACCTAGCTCTCTTCTGAGGTTTTATTCTCCTAAAATTACCGACATTCATCTAGTCACTAGACTAGATCACACAGTATTCCCTCAGGGATTCCTTGCTGGTTTTGACATAAGACTTGGCTTTCAATGTGTCTGTCTAATGTAATGAATAGTACTATATGAGTATTACCACTGAGATTCCTGAGCATTGGTTATGAATAGACCACATTCAGAAACCTGCAAAAACTTTCTGATATATTTTAAAAACTAAACTTTATTTTTTTAATTAAAATATATAGTCACTGTTATGTTCCAACAATGCTACAGTAATAAACTACTTTGTAGAATTAGATTCTAGATTAAATTTCAATTTTCCGTATGTATTGAGTACTTGATGTATAGCATTAAACTATATGTGTCTTGATAAATATTTGTAGATGAAATCAAAATGTACTAAAAAGTGAAAAATGAAAAAGGAATGCATTTATCTTGTTGTTAGGTACTGTTGAGTCAGTTCTGACTCATAGCAACCCTATGTGCAACACAATAAAATACCGTCCAGTCCTGCGCTAGCCTCACAATTGTTGTTAAGACAGAGCTCAGTGTTGCTGCCAATGTGTCAATCCATCTCCTTTGGGGGTCTTCCTTTTTTAACTGGCCTTCCACTTTACCAAGCATTATATCCTTCTGCAGAGACTTGTCCCTTCTAATATTTCTAATGTATGAGACAGGAAATCTTGCCAACTTGGCTTTTAAGGATTCTGGCTGTACATCTTCCAACACAGATTTATTTGTTCTTCTGGCAGGTCATGGTACTTTCAATCCTCTTCTCCAACACCATAATTCAAGTTCATTGATTCTTCTACACTCTTCCTTGTTCATTGTCCAACTTTCACATGCATTTGAGATGGCTGAAAATAACAAGGCTTGTGTCAGGTGAACCTTAGTCTTCAAAGTGACTTTAAAGAGGTCTTTTACTGCAGATTGCTTAGTACTATATGTTATTTGATTTCTTCACTGCTACTTGCATGATCATTGTTTATGGATCCAAACAAAATGAAGTCTTTGACAGCTTCAATCTTTTTTCCTTTTATAATGATGTTATTTATCTGTCCAGTTGGAAGAATTTTTGTTTTCTTTACATTGATGTGCTATAGTCTTTGATCCTTATTAGTTAGTATTCTAAGTCATTTTTACTTCTAGCAAGCAAGATTGAACCTTCTGTATTTCAGAGATTGCTATCAGTCTTTCTCCAATTCTAATGCCATGTTTGTCAGATTATTTGATCAGTGTACAGATTAAGTACTATGGTGAAAGCATAGAACCCTAACACACACCTTTCCTGATTATAAACCATTCAGTATCCTCTTGTGCTGTTCAAATTACTGCTTCTTGTTCTATGTACCAGTACTCTGAAGCATAATTCAGTGACTAGACTATCCATTCTTTGCAATGTTATCCATATTCCAATTCATATGTATTCTGACCCTATATAGTGTTTCCAAGGATCAGCTGGAGGGTTTGAACCACCAAACTTTCAGTTATCAGCCCAGTACTTATCATGCAGTGCCATGTGGCACTGGACTGCCAACCACAAAGTGAGCAGGTCAAACTCATCAGCTGCTTCTTATACAGGGTCACCATGAGTCAGAATTGACTTGATGGCAATTGGCAACAGCAACAAGGACTCCTAGGTGGGGTATGCTCAGGGTCTTATTTTGGATCTAATGAACTTGTTTTAAATTTTGGTAGCTTCAATCTGTACTGGTATATGAGCAATGGATGGTCAGTTCTACAGTCAGCCCTTTGCCTTGTGTTCTCTGATAATACTGTGCTTCATCATTGTCTCTTCCCACAGGTGTAGTCAGTTTGATTCCTATACATTTGGTGAGGCCCATTTATATTGTTGGAAAAAGATATTCATTATGAATAAATTATCGATGTTATAAAATTGTATATGATCTGTAGCATTATGTCTATCACCAAGGCCATATTTTCTAAGTACCCACCTCTCCTCTTTTTTCCAGAACTTTCCCATTCCAATCACAATAATTATCACTGCATTTTGATTATATTTGATCAATTTCAGACTGAAGAAATTGGTAGAATCCTTCAATTTCATCATCATTAACTCAGGTGGTTTGTGCTTAAATATGAATAATAGTTGTATTAACTGGTCTTCCTGATAGGCATATATGTATTATCCTATAGGAGACACGGTTGTACCTTGGTATAGATCTTGATATGGTCTTTTTGACAATGAATGTGATGCCATTCCATTCAATTTGTTCTTCCCAGAATAGTATAAATTATATGATTTTCAGATTTAAAATGGTCAATACCAGTTTATTTCAGTTCACGAATGCCTAGGATATCAGTCTTCATGTGTTATACTTAATTTTTGACAACTTCCAATTTTCCTAGATTTATACTTCATAAAGTCTATGTTTCAGTCACTAATGGATGTTTACATCTGTTTCTTCTCATTTTCCATTGTGCCCCATTAGCAAATGAAGGTCTTGAAAGCTTTGCTTTATCCACATCATGAGCGTCACATCTTCTTTGCAGAGGCAGCTTTCTCAGTTATATTTGAATGAGTTCCAACTTGAGGGGCCCAGATTCCAGCACTATATCAAAGAACATTCCAATCCTATTCATACCAATAAACAACATTCTTATCAACACAGGAAAGATTGAAGTTATCAAGGACTTCATTCTTTTTGGATCAATTATCAACAATCATGAAAGCAGCAGTCAAGAAATCAAATGATGTATTGCATTAGGCAAATCTGCTGCATAAGACCTTTTTAAAGTATTGAAGAGCAAAGATGTCAGCTTGAGGACTAAGGTGCACCTACCTGACCCAAGTCATGGTATTTTCAATAACCTCATATGCATGCGCAAGCTGGACAGTGAATAAGGAAGACCATAGAATAATTGATACCTTTGAGTTATGGTGTTGGAGGAGAATATTGAAAGTGCCAGGGGCTGCCAAAAGAACCAATAGATCTGTGTTAGAAGAAGCGCAGCCAGATTGCTCCTTGGAGGCCACGATGGCCAAACTTTGTCTCTCAAACTTTAGACATATTGTCAGAAGGGACCAGTCTCTGGAGAAGGAAATCATGTTTGGTCAGGTGGAGGGTCAGAAAAAAAGAGGAAGATCCCCAGTGAGATGGATTGGCAAAATCGCAGCATTAACGGCCTCAAGCATGGCAACAATTGTGAGGTTGGCCCAGGACTGGGCAGTGTTTTGTTCTGCTGTGCATAGGGTCACTATGAGTTGGTGCTGACTCAATGGCAACTAACAACAACAACCACTCAAAGTAGCCTGCCTTCCCTTCTTTCTCATCTGTGTTAGTCTGGAAGTTCTGCTGAAACATGTCCACCATGGGTGGTATTTATAATATTGGTGGCCTAGCTTCGAGCATCACAGCTACACACAAGTCACTACAGGATAACAAACTGACAGACAAATGCTGCAAATTTATCTTAGGACATAATTTTCCATATTTTTCAGAATTCACATATTAGTTTTTAATTTAATTACAGAAATAATAATACATTGCTTATACCATGATATACAAAGATGAGTAAGCAACATATGATCCCAGCCCCAGAAATACTCTAGTATATAAGAATTTTAAAAAACACATAAACATTTAATTAATAAGGAATGTTATATAAAATATCAAAAGTTATAGAACTTTTACATAACTGTTACAGAAGTTATGACATTTTCTAAAGAAAGTAATTTCTATTAAAAAGAATGTGAATGTGAGGTATCATTTCATAGTATTTGAGCTAGATTTAAAAAGGCATATAAAACAGGGAAACAAAATGAAATAAAACAAAATTTAGCACGACCAAACTAAAAAAGGAAACAATGTGGAAAATGATAATCAGTCCAGTATGGACATCAAAATATCATGGTGGGTATAGATTTATTAAACAGGAACTAGATTTGAAAAAGGAACTTGGGGTCATCTTAAAGTACTGATTAGGATTATTTCATAGATACCAGAGAGCCAAAACAGTGTTTCTTTTGTTTACATTGTTGTTTTTGTCATAAATGAGAGAAGTAGAAGAGAACATAATTAGAGGAAGGAACTTTCTAAGAAAATGATAATTTTCTGTTAATAATAGAGGACTTTTTTTTTTTTTTCTGGGAGGTTAGGGGAACAAACAGTTCATTTAAGAAAGAGATAGCAAAGGAGACTATATTTCTTGAAAAAATATATGTGAGAAAGTGTTTAGAAACTGACAAATAATTAATCTACCATATCAGTTGAAAATGCTGAAGGGTAAAAAGAAAAGAAAACTATTTATCAACTTTGGCTGAATCTTATGTAAATAGTTTCCCCAAATGGATGAGAGTTTGTTGCAGAAGGGAGATTCAGGAACTGGGAGGTAGAAAAAAATGTTTAGAAAGAATTAAAATGAAAGAGTAAAAATAATACTCTTTTAATAGAGAAATGACTCACAAGCGGTCAAAATAATTGGACCTGCAGGCACAGATTTGTGTAGTGTTTACCATTTGCTTTATATAATAAACTCAAACATACCCTTTCCAAATGATAATTATACTGTCATTTTTTTTTTTAATTCAAAATTATTTTCCCCTCATCTGACTTTTTTTTATCTTCTTTATCAGCTTCCTTGGAGAATTTCAGATATGCAGATTCAATCATTATTAGTAACATAACTTTTGTAAAGCTAAATACTTATTGACATCTGTTTCATCACAAGTGAAAAAAAGAAGCATCCCTCTAATTCTCTAACTTTAAAAATCCTACAATTAGCAATTGTTAGTTATTGACAATGGAATTTTCTAAACTTCTATTTACTCATTGTTTGAAAATTATCTCTGTATAATGAAAAGAAAGAAAGGACATATTAACCTTAGTTAAGGTGAATTTAAAATCATAGTTAATATTGTTTTTCATACAGAACAGCAAAACAGAAAACATCTGGGCTTTTCGAGCAAATGCATTGGGCACTAGAATTTGGCATTAACTGGCCATCCAAGCAATGCCATAGAGCTGAATTGAACTATGCCAGTTGAGATACTCTTTTAATTCAAACTACTAATCTACTAGAACACACAAGTAATTTTTCAACCTAAATTACAGTTCACTCACTATTTGGAGAGAAAAGCTTTGATGCACCAACTTTAAAAAGGAGCTTTGTCATGATTATTTACGGATGATATATTATGCTAAAACTTCTGATAGGCTGCAAATTTAAAAAATATTCTATGACTCTTGGTTCTCTAAGACATTCCCTTGTTTTTCACACTTATAATAAGGATTTTTACAAACTAGAGTTAAAAAGAATAAAACATAAAAGAAAAATATAGTCAGTCAGCAATGCTGGAATATACAGTGTTATCACATAGGAGACCTGATGCCACAATGAGTTAACTGTTAGGCTGCTAATTGAAAGGTTGGTGGCTCGAAGTCACCATCTGCTTCTGCAGGAGAAAGAACATACTTAAAAGTAAAATGATTTTAAGATTGCACAGAATGCTTTACTACATGGAGTGCAAACATCATAGTATTATCATGATTTCATAAAATATTATTTAAGTACTGGCAAATTGAGGAAGGTCCAATGTATTGCATTATGTCATTTGTAACAAAATGACTCATTTATCTTATGAGCTAAAGGTAAAATATGAACATGAGATAAATTTAGTTTTTTTCAAATTGATATGATTCTGAATATGCAGACAAAAAGAACATGGAAAACAAAAGTGAAAAGAAAGGAAGACTATCATAAATGTATAAGAATACCAGAAGAACATATATCTACTTTCATACCAGCTCTATGACATAGTTTAAAAAAAGAAATATAAAACAATTTTGACCTGTGCAGGTAAAGATTAGAGAGAAGAGATTATAGCCATATAAACAAAGATACAGCTACCAATGTCACACAGCTTTAAATATGTATCTCAATGTAAAGAAAGCAAAATCCTCACAACTGGACCAATAAAAAAACATAAATGGAGAAAAGACTTAAATTGTCAAAGATTATCAACACTCATGGAAGGAGCAGTCAAAAAATAAAATAATGTATCACATTAGGCAGATCTACAGTACACAACCACTTTAAAGTGTTTAAGCACAAAAATTTCAGTTTGAAGACTAAGGTGCACCTGGCCAAAGCCATGGTATTTCTAATAGCCTCATATGCATGTGAACATTTGACATTAAATAAGGAAGACTGTAGAAAAATTGATGTATTTGAGTTATGGCGTTGGAGAAGAATATTGAAAGTATTATGAACTGCCAGAAGAACAAATTACTCTATGTTAGAATTATAGCCAGTGTTCCTTGAAAACCATGATGGTGACATTGCATTTCTCATACTTCAGACATATTATCAAGAGGGCCACTACTGACTCGTAACCACTACATTACCAGAGCTAACCATCAGTGAATTAATTAAACTCCTTGATCTATTAGCTCTATATTTTTGTTGTAAAGTGTGGTACAGTCAGTTCTGACTCATTGCAAACCATTATAAGTTTTCCAAAAAGTGACTGGTGGGTGTGTAGCACCAACCTCGCATTAGTAGCCCAGTGCTGATCCTACAGAGCATATCAGGACTCCAGCACTTAGCTATATTATACAGTTAAACTGATTCTAATGTTTATACTTCCAGTTGCACTTCACAGAAAGTATTTTAATTAGCATTCATTGTCTCCCATTTAATTTTACAATGATGATTTGTGAGTGATTTATCAGTGTTAATTTCTGCCAATATAGTTTTCCTTAGTGGCCAAAGTTTTACAGAGAATTTTGTCAAATGTTTTATCTTCCTCCATTTTTCAGTCAATAAAAAGTTTACACTGTGCAGTTTTAGCTATTACATGTTGCTTATGTTTTATCTATTGAGTATAAAATGAGAACTTGTACTAACTTCATTTTTAAATGATTTTGATACATTATTTAAATTATACAAGCATATAAAGAAGGAAAATAATCCACAATGGCACCACTCACATAATTCCTGCTAATATTAAAAATAAATCACAAACAAAAGGGATTCATGCACATTATTTTGAAATTTTAAACAATTATAGAACTGTAAAGTTACAAGTAGAAAACAAAACAAACAAAAACCTTTCCCTAATCAGACCAGTACCAATAATTTTATGTGCATTCATTATTCATAAAAATCTTAAGCTTTTTATAAACAGATTTTACTAAAACCATGGAAAAATAACAACTACTTTTAAGAAATTGGGAGAAGCCCTGGGAACACAGAGGCCAAAGTACTCCAGATGCTAATCATGAGGTTGGTGGTTCAAAATCACCAGCTGCTCTGTTGGA
>NW_006408526.1:15514852-15539137 GCF_000296735.1 Chrysochloris asiatica
TTTATGAAACTGAAAGAAACAAGGAACCTGAGGGGACTGAGAGTGAGGTAGGGTTAGAAACTGGGAAACAAACTCAGAAAGGAAGCTAAATATAGAGTGAAAAACAGGGAACCAAACATTGAAACAGTAAGTGGCCTCCAAATAAGTCTTTCCTCTTTGGGAACATCCAATGCAAATTCCAGACCAGTATTCCTGTCAGCCTTCTGATTATATGGTTATTTGACCATCAAAATTACTCAGTTTCTTATCTTCAACAGGTTTCCTACTAGGGACTACATGCATTCATTTTGGACATTGTTGTCAAAATTACCATATTTCCCCTAACCTGAATTAATGAGGTCTTACTAAATTTATTCTTTAAATTACTAGTTTAACCTTTGAATGAAAACATGAAAGGCAAGTGATAAACCAGAATGATTTCTTAGAATCAAATCTGCATGTAAATTTGATCTTGTAACATCTGTACACAAGGTGACAATTTCTGATGCAGTAGGAAGCATTACAAATGTGCAGAAATCAATTCAGCCATTAGGAAAAAGCAAGAGTTGCTAGGAAACCAGATTCCAAATAAGGAATATTTTGGTGGTGACCTAGACAATTACCGTATGCCTGACATGACATCAACACAAAGCTGAACAAATTTGTAAGAGCACTTATGACACTGAATTGTTATTACCACATTTACAACTGCAGTGATCAAAGTGTTAGTATTCAATGACTTGACAATCCAAGGGTATGGACATAAAAACACAAAATCAAAATCAGTTACTCACAAAGAAAGATGCTTCCCAGACTAACTTGGCCACTCCTGAGTATTTAGAATGGATATACATATCTGTTACACTGCATGCCTGTCACCACTAGACTTTAAAGAGTCAATTTCATTTTTAAAAGAATCTTCACATTTGTAGATTCTGTTTCTTTGTATTTGGATACTCATTTCAAAAAATATTTCAAGGACATACAACAAAATGTAAAATGTGCTTATAACTGTTTTACAAAATTAAAGGTGATTTTTTACTATCTTCTATGTACTCATTTTTAGAGGTAATTTTCATTTTTTGTAATGAGAAATTACTTTCTCTTTGAAGTGATTTCAAAGTAAAGGTACTCTGAAATCATTAAAAAAATTTTTTTTGGACTAGATGTGATAATATAAAATATAATCAGAAATTTAAAAGATAAGACCCAGCTAAGTCCACAGTGTGTTTAGCACATAGATCACACATTACTGTGTTACATATATGTACACCTTGTTATTTCCATGCTATTATCATATCATACAATTTATACTACTAATGTTGGTTGCATAGTGGATTATGAGCTGGGCTGCTAACTGCAATGTCAGTAGTTCGAATCTACCAGTCACTCTGCAGGAGAAAGATGAAGCTTTCTGCTCCCATATAGATGTATAGCCTCTAAAATCCTATACAGGGTCGCTACGAGTTAATTGGAAGCAACTCGGTGGTACGCAACCACCACCACCAATGTTGGCATATGTGCAAATAACAATCAATCTGTAATAAGACTAAGTTAAACTGACAGTAAAAGATAAAAGGTCTCTTGTCAGTAATGCCAATAAAAAGACTATATTCTAAAGATAATGGGCTATTTATCCCCAAAATGGTTTGGTGAAATCACATCTTAATTTCTCTTTAGGGGCAAGAATTGGCAGATAGAGAGTCTTATTCTTTCTGTAAAAATCAGACAAATAAAAACATGAGATGCCTAACTGTTTGGAGGCTGCCCATTTGTAATTACAGTGCACAAAATAATAAATACAAATACCTTCCCTAATACCAATTTTAGCTTCTTCTTAGGATATTGTAGGCTCAAACCCATGAGCTACTCCACAGGAGAAAAGAATTGATGATTTGCTCCAGTTAATTGTATAGGATGGTTGAGTAGGAATAATTTAAATGGCACACAACACACACATACATATTCATACATATACACGTACTCTCTCTGAATGAACACTTTCTGGATAAAAGCTAAAAGACATGAAATAATTTAAAACTTCTTTATAAGTATTAATCCTCATAGCCATAATATTTAAATAATAAGTTTATAAATAATTTAAAGCATGTCTCTAACAATGAATGTATTTCTCTTTTGAAAATGTGCTGCACAAAATCAAACTAAACAATTTTGTAATTTATATAGTTTCATGCAAATCAATCCAACTTC
The DNA here is from genome assembly GCF_000296735.1 of Chrysochloris asiatica. Classification (NCBI taxonomy): domain Eukaryota; kingdom Metazoa; phylum Chordata; class Mammalia; order Afrosoricida; family Chrysochloridae; genus Chrysochloris; species Chrysochloris asiatica. The sequence goes on from NW_006408526.1 coordinate 15,517,043, forward strand.
TCCCTTCCACATTATTTGATATTGTTTCTCCTTTCACTAACTTATCACAATTTTTTTCATGTATACAAATATTTTCATAAAGACTGTTTAGATCAGTGTCCGACTGCTCACAAGTAAGACTTACTTGTCTTTGTTTACTAATCTGTAGTGAACAATTTCACATTTTTTTAGTACATCAAGATTCTGCTTCTAGGTATGACTGGCATCTGTTTCTCTCCCAACCCCACAGGGCATGCCTATAGAATCAAAGCCTCTTTTCAAATTTACAATTCCTCACAGGAATGGAGTACCCATAAGCAAAGTAATCTACTAACCCACCCTGTTAAGAATATCTATCTGTTTGACAAATAGCATTAAAAAAAAAAAATCAACAAGACCAACATTTTTAGAAATATGTGACTTACAAAGACTGAAAATACAGTTGATATAGAAATCAGTCACACAGTCCAATGTCTATGGGAAATATTACATTTGGAAAATAGTTTTATGGTGGTGGTTGGTGGTGTGCTGTGGAGTTGATTCCACCTCATAGAGGCCCTGTACAAGGTTTCCGAGGCTGTAAATCTTTACAGGAGCAGAAAGCCTCATGTATCTCCTATGGAACAGCTGGCAGTTTCGAACTGCAGACCTTGAGGTTAGCATCCCGACTTGCAACCACTACACTATCAGAGCTCCTTAAATAGTTGTATACAGCTGATAATCTATCACAGCTAGCAATGGCAATTGTGATGGCAACTAGAACTGCTCATTAGCCACCCCCTCAAGTCACTGTAACAAAAGTAAATGGTCAATGACCAGCCATTTCAAGAGTTAGTATATGATCAAGAGCCAATGATTCTAAAGGAAGAAGTCCAAGGTACACTGAGGGCATTGGCAAAGAACAAGGCAGCGAGAATTGATGGAATATAAAGTGAAGTCTTTCAACAAACTGATGCGGCACTGGAGGCACTCACTCATCTATGCCAAGAAATTTGGAAGACAGCTACCTGGCAAACTGACTAGAAGGGGTCCATATTTGTGACCATTCCAAAGCCAGGTGACCCAAGAGAAGAGGTGACCCATGGGACAATATCATTGATATCCATGTGAGTTGTTTTCCTAAAGATAATACAAAAACAACTGCAACTATCCATTGACAGAGAACTTCCAGAGGTTCAAGCCTGAAGAAGAAGACAACATAGAATGAGGGATATCATTGTTGATGTCAGAAGGATCTTGGCTGAAAGCATAGAATAACAGAATGATGTTTACCTGTGCTTTACTGACTATGCAAAGGCTTTTGATGATGTGGATCATGACAAACTATGGACAAGATTACACGGAATGAGAATTCCAAAACACTTAATTGTGTTCATGAGGAACCTATGCTTAGACGAAGAGGCAGTTTTTCTAACAGAACAAGGGAACACCACATGATTTTAAATTAAGAAAGATGTACCCCAGGGTTGTATTCTTTCACCATATTTATTCAATCTGTATGCGGAGCAAATAATTTAAAAAGATGGATTATGTGACGAAATCGCATGGCATCAGGATTGAAGGAAGATTCATCAACAACCTTCATCTTTACCTTCAGCAAGCAAGATGATACAATCTTGCTTGCTGAAAGTGAAGAGGACTTAAAATGAAGATCAAAAACCACAGCCTTCAGTATGGGTTGCATCTTAATGAAAAGAAAACAAAAATCCGCACCATTGGACCAATAAACAACCTCCATGTAAATGGAGAAAAGATTGAAGTCATCAAAGACTTCATTATGCTTGGATCAACCCCAACATTCATGGAAGCAGCAGTCAAGTAATCAAATGACATATTGCATTAGGCAAATCTGCTGCACAAGACTTCTTTAAAATGTCGAAGAGTAAAGATGTCAGTTTGAGGACTAAGATGCTTCCAAGCCAAGGTATTTTAAATAACCTCATATATATATGAAAGTTGGCCACTGAATAAGGAAGACCATAGAAGAATTGATGCATTTGAGCTATGGTGCTAGAGAAGAATATTAAAAGTGGACTTCCGAAAGAACAAACAGATCTGCTTGGAAGAGTGCCCCTTGGAAGCCAGGACGGCCAGACTTTGTCTCTCTTACTCGGAACATATTATCATCAGGAGGGACCAGTCCCAGGAGAAGGATATCATGTTTGGTAAAAGTGGAGAGTCAGAGACAAAGAGGGAAACCCCCAATAGGATGGATTGGCACTGTGGTGGTAGCAATGGGCCCAGGCATAGCAACGACTGTGAAGTTGTCTGAGGACCAGGTAGAGTTTTGTTCTGTTGTACATAGGGTCACTGTGAGTCAGTACTGACTTGACGGCACCTAACAACAACAACTTGCATACCCATGTGCATCGTAACACTATTCTAAAGTCTATAATAAGTAATATACAAACGAAAAAAAAAAAAATAGGAAAAAACAGTACAGCAGGATGATTAATAGGCACACCCACCCATTCTAGTTAGTGACTGCAACCTTCAAAATAATAATGGAGTAATACTTTTTTTTTTTTAACTACATATATGAATCTCTCTTACTTTTAAATTTAAAAACTTTAATAATTTATGTAGACTGTTTCTTAAATAGATTAAATACTATCATTCCCTTAAGGAAGAAATCGAATATACATTTAAATTTTTGTAAGTACTGATGCCATTAAAAAAAAAAAAAAAAAAAAAAAAAAAAACTAATTTAGTAGATAAAGTAGGATATGCCAAGGCAATAGGAAAATCTTGAGAACATGAAACTTATTGCAAACACATGTATACATTTATATACAAGTTCATATTTTATCCATATAAATACAAATGTATTTGTGTTTATAATTGCATATTTATATATGAATTCATATTGTTGTTTTTGTTAAGTGTCGTAGAGGTAGAGTTGGCTCCAACTCATAGTAACCCTGTATAGGACTTCCAAAGAGCAACTGGTGGGTTTGAACTGCTGACTTTGTGGCTCAAACTGACTTGCAGTCCAGAGCATCATCCTGCAGTGCCACACCAGGACTCCGTACAACTTGATACAGTTTGGTAATTCTTTTCATTTGTAAAATTAAATAATGGCAATATTTTGCACAAAGACTTAAAATAGTAATTACATGGAAAGGACTTAGAACCATGGCTGGCATATCCTTTTTCAATTGCTGTTTTTTAATTTTTATTCTGTAGTAAACAATTTATATACATATTGAGCATAAGTCATATGTATTTAAAAATTGGTTACTACAGAATAACACTAAATAACAGCAATTGAAATTGGATATGTCAAGCACTGTTAAGTAAGCATCCCTGGTAGCATGGTGGATTATGAGCTGGGCTGCTAACCACAAGGTCAGAAGTTCAAATTCATTAGCTGTTCAGAGAAAGATGAGGCTTTCTACTTCTGTGAAGATTTATAGCCTCTGAAATGTATAGGGTCACTATGACTTACAACCTGCTGGATAGCACCCAACCACCACCACAATGAGGCTAAGTAATTAAGTATTGCTATTAGGGTTTCCACAGTGCCACACCAGGATGTGGCACTGTGGGTTAACGAGCTGTACTGCAAAGTTGGTTTGAACCGCAAATTCTGTGGTTCAAACTGGAAACCCTATAAGGGGTACTATGGGTGGGAATCCACTCTAGCATTTAACAACAGAACAACAGCAACTAGAGTTTCAGTTTATACATACATGAGTTTATTGCAACCAAAACATGTTTAAACATGTTTCTGGGATCAGTGGATAGCTTCAGACAAGTTCTCTCAGTCATACACTTGTCTTAGTCTCATTAGGGTGCCTTCATAAACAGGTCCAATCACAACAGTGACTTCTAAGAGGATCTGCTGGGCGAGATGAGCTCATGGAAGACAGGTCAGCTCATAAGGTTATGGCAGCTGTTTGGGGAATTCCAATGGGATAATCTTGACAGATTTTCTCAAAAGACACAGGACAATCACAGAGGTTTTAAGAATATGAAAAAATGCATTGGTGAGAAAAAAGCCAGAAAATTGTGACAAGGAATATTTCACCCCCCTATCACAACATCACAACATCACAACATCAAAGGAGCTCTAGTAGCGTAGTGGTTACGAATCGGGCTGCGAACCTTAAGGTCAGCAGTTCGAAACTACCAGCGGTTCCGCGGGAGAATGATGAGGCGTTCTGCTCCTGTAAAGACTAACAGCCTCGGAAACCCTGTGCAGGGTCGCTATGAGTTGGAACTGACTCCACGGCACATAACAACAACAACAACATCACAACATCATAACAAGAAGCTCTGGTAGCGTAGTGGCTAAGAATCGAACTGTGAACCGCAAGGTCAGCAGTTCGAAACTACCAGCTGTTCCACGGGAGAAAGATGAGGCTTTCTGCTCCCGTAAAGATTTACAGCCTCGGAAACCCCGGACAGGGTCGCTATGAGTCGGAACCAACTCTATGGCATATAACAACATCATAACATAAACCTGCTCTTTTTTTGAGTTGGCAAGAGTTGTCCTACAAGAATTTCGTTCTGTAAATTTACCCATTCATCCTATAGACCATGCCTCTTCAAACTTCTCTTTGTTCCCCAAATTCAAATAACATTTAAAAGGAACATGATTTGAGTCCTTTGAGGATGACCAAGGTGACATTTTGACATTGTATAAACCAAAGTGTGCAGATTTCTTTGGGGAAGGGTTATTGCTGTGTGCTGTCACGTCAGTTATAACTCATAGCAACCCTGTATAGGGTTTCAAAAGATGTAAATTTTTATGGGCGCAGAAAGTGTCATCTTTTTCCAACAGAGCAGCTAGTGCACTCTCAGGGAAGGGTTGTTGTTGTTGTTGTTATGTGCCGTGGAGTCAGTTCAGATTCATAGTGACCTTGTACAGGGTTTCCAAGGCTGTAAATCTTTACGGGAGCAAAAAGCCTCACCTTTCTCCTGCGGAACAGCTGGTAGTTTTGAATTGCTGACCTTACGGTTCGCAGCCCGATTCGTCCACTACGCTACCAGAGCTCCTTCAGGGAAGGGTTAGAGAGATGGAAATACTGTCTTCAGAAGTATATAGACCTAGATGGAAGAAGATATGCTTAGAAACAATAACTACAATTTTAGATTTTGTATAATACAGGTTTCTATGATTTTGTAGCCATACTTTTTGATTTACTGTAGTATATGTATAAACAAAAAAATACTGTTTTTTCCTTTCTATTTAAATAGGCTTCTATGCAAAGTAATTATTTTGCAAAGTAATATAGAACTCATGACTATGCATAAATATAAAATTTTTAGGGCAATTCGTTATTATCAAGATGTTGTTGTTAAGTGCCGTCAAGTAATTCCAACCCATAGCGACCCTGTATTATCAAGATAAAACTTATCAAATCATATTTTCATAAAATGTGATTTTATGAGAATATGATTTGTGAAAAAAATGGAATTAAATGAAACTTTTCCATAAACTTTTTGAAGCTCACTCAAATGCATCATTTACAACTTTCATTTCTGATAATAGTTAATTATATGATTTGAACACCCTTCTAACCAGACAATGAAAAATTACTGAGGAAGATGAATCAGAAAAGTGAACACTGAATATAGGGTTGCTTCTCTCCTCTGCATTTTCTGACTCCAGAAGAGGTATCTTTTGATAACTTTTTGAAACTTTTGACAACCCTGCAGGACTAAGAGCAAAAATAGAAGTCTAAGAATTGCCAAGGGTGAGGCCTTAGTAAATCCTGTAATTTAATATAGGTCTGTTAAAGGCAATACCACAGATATAAGGGCAATGCCAAAACTACAAGTGTGGACCAAAAGTTGATTGTCCCTTACAGAAGCTTCAAATCCTCTGATTCTTGATTGCTAGATTTTCGAGTTTCCTTCCAGAAGCACTCATGAAACTTCCCTGGAGGAGAGCAACATCATCCTAGGCCTCAAATCTCAAATTACTTCTATAATTTCTCTATATAATGTCCAGCACTCAAGCAAAATAAATAGATAAAATCTGGCATACAGTAGACTAACTAACATGTCTCAATATTAAATGCAACAACAGATAAATCCAGAAAATCCGTTTTGGATTTATCAAGCTCGGAGCTTGTTGCTGTTGTTGTTGTTAAGTGTCATCGAGTTGGTTCTGACCCATAGTCTCTATGTATAGGGTTTCCGAGGAATAGCTGGTGAGGTTGAAATGCCAACCATGCAGTTCAAACTGACTTTGCAGCCCAGCACATTAACTCACAGTACCACAGTTGTAAATTATATATTCAAGGAAATAAATTAAAACTATGGAAAATTTTGTCAGAGAAATGCAAACTTAAAAAAAAAAAAGCAAACTATAAGCAGCTGTAATCAACATTAAGAATCTTTACGGGAGCAGAAAGCCTCATCTTTCTCTTGTGGAGTGGCTGGTAGTTTCGAACTGCTGACCTTGAGGTTAGCAGCCTAACTTGTAACCCACTACACTACCAGAGCTCCTCATTAAGAGAGCAGGTTTCACAAATGACTTCGAGACCCAACAGAAGGGAGTATTGGTGAGCTATAAGATAGAGCTGAAGAAAATATGAGGGGGCTTCAAAAGTTTGCAGAAAAAAAACTCTTTATCTTTTAATTACATTTTTCCAGGAATTTTTTGAAGCTCCCTCATCTAGAAGGAGTCCTGGTGTGACACTGTAGGATAAACACTGGACTGCTAACCGAAATATTGATGCTTCAAACCCACTAGCCCGCTCCTTGGAAACCCTATACAACATTGCTATGAATCAGAAACAATCAAACTGCATTTAACAACAACATATATAGAATGAACCTGAGAGAATTAAAAGGAAGGAAAACACATAAGTTTATCTGTTAAAACCTGGTAAACTCTCAGTGTGTGTGTGTGGGGGAAATAAATAAATGTATTCTTTTATTCTTTTCAATACACAAACTTTTTTTAGTATTAAATAAATTCACAATACAAAATAAACAATCTATTAGAAAATATATTTAGCCATAACTTTCTATTACTTCCTTAAAACAACAACCTACTAAAACTGTAACATATGTGTTAACCAGGAGATTAAAAGCAACTCCAAACATTACTCGATGCCTATTAAATAAGCATGAGAATGAGGGTAACTGGTCTCAGTGTCTTCATATATCTAGGGTCTTTCTGACCTCTTAGGTTATTCTCCTTGGTTGTGTGTCACCAAGTCAGTTCTGATTCATAGTGACTCTATATAGGGTTTCTGAGGCTGTAAATCTTTACTGGAGCAGAAAGTCTCATCCTTTTCCTGCAGAACAAAGGATGGACTCAAACTGCTGACCTTTCGGTTAGCAATCTGACACTTGCTACCAAGTTATTCTTCTTTAGATATACATTACTTTTTCCTTTGAAAATAAAAAGTAACTATTTATTTATTAGCTTTTTATTGTGAATTGGGTGAAGTTTATAGAGTGATCAGTTTTCCACTCAACAATTCATGTCATTGGTTAAAATCCCCACAATGTAACATCACTCCCTCTCTGTTTCCTTTTTCCATTCTCCTTCTTTCCTAACCAATGTGAACTTTGTCTTTGAAGTTGAACATATCAAATAAGTATACATATGGACTTCAGGGTTAATAATAAAACATTAATTTGAATTTTGTAAATAATTATAAAAAATCATACACAATCATAATTAAACAAGTTGTTTTTCCTTTTCTAAACACAATCTCAAGTTTTAATCTCAAGGTTTGTTAAACATTGCAATACCTGAAAAAATAAAATCTCTCCAAGTATTTAAACTGCATTAGGTTTCCTTTGTCAATATCAACAGTCTTTAAAAATTACTTGGAAAATAATTGTTTCATATTCTAAAACAAAACAAAACAAAATCCTGTAAACTGATTAGAAGAGACTGAAGTTTAAGGTGCTACAATTTAATGTATTAGAGTACATGTAAATTTGCTAATACTCCTGCTTTGGGATTAGGTGTTTAGAGAAATTCCTATCATTTCCTTGATTTGCAATTGAGACTGTTAAATGCATCAGTATTACAACATGATTGCTCATTGTTTTTAGTTCTTTTTTTTTAAATAATCTTTCTATAATTGCTTCATTAGATAAAATGTACAGTGCTCTGGACTAATGAAGAGAATTTGAATTTGTATACTATATTATGAAATTCACTGGAAATATTTTTTTAAATGGAAGTTCAGAACTAACACTTAGATATATTGACTCACAAAATCATCCTCAATAAAACAGTCACTGATGACGATCAAAGGTCTCTACCTTCAGTATGGGTTGCACCTCAGTGTAAAGAAAACTAAAATCCTTACCACTGGACCAATAAATAACATCATTATATATGAAGAAAAGATAAAAGTTGTCAGAGACTTCATTTTGCTTTTATCTACTATCAACACTCATGGAAGCAGCAGTCAAGATATCAAAGGACGTGTTGCAGCATCAGGCAAATCTACTGCACAAGATCTCTTTAAAGTCTTGAAGAACCAAGATGTTCCTTCATAGTGGGATGTTGCATAGGTTCCTAAAGTCAATTATTAAATTTGTTTTCAACATTTGAGAGTTTGGTGAGGTTGTCTTTGGCTTTAAATAATGGTATTGTGCTAAGGCTGTCATGGTAAGTCAAATAACAACTTCTAAATGGCCTAATATAATTTGTGGCAAACAATCAACTGGTTACATGTCAACTCTATGACAACTCCCAAACATTATATAAAGGTTCTCACAATAAGATCAGAAATGTTCCCATAGTACCAGCCCAAAGCCAATTCAAAATCAAGTTAATATGTCAAAAAGCATTCCAAAACCATATAAATAATATAAATTAATAATGAAGTTATAATTGTAAGTGGTTTTATTATTTTGATTCTCTTGAAATCTTATTAAATCTTAATGGATATATATTTCCTCTTCTGATTTAATAAGGCTATCTGATTTATAAAACAGAGTTAATGTTATATCCTACAAATGAAAATATTGATGAGCACACAATAAAACACAGTTTTCTGGATTTATTTTCTATTAATTCAAGTTTGCTTTGACAATGCTGAAATCAATACAAACATTATACCGACTTAAAAAGTCAACATAGGAAACAAAGCTGAGACTGCCTAAATGGTAGGTTTAAGATTTTAAGAACTTACATGAATGCAATGTATACTGTGTATATTAACAGTTCCTAGAAGATCTGAGACAGTATATTTCTAGTTATTTAGTATTCCTGGAAGTGGTAGCAGCATCAGTCACAAACATGAATAACTATTACCCAACTAGACAATTGTACCATAGAGGGACACAGACTTGATCTTTCAAAATGTCATATTCTCCTTTTTTTTTTTTTTATTGTAGTAATATATATATACAACAAAACATTTTCCATTTCAACCATATTTACACGTACAATCCAGCCACACCATCCAAAATGTCCATGTTGCACAACCGTCACCACTATCCAGTTCCAGTTCCAAATCTTTTTTCTCCCTAGCCTTTCTTTTTTCCCCTCTTCTCTAATTTTACCTCTAACAAGAGAATTACAGAAGTCTTCATCTTTTATTCTTTTCTTAAATTCTCCAATGTAAGCATATATGTGCATACTAATGAATAGTAATAAAACAAACAACTTTGGACTATGACTCCATTGTGCACTTGTCCTATAATATTCTCCCATTTCCTTATTTCTCTCAGAAGTAAGCACTAACCACCTGAAACTTGTGTTAATCATTCATTTTTTTATTCCTTTACAGTTTTTCTATCAATTCATATGTTTCTAAAAAGAATACTGTGTGGTTTTAGACAGTTTTGAAAACAATTAAGTAAAGTAAAACTATACTATTACTATTCTTCTTTAGCATTTTTGTTTTGATCAATATTATATTTCTGAGAAATTTTCCATCTTGATGTCAGTATTTGAAGTCATTTGTTTTCCCAGTTTGATGGTTTATCAAGATATACATATACCACAGTTTATTTATTTCAGTGATGGATATTTGGATTGTTTCCAATTTGCAATTATTACTAAATCTTAGGTATAACTTAAGGTGCTCTGGTAGTGTAGTTGTTATGAATCGGGCTGCAAATCTCAAGGTCAGCAGTTCGAAACTACCAGCTGTTCTGCAGGAGAAAGATGAGGCTTTCTGCTCCCATAAAGATTTACAGCCTCGGAAACCCTGTACAGGGTTGCTAAGAGTCAGAACCGACTCCATGGCACTTAACAACAACAACAACAAAGGTGTAACTTGTGCTACACATGTACAAGTACTTCCATAGTGAGCACATTTTGAGGAAGAATCGCTGGGTTGGAGAATATGCATAGGAAGAAAGAGAAGTACACCACTTCTGAATGTTTAGTTACTGAAAACCTTATAAATAACAGAATATTGTCAGCTATAGTACTGTTAAAGTTTAACTTTAATAGCTCATGTCAAGTAAATTGTACCAATTTAGACTCCCACCAGCTGCTTATGAGATTTTCTGCTGCTCTATATTCTCTTCAACAGTGGTACTGTGACAATTTCACAATTAAGACAAACTAGTGGCCAATAATGCATTGTCATGGTGTTTATTGTTGTTGTTGTTAAGTGCCATCAAGTGGGTTCTGACCCATAGTGATCCTGTATAGGGTTTCTGAGGAATGGCTGGTGACCTTGAACCACTGACCTTGTGGTTCCAACCGACTTTGCAGTCCAGCACATTAACCCACAGCACCGCACCAGGACTCCTGTGTTAATTCTTTATATTAATCTCATCATTGATGGTGTCAAACACCTTTGCATACGTTTATAGGACTTTCATGTTTTCCTACTTTGAAACCTTTGATCTTATCTTTCACTCATTTTTTTTTCAACTGAATTGTCTTTCACATTTTCAATAATGTATAGGATATGTGTGTATGTGTGTGTATGTGTGTGTGTATGGAAAGAGTACTGGTGTGGCACTGTAGGATAAACACTGGGTGACTAACCATGAGGTTGGTGATTCAAACTCACAAGCTGCTTCTTCAAAACCCTAAACAGGGTCATTATGAGTTAGAACTGACTCAATGGTACTAAACAACAACAACATATTCACAATAACCTATCAATCTATCAACCTAGTGCCATTGAGTCCATTTAGACTCATAGCAACTCTTTGTAGGGTTTTAGAGGCTGTAAATCTTTAACGGAGCAGAAAGCATCATCTTTCTCCCAGCAGCTGATGGATTTGAAGTGCAGACATTGAGGTTAACAGACCAGTGTTTATCCTACAACAATAAGCTTATCCTGCTTACTTAGTCTATCAAAGATAATTAAATGGTATGGGTTATACATGTTGTAAATATATTCTTCAGGTTATAGTTGTTTTTCACTCTTTATAAGTTTTATTTAGTGCAAACAAGATGCATTGATAATTACTGGTGATTGGAATGCAAAAGTTGGAAACAGAGAAAGATCAATAGTTGGAAAATATGGCTTTCATGATAGAAACAATATTGGTGAGAATTTTGCAAGATTGACATATTCATTGAAAATACTTTTTTTCAGCAACTTAAAGGTGACTATGCACATGGACCACACCAGATGGAATACACAGAAAACAAATGGACTCTATCTGTGGGATGAGATGATGGAGAAGCTCAAGAGCATCAGTCAAAACAAAGACAGGGGCTGATTGTGGAATAGACTATCATTTGCTCAGATGCAATTTCAGACCAAAGTTGAAGGACATTAAAACAAGTCCATGAGAGCCAAAATAGATCCCCATCTGAATATAAAGACCATCTCAAGAACAAATTTAATCTAATAAAAATTAATGATAAAAAAACAGAAGAGCTGTGGGATGACATCAAGAACATCAGACAGGAAGAAAGCTAAAGGTAATTAAAAAGACAAAAAAGAAAGAAAAAGCCAAAATGGATATCAGAAGAGACCCCGTACCTTGTTCTTAATCAGAGAGAAACTAAAGCACCTGGAAGAATTTATCAAGTTAAAGTGCTAAAGAGAAAATTTCAAAGGGAAGCTCAAGAAGACATAGTCAAGTATTATAATGAAATGTGCAAAGACCCGAAGTTAGAAAACAAAAAGAGAAGACCACACTGAGTATTTCTTCAGCAGAAAGAACTGAAGAAAAAAATCAAACCTCGACTTGTAATACTGAAGGATTCTATAAACAAAATATTGAAAAGAACAAACAGATCTGTGTTGGAAGAAGTGCCGCCAGAGTCTTCCTTGGAGGCCAGGATGGCCAAACTTCATCTCTCATACTTCAGACATATAGTCAGGAGGGACCAGTCACTGGAGAAGGATATCATGATTGGTAGGGTGGAGGATCAGAGAAAAAGAGGAAGATCTCCAGCAAGATGGATTGGCAATATGGCAGCATCAATAGGCTCAAGCATCGCAACAATTGTGAGATTGGCTCAGGACAGGCAGTGTTTTGTTCTGCTGTGTATAGGGTTGCTATGAGTTGGTACCAACTCGATGGCACCTAACAACAACAATAACATAAGCAAAATATTGAATGACATAGGAAACACCAAAAACAAATGTTGCTGAGGACTCCTAGGCCCTACAGCTGAGAGTGAAGTGTCTAGCTGATATGAAGTGAGGGGAGATGCACAAGAATGCCTAAACTTGAAGATAGTACCCATTTGGCATAGCTTTGATGGCTTGATGATCAGCACTTGGTTGGGGAAGATACAGAAATTTGATCAAGGAAACAAGTGTAAATTGATACAATTTGATGAGCTTGACCTATATTTATGGATGTAGTAGTTCAAAATACCAGCTGAGAGGGAAGGAGTCTTCACATCAAGGATCAAACCTAACCCTCAGTACACAGGGTTGATAGGGATGGGCAAATTAGACTTTGGTTACCTAAAATAGAGGACTCTAAAGCCATGAAGTGGCTGGCTTGCAAGTTTTCAAGAGGGAATTTAGTTTCAGAGTGTCGGGGAAGGTAGAATCGCCACTGAATAGTTTTCATCTTGTCTAGACGGGTCTGGTGAAAGGAGATGGGGATAAGATTCTTATGATTCAATAGTGAGTAATTATTATCATGACTAATTGCAATTGTCACAACTGTAAAGGCAGACATTTTGTAACATAAAGGGGGGAGTAGTTAATCTTACATTCCAGGAACAGAGGACCCTAAGACCATCAAGGGAGAAGAGTATAAGCGGAATGTGGGACCTTATCCAGAGAAGCAGCAACACCACAGATGGTGGCAAAGATGATGATGTAAAGCTAGAACAACTGAGGACTCTAGACTTATGGAAAAAGAAAGGCTGTGTGCTGGTGGCCAGGAGACAGGCTTGCAGAATGTGCCCTTCCTTTGGTTGTTTAAATAATTATATATTCCTGAGTGTTTCTGTGTAATCAACAAACAACAACAACAACAAAAACACCCATAAACAAACAAAGGGAATACAAGCAAATACTGTGATGCATGGAAGGGACTGTAATCATTGCAATGATACGAAATATGATAGGATGAACACAAAACTGATGTTCTCTCAGGTAAACTATCACTCAGTGCACAATAAAAGTCTTAAGAAAAAAACAAAAATGAGGGAGTCATCAAGGTAAGCAATCAAGTCCATTCAAGACTAACTCCCTTCCAAGACTGAAACCCAAAGGGAACACACAAGCAGACATGTAAGCTTGGTGGCAACCACAGTGCTCTACATTTGAGTAAAAATAGGAGAAAGGCAGTAATGAAGATATGGGCTGAGTTCTACTATGTTCCTGTCTACCTCAAGGTGAGAAAGGGAAGAGGAAGGGCTGGTTGGTCTGAAGTTTGCAGAGATTGGGAACTCATGAGACCATGGATATTGACCTAGCCACAGAGGGCTAGCAGATATGAAGTGGAGGGAAATGCACAAGAATGTCCAAACTAGTGGCCATTTGACCTAGCTTCAATGGCTTGATGACCAGAGCTCAACTAGAGGAAGATAAATTTGATAAAGGAAGCAAGTGAAAATTGCTACAATTTGATGAACTTGACCTATACTAATGGATGTAGTAGCTCAAAATACCAACCAACAGGGAAGGAGTCTCCACATCAAGAATCAAGCCTATTCCCTTGGTACACAGGGTGGTTAGGGATGGGCAACTTAGACACTGGCTACCTAAAATGGAAGGGGGAGACTATAAATGCATGAAGTGGCTGGCTTATAGGTTTTCAAGAGGAAGTTTAGTTTCAAAGTGTGGGGGGATGTAGGATCCCCACTGAATAGTATTTATCTTGTCTAGACAGGTGTGGTGAAAGAAGACAGGGATAGATTCTTTTGATTCAATAATGAGTAATTGTTATCATGACTAATTGTGATTGCCACAACTGTAAAGGTTGAAGTTTTGTAACATAAAGGGGAAGTAGTTAATCTTACATTCCAGGAACATAGGACCTTAGGACCATCAAGGCAGAAGAGCATGAGTGGAATGTGGGACCTTAACCAGAAAAACAATGACAGCAGGGATGGAGGCAGAGATGATGGCATGGAGAAATAGAGCAGCTGAGGACTCTAGACTCATGGAAAAAGAAAGGCTGTATGCTGGCAACCAGGAGGCAGGCTTGCAGAATGTGCCCTTGGGTTGTTTAAATTATTATATAATTCCTGAGTGTGTATATATAATGTATATTATATATACACATATACCTCAAAGGGAATAGAAGCAAGTGCTGTTAAATGATGATACAAGGAGGGGATTTTAATCATTGCAATGAAACAAAATATGATAGGATGAGTGCAAAACCCATGTAAACTATCACTCAATTAACAATAAAAGTTTTTAAAAAAATGAAAGGAATATAAAGTCACTTACTAAAAAGAATTGGTTGATGCTAAACCAGTGAAAGTAGTAGTATATGATCAGAAAACAATGGTACTGAAGGAAGAAGTCCAAGCTACACTCAAGGCATTGGTGGAAAAAATTAAAGAATTGACTGAATATAAACTGAAATGTTTCAACAAACTGGTGCACATTGTGTTGGTATTATCATTAATTGTGTTCTGCTTGTTCTAATTCCAGTTCTCTAGATTTCCTACCTCCTTAACTTCTCATTATTGCTTTGGAATTCAATGTTGATATTTTGGATTTATTTGTTGTTGTTGTTGTTAAGTGCTGTCGAGTCGATTCCGACCCATAGCGACCCTGAGTAGGGTTTCTGAGGCTGTAAATCTTTACAGGAGCAGATTGCCTCATCTTTCCCCCATGGAACTGCTGGTAGTTTCGAACTCCCGACCTTGAGGTTCACAGCCCGATTCATTACCACTATGCTACCAAACCTCCTTTTTTACAGACTTTTTTTTTAATATCCTTTATTTTGTATCACTCTGCGTTTCTACTTAAAAATGGTCACAGGGAGTAGTTTCGGTTCAATCTTTGAAGAGTGTCTCAAGATGATAGTCTCTAGGGAACCTTCTCATTTCAGCAGCCCATTTAACCTGGACATTTGTAAGCATTCGAGTTTTGTTATGCATTGTTCTCTCATTCTAACCAGAATCATTTTGTTGTGGTCTCAGTCAAAACAGTCAGTGGTGGTAGCAGGGCACCATCTAGTTTTTTTGGTCTCAGGGTAGGTGAAGTCATGGTTCACATAGGCCATTGACCTTGCAGACTTGCTTCTTCTCAAAGATTGTGGTTACAGTCCTACTTTTTTGAATGTGAGACCAATAGTTGTATCTTTGATGGCCACTCACAAGTTTTAACACGCCAGATGCTATTTCGTCACAAGAAGGCCGTACGTGAAGTTTGTAACTTATGTTTTGACTGGGTTGTTCCATGAGACTATAGTCCTAAGGTTTCTAACCCAAAAACCTGATCTCAGAAGGTGTTTGGTTACATCTCAGGAGTATCTGTAGTAGTGTCTTTAGGAATATGTAACTGCATTTATATATACATATAAATCAGTTCACACGAGTACTGGAGTAGAATTATAGGATGAGTACTGGACTGCTAACTGCAAGTTCGGTGGTTCGAATCTACCAGCCACTAGTCAGAAACCCTATACAGGGTTGCTATGAGTTGGAACTGACTTGACAGACCTAAACAACAACAACAGCAACATCTGTTAACATATCTATATACTCTTGTACTTATTCATCTATGTATGTGCCTACACCTATCCTGACCCCTGGTATGGCACTGTAGGATAAACACTGGACTGGTAACTGCACTAACTGCAAGAATGGCAGTTCAAGCCTACCAACTGTTCTCAGAAACCCTACACAGGGTCATTATGACTCGAAATTGACTATACAGCACATACCAACAATACCCATCCTTATGTGATCATAGGACTCCTAGACCAGTGTTGTAGGATAAGCACAGGAGTTAACTGCAAGGTTGGTGGTTCAAACCCACCATATGCTCCTCAGAAGTGCTATAAAGGGTCACTATGAGTCAGAATCAACTCGACAGCACTTAGCAACAACAAATGTGATCCTTGACTTACTTTGTGTTCTTTATTGGATTTGTTGCACTCTGTCTTAAATTTAAAGTTAGTCCTGGTGGAACCACAGGATAATCAGTGGGCTGCAAACTGCAAGTTCTGCAATTCAAGCTCACCAGCCAATCCACGGGAGAAAGAGGAGACTGTTCATTTCTGTAAAGATTTAAAGGCTTGGAAACTCTACAAAGTTGTTAAGTACCATCGAGTTGGTTTCAATCCATGGTAACCATGGATTGGGTTTCCAAGTCAGCACATCTTTGTGGGAGTAAAACACCTTCTCTTCCTCCCATGAAGCGACTGGTGGGTTAGAACCACCGACCTTGTTCCTAGTCCAGTACTTATTGTATAGAGTCACCACACTACCCTGAAAATCCTATACACTGAGTCAGACTTGACTTGATGACTCGTTTGTTTTTGGCTCTTTAAATATAAACCTTTTGGTTACATGGGTTCACAGTAACAGCCTGCTGTGTTCCACCACAGTGCTCTAACAGAAATACAGCTAGGTAACCATACTGATTTCTTAGAGGTAAACCCCAGACTATGGTACAGAACACCAGGATCTACTTTTTTCACCTTTTAAAAAAGTTTCTGCAAATTTGGGCTCCAACCTTCAAGCTCTGTTATATTAAAACCATGCTGAGTCAACTCTGAGGCTTCCTCAGGAACCCTGGATAGAATCCTTCTATGTCTTGGAGTAGCTTTCTTCTTTGTCTTGGATTATCTCTCAAACTCTGATTCTCACCACCATCTTTGCTTGGATTTGGTGACTTGCTCACTGGAAGCTTTCCCTTTCCTTGTTCTAAAACTTTACCTTTCTTTTCTTCTTCCCATAGCAATTTTCCTTCCACATAACCTTTTCTATTTTGGTCTATATCGCATTTGCTCTTCTAGATCTATGAATTGCCTCCTGTCAACTCTAGTTCTTCTTGAGTACCTAATCTTAATCTATGGTGGTAGTTATATGCCATGAATTTGGTTTTGACTTATAGGAACCCTGTAAAGTGTTCCCAAGGTTGTAAATCTTTCTGGGAACAGAAAGCCTCATCTTTCTCTGCAGAGCGACTGGTAGACTGAACTACTGACCTTGTGTTAGCCGCCCAACTCCTAATCCTCTACATTACCAGGGCTCCTTGATCTCAATCTGTAGGTAACAAGAAGTAGAATTCAGAAGGAACTTCTTGCTTTGTCAATTAACAGTTACCTGAATTGGTCTTCCATCAGGTGTCAGCACTTCTTCTGAAAGTTCCATCATCTTCAAGGCCATGAGAGCAATGGGTTTTGCGTGGCAGAGGCTTTTTCTGTGGAGACCTGCTGCAACACAGTACGCATCTCCTATTGTTTCCACCTGCAGCAATCAGACAAATCAAATGCAAACAGGATAATGAGACAGAAGAGAAATGATTCCTTATCTGCAATCGCAAATGCTGCTGAAAGAGCATGCCAGCACAACATCAATGAATTAAGCAATTAGACACCTGAACAAAATCACTGCACAGTTTGCAAACAGCCACAGTCAAATTCTGACATCTCATCCTAGAGGCTCATTGAAAATGAAGAATAACTGGATAATATAAAATAATTATCCCACAGGCACACAGAAACATCAGTGATTTGCCTGGAGAATTATCAAAAAATGACCTTTTGCCAAGCTAATTTCTCGTTTCTTTCAAACATTTGAGTAAATCTTTTTCTAGAAAGCAATTTCCCCCCCAAATTTTCCACCTTCTTAATTGCTCTACATTCTTTAATATATCTGCAATTTTGTTGTCAGGTCCACTCTTATCCTTAATTTAAAAATGTTGCTGTTGTTACGTGCCGTGGAGTTGGTGTCAACAAATAGGGACCCTGTATAGAGTTTCCAAGGAGCAGCTGGTGTGTTACTTCATATCTTGTGGCTACCAGTCCAGTGCTTATCCTGCAGTGCCAGGATTCCAATACTTCTGACCATAAACATCTGCTCATCATAGGCTGTAATAATTGTCTGCTTATGTAAACTCCTTCAGGGTGGAGTCATACCTTTTTCATCTCTGTATGCACAGCAGTTAGCATTGTGTCTTAAATATGTTGTTATTATTGTATGCTATTTAGTCAATTCTGACTCACAGTGATCCTACAGAACAGAGTACAACTGTCCGCTAAGGTTTCCCCGACAGTAATTTTTAAAGGAATGGATCACCAGATTTTTTTCTCTAAGGGAGCTGCTAGCTGGTTTGAACCACTGACCTTTCATTTAACAGTGGAGTTTAAATTGTGCCACAAACAATTTTTAGCGCTATTAACAAATATATTGAAAATGAAAGAATGTATAAATGAATGACTCAACTATGTTAACTATGGTTGGGACTCCTGGTGTGGCACTGTAGGAAAAGTGCTCAACCACAAGGTCGGTTTGAACCACAAACTCATCAGCCACTCCTTGGAAACCCTACACAGATTCACTATGGTCAGAACCAACTCAACAGTACTTAACAACAACAGCAACCATGACTATAATAGGCAAATAATGTGCATATTTTATGAACATCATATATATATCATATACACATCATGTAGATCTTTGTAGGAACAAATATCCCCAAATACCTGGAGCTACAACTACCAATTATAAAATATTCTATCCATTAAGACTTAATATTAATTAAGTTACATTATAAAACTTTAGTAACATGATTACTGTACTAAATTCACTGAGCACTAATTTAGGGAATATTATAAGAACACTTAGGAAGATCATGGGACGATGAATGCAAATTAAATTCATGGAATTATGCATCAAAAATGATTCCAATACCTATACACCTACTAAATAGTTCAACAGTTTCTCTTCAAAATCTACTTTGTGATGAAAAAAAAAAAAAGGAAATAAAACTATACCTTAGCAGAGAAAGGCAATGCAATGTACATTTGCAAAGTTTTAATGTAAAAAAACAAAATAATTCTCACTTGAGAAGACACCCAGCAAATAACAAATGTGTAAAATGTGGCCACTTACTATTCAGTTTTGATTAATACAATGTTCTTTGCTTATCTTCATATTTGTTTCATCCTTTGCTTATGCAGTTTAAAGGATCTAGAATGCTGTTAGCTATGTATTTTGAAATTAATTTCTAACTTTCATCTATCAGAAAACATAAGTAGTAAATTACTTGAATAAATTGAATTGCTGTGTAATAACATCCAAACATGTATGCTTTTGGATTACTATCTTTTCTCAGAATCTCATATCATTTTTATAATTATCACCATCATCATTTCCATTATGTTCTTGGCAAAAATTAATTTGAGTTCCATGATGATACTTAACAACAACACTAAACATGCATTACTGAAGTTTGTATCACAAGATCACATAAAGATAGATTATAGGTTGCCTTTATGTTATTGTTAAGTGCTGTTGAGTTGGTTCTGATTCACAGTGACCCCATGTACAATAAAATGAAATACTGCCTGATTCTGTACTATTTTTAATATAATTGCTATGTCTGAGCCCCTGGTTGTAGCTAATGCCTCAACCTGACATCTACACTCAACATTTTAAAGGAGTCTTTTGCAGCAGATTTGCCCAATACAAAATGTTGCTTGATTTTTTTGACTTCTGTTCCCATGGACATTGGTTGTGAATCAAAAGAAAATGAAATCCTTGACAACTTACACATTTTCAAATATCCAGATATTTGTAAAATGTAATTTATCTGTGTGAAATTTTGTTTTTACTTTCTTTCCAGATATATTCAGTGTCTTAGCACGAACTTGGGAGTTCTGTTATGGCACTGTAGGATAAGAACCGGACTACAATGTTAGTTTGTACCGAAAGATCGGTAGTTCAAACTCACCAGCCGCTCCTCAGAAATCCTATACAGAGTCATTATGAGACAGAACCAAGTCGATGGCATTTAACAGCAACAACAACAAAACATAAACCTGTACCTTAAAGAAACAACATGCTTTAGTAATGTGGTGTTCTATTAAAGCCCTGTTGTTTCTTCTCCCTTAATCTAAGTCAGCTCTATACATGCTTACTATTGTTATTGTTAAGTGCTGTCGAGTTGGTTCTGACTCAAAGTGACCCTGTATAGGGTTTCTAAGGAGTGGCTTGTGGGTGTGAACTATTGAATTTGTGGTTAGCAGTCCAGTGCTTATCCTACATCACTTCACTAGACCCATGTACATGTTTTGAAGAATTAAATATACATGGGCATTTTAGTAGAGTCCCTTTATAATCATTTGACTTTGCTTCATGAGGAACAAGGAATTTGAAAGCATTCAATATTAATTCTGATTGTTCTTGAGGAAATTTCCTTGAATAAACCAAAATGAAACAGTGTACACTATAAATAGACTAAGAAAGAATTGGCCAAATATTTGAATTTTTTCTGAATTCCTTCATAATTGCCTCTGCGTTTTTTCCAAAACGATTTTAAATACAATACATGCAGTCTAAAATAGTGCATCTCATTTATTTTGAGCATCCCAACCTTTTCTTGAATGTTGTTGTTATGTGCCATGGAGTCAGTTCCAACTCATAGAGACCCTGTACAGGATTTCCAAGGCTGTATATCTTTACGGGAGCAGAAAGCCTCATCTTTCTCCCTTGGAACAGCTGGTAGCTTCAAACTGCTGACCTTGTGGTTCACAGCCCGATTCATAACCACTACACTACCAGAGCTCCTCTCGAATGGCATAGCACAGAAAAGATGGAAAAAATAACACCTATAAAAGTCATGTAAAACCTAATATCCTTTCTCAACAGAGAAAAGAAGACTTAAGTATGAATAGTATTATGTGCAGTTGCTGCCCTATGTATTACTACGGCTTTAATCAAATTTTAAATGAATTCACCTACCTCAAGTATATATTCTCAATCCTTTAAAATAAAAATCCTCACATTTTCCAAGAAGTAAAGGTAGTGTAAATAAATTTCTTAGTTATGATTTTTGTTTTTTTAAAAAAATCACATTTTAAATTTAGTTTGGTTTAGTTTTAGAATGATCATTTAAAATAATTCATTTTAATATCTCATGAAGTCATATTCCTGTCACATTCTTCTCCCTCCCCTTTAGACTAAAGTTCAACACATATCTAGATGATATGTTGGAGATTTGGACACAGTGAGGAGAAAGAAGTGTGTATTTATTTGGATCGGGTATGGGGTGACTTCATCATTTAGTGCTGCTGAAACAAAAATGCCACATGTGGATGACTTTAACAAACAGATTTATTGTCTCATAGTTAGGATGCTAGAAGATCCAGAAATAGGGGAAGGCCTTCTTTGTCAATTCCAAGGGAAGGTCTTGTCTCCTTTCAGCATCTCTTTCAACATCAGTATTTCTTGGAAATCTCCATTGGTGTTGCCATCAAATTTCCCCTAGGTCTAGAAGGTTCTCAGCACAGGGACCCTGGGTCCAAAGGAAGCATTTTGTTCCTGGCTCTTTTTTCTTGGTGATAATAGATCCCACTGAGATCTGCTCACTTGTTAATCTCTTTTGTACTACAAAAGAGATTGACCCAAGATACAATAGAATCCTATAGATTATAGCTGTCTCATTAACATAACTGCATCCAGTTGTGCCTCATTAACATGATAAAGTTTAGGATTTACAACACATAGGAGAATATTTTCATCAAATCACAGAATGGATGATAATTTACATAATACTGAGAATCTTGACCTGGGAGTCTGGGGAAAAACAACAATAACAACAATGCACA
>NW_006408526.1:15540457-15541122 GCF_000296735.1 Chrysochloris asiatica
ATGAGGCATTATGCTCCTGTAAAGATTTATAGCCTCGGAAACCCTGTGCAGGGTCACTATAAGTTGGAACTGACTCCACGGTACTTAACAACAACAACAACAATGTCTTCAAAAGCAGAGACGAGAAAGAGAGAGGCACAAGCAGTGAAGTGAGATACAGGAAGGCATGTGTACATAAATTTCCAAGAAGAGGACTATATCTACCCATCTAGACTTCACAGAGGAGCTGGTTACCTGGTCATGTTCAGGTGGGTGGAGATAGGATAGTAAACATGCCAAGTTGTTGATGTACTCTTTGTGGCTAAGAATACTTGATTCTTGGAAAGGATATAGTATTCTGTCTTGGTGAAAAGACTGGATCACATTTACCAGTTTCATCACCAGTCTGACACCTATATGTTCCTGAGTAACAAAGTCAATGGTGTGTGGAGATGGTCTTAAAATGACTGGCAGAGACCATTTCTGCAGGTTTTTATTGACTGTAAACAAGGCAATGAGCTTAAAGGCAGTCTACATGCAGATTATCCCATGGGCTGGTCCAGAAACTGAAGGACTGGTGCATGAGCCCCTGGCCACAGGACTGAAAAGAAAGAAATGTTGCTTTGCTTTGAGGATCTGACCTTAGATTCTTTGCCTTAACTTTTTTTCTGTATTAGGTTTTTTTC
>NW_006408526.1:15542587-15550538 GCF_000296735.1 Chrysochloris asiatica
ACAACAACAACAACAACAGGGCTTTCTTCAAAAGAAGAACTTAAACATGTAGTTTGCCTGGAATGTCTGAACTCCTTACACTCATAACTGGTTATCATCCTGAACAAATCTGGATCTTGGCTCCTCATAGTCACTGTTGGGGATGATTCCAGAAGGTGGTATCCAAGAATTCAGCTGATGAATCCTGTGGCCCTACAAGTGCCATCACACTCTCTCAAACCTGGAATCCAGCTACAGGAATACCCTATTGCCAGAGCATTCACTGTCTCTAGCTCCAGACTCAGAAAGTCCTTGAAGAGATCACATTCAGTAGCCAAGTCACTGCCTCCTACTTTACCCCAATACCACTTTTAACTTTCCTTCACCTTCTCCTCAGCCCTTCCTCCCAAATCACTTCATCATTTTGTCTTCTACTTCTTTCTTCACTTTTTTCCTTTTCAGCTTTCCCATCTTTCCACCTTCTTTTCATCCACCGCCTCTTCTGCTGCCATTGAGAAGATGACTCTTCAGTTGACACTTCTTAGGCCAACCACATACCTCAGCTATTGACTGAGGCCCCATGGTGAGTCAGGACCTTCCTCCCAGCATTGGTTGGAGACTCTCCAACCCCAAAGCAGAATCCTCACTAGTATAGAGGAGCTGGGAGAAATTTGAGACATCACTGGTGGGATAGTCTTGAACATTGTGACTTTTTTCAGGGTGGGATAGGCTTTAAATTGTTAGGTTTCACTACCCTAATTGCGAGGACGGGATGCCCCAAACCTGATTGATGGGATAAGGCTGAATGATGATCAAAACTGAGCAGAAAGTGTCTCCCCCATTCAGCATCTAAAAGCAACTTTTACACCCTTGGTAGCTTCTTGCTGTTAAGTGCCAGCAAAATGATTCTGAATCATAGCGACCATGTATAGGGTTTTCAAGGAGCAGCTGGTGGATTTGAACTACTGACCTTGTGGTTAGCAGTTCAGTGCTTATGCTTATCTCACAGCACAACACCAAGACATCTTTGGTAACTAGGCACATGAGTGATCATTTTAATCTGTAAGATAAACATTGGACTGCTAACTGCAAGGTCTGTGGTTCAAACTCACCAACCACTCCTTGCAAACTCTATACAGGTCGCTATGAGTTGGAACCAACTCGATGACTCGTAACAACAACAAAGTATTAGAAATTTGCCTCAATGTTTTTATCACTTTTTGATCTCCCCCATAGATGCTAGCTATTACTAAGCTGTTTATTTTAATTTTTATAGTCTTGTAATAATTCATTATTAACTGTAATTTATGATCAACAAGCCCATTGCCATTGAGTTGATTCTGACTCACAGTGACTAATCAGAACAGAGCAGAAATGATTCCATAGGATTCCCAAAGTTCTAACCTTTATAAAAGCAGACTGCCACATCTTTCTCCCAATGAGTGGATAGTAGGTTTGAATCTCCCACTTTTCAGTTAATAACTAAACACTTAACCACTGGTTCCTGATGTTGCCATGGTTAAGGCACTCACCTGATAAGTGCAAAGTTAGAGGTTTAAACCCACCAGGCACTACCTGGGAAAAAGATGTGACAGGCTGCTTTTATCAAGATTGACAACCTGAAACCCAATGGGAGCAGTTCTACTCTACCCTTTAGGGCTGTTGTGATCTGGAATCAACTCAATGACAATGGGTTTGGTTGATCACAAAACACAATTAATAGTGAATGACTACAAGTAGTAGTATTCTATGATGCCAAAGGTTACTGTTATGAAAATAATTGTAATATATTAGTGAAATTCTTGTTGCAAAGGCTTGAATTCTGAACTTGTCTTCCACATGAAGTCAAGAGCAATGTCCATAGGATTACATCGTGATAAGTCAATAGAGTAATATAAATAAATAAAGACACAGTGGAAAAGCTCAATATCATCAGCTAAAACAAGGCCAGGGACAGAATGTGTAACAGACCATCAATTGCCCATATGCAAGCACAGGCTGAAGTTGAAGAAAGTTAAAACAAATCTACAAGAGCCAAAATATAACTTTGAATATATCGTGCCAGAACTTAGAGACCACCTCAACAACAGATTTTATGCATTAGACACTTACGACCTAAGACCAGAAGAGTTTTGGGATGACATCAAGAACATCACACAAAAAGAAAGTAAAAGGTCATCAAAAATACAGGAGTAAGAAAAAGTCATGTCAGAAGAGACTATAAAACAACTGAACAAATGATGAAATTAAACAATTGAAAAGAAATTTCAAGGAACAAACCAAGAAGATAAAGTAAACTATTATAATGAAAGGTACAAACACCTGGAGTTGGAAAACCAGAAGGGAAGAACATACTCAGAATTTTTCAAGTTGAAAGAACTGAAGAAAAATTACAAGCCTTGTGTTGCAATACTGAAGGATAACCTTGATATGCTGTTATAGGATAGGCACTGGACAGCTAACTGCAAAATCATCAGTTCAATCCTACCAGCCACTCTCAGAAAGCTCATCATTATGAATTGGAGCTGACTCAACAGTACGCAATAGCAAAAACAACATGGAAAAAATATGGAATGATGCAGGAAGCTTTAGAAGAAAATGGAAGGAATACATAGTACCAAGATAAAATGATTGATGCTCAACCATTTTAAGAGGCAGCATGTGATCAAGTCCAAATGGTACTGAAATAACATTCTAACACACATGGGTTACCATAAATTGGAGTTGATTCATCGGCAACTAGTTTTAAAGGTCTTGAAAGTCTTGTGGCTATACTAACTATTCTGAAAAGAGATGCCTCAACAACAACAAATGAAAAAAACCAATTTCCACTGCACTGACTACACAGGTTTTTTAGGGCAAGTCTCATACAAAACTGTAAACAAGTAAAGTCTATTTCAGCTCTTTGTTTTTCAAGCCTTCTCTCTCTACTTCTGGATCTGTACCTTTCTCACATGCATGTCCAAGGGACATATTTGTATGATTATCACAGTATTATATATGTGTGTGTGTGTGTGTGTGTATACACTCTCCTCCTGGTGTGGTATTATAGGATCAGCAGCACTGTATTGTGAACCACAAGGTCCACAGTTCAAACCCACCAGCTGCTCACAGAGAACCTAAACAGAGTCACTATGAGTTGGAACTGTCTCGACAGCACACAACAACAACAACAACAACATACTATATATAAACTCTCCTATATTATATGTAAGGAGCTCTGGTAGCATAGTGGTTATGAATCGGGCTGTAAGCGCAAGGTCAGCAGTTCAAAACTATCAGCAGTTCCGAGGCAGAAAGATGAGGCTTTCTGCTCCCGTAAAGATTTACAGCCTCGGAAACCCTGTATAGGGTCGCTATGAGTCTGAACCGACTCCACGGCACATAACAACAACAACAATATTATATGTGGAATCTTGGTGTAGTGCTATGGGTTAATGTGCTGGACTGCATGGTTGGTTTGAACTGCAAGCTCACCAGCCGCTCCTTGGAAACCCCATATAGGGTGGCTATGGGTCAGAACAGACTCGACGGCACTTAACAATGACATACTATATATAGGAGTCCTGGTGTGCTGCTGTTGGATAAGCACTGTGCTGGTCACCACAAGATCAGTGGTTCAAATCCACCAGCTACTCCTTGGAAATCCTATAAAGTTTTGCTAAGAGTTAGAACCAACTTGAAAACACTTAACAACAACAACCAGATGCTTAGCAAAAACAGCAACAACCATAGACCTATAGGAAGCATGGTGACTCCATAAGATAAGCATGAACTACAAACAACAAGGTCATTAGTTCGAGACTACCAGCAGGTCCCTGGAAAAAAGATGAGACTGTCTGCTCCCACAAATCATATACAGAGTCACTATGTTGTGGTTGTTAAGTGCTGTAGAGTTGGTTCCAACCCAAAGACCATACATAGGGTTTCCAAGGAGCAGCTGGTGAGCTTGAACCACTCACCTTACAGTTCAAAGGGCTCTGCAGCCTGGCCCATTAACCCACAGCGCCACACCAGGACTCCTTAGTATACTATGAGTAGGAACCAAATAGATGGCACTTAATGACAACAATTAATACCATAATTTCTGTTAGTTGTTTCTCTGGACACTAACCCAATATTGGTATGATTGATAAAGTTTTATTAATTGTGTTGAATTATATCCAATGTACAGAATTTGAATTGTTCCATAAGCAAGTTTTTCAAATGTATAAATCAGGATGACCTTCATAAAAATAATCCAATGGACATTTGTTTCAAATCAGATCCCCATATCTCACCAAGAACTATTAAATTTGCACATAAGACCCTTATTCTGTATTTCTAGAAGTTCCACGGTGTTTCTTATGATTCTAAAAGTTTAAAAGTTCTGGTACATGATGTGAGTTAAAAAATAGTATGACACTCACTCTGAAGTTTCATAGTACCTTTCAGGGAAATACAACAACAACAAAAGAAAAACCAATCACTTGTATAGCATTAAGGGGCTTTCAGAAAGGAGGAAAGCATCCTAACTTGAACCTCAGACATTTGTATATGCTTCTTCTCTCTTCTACTCTACCTGTTGCTAAGCGCCATCAAGTCAGTTCTGACTCGATTCATAGCAATCCTATATAGAGTTTCCAAGGAGTAGCGGTGAGTTTGAATTTCTGATCTTGTGGTTACAACAGACCTTGCAGTCCAGTGCATTAACTCACAACACCATTCCAGGACTCTACTCTACCTATAAGGATAAGAAACTTTTCAGACATGTTATTTGATGTAATTTTAGACTATGATCCCAACCACAGAACAAACACACACACAAATGTACACACACATACTAATACCCTAAAAGCTCATCTGGTAATGTAAGTAGTCAATGATCCAAAGAATGTTGAGCTAAAGTAAATATATACAAGTGAATTGATTAAATAGAAACACATTTAAATGAAGGATTTACTGATAAAGTGGCCTCAAAAAAAAAATAATTCCTTCATTCTTTCTTTAAAAATCTATCTAATTACACTCATTTTGGTTGAAGCTTTTGACCTACATACAAACTCTTTTAAAGATGTCTCTACAGTGTTCAGCTTAAAATGCATTGGAAAAGAGGTCATGGATATAAATAGATCTGTGATGTGACCTGGGAACTACTCCCAAATGAAGGGAAATGGAATGGAATTCAAATGACTACTTACCAAAGAAAGCTTTTCTCTTTCTTTAAATTTCTAAAATGATATTTTATTCTGTTTCTTGGTGAAATTTCATACAGTAAGTTAGGTCCCCATTTGATAATTTCCACACAAATTGCTTAGTAATATTACTAACATTTATCATAATATAACAACATTCTCTTTAATTGTGTTCTGATTGTTCCCTTTCTAGTACTCTAGTTTCCCTGACCCCTTATCTTCTCCTCTTAGCTTTTGAATAATTGTTAACCTTTTAGTCTCATGCTGCTAGTGTTTAGGAAGGGTACCTATCTTACAGGTAATATCCTTTCCTTTATTTTCTGTGATGCTCTTCTATTTTGCTAAAAGGTGATCTCTGGGGATAGGCTCTAATTTAGGTATGAACTGTGTTTCAGCGCAATCGCTTCAGAGTCTTCTGTTGTCTCCTGTTCCAGTTTGTCTGGCTTTTTACAAAAATAATAATAATTTGATTTCTGCTCCATATTTGTCTCCTATCCTATGTTGTGAACCTGGTCAGAATGGTTACTGGTGATACGTGGGCACCATCTAGTTCTTCTGATCTCAGGGTAGATCAGGTTGTGACTTGTGCAGACTTGTTTCTTTTCTCAGAAAGCTCTTTATGCCTAAAACCCTCAGTAGAATGAGCAAGGTAAATTCTAGTTCCTTCCCAGAAATCCCAGTTGCTAGGAACTACTGTTGTCAGGCTCCAGGTCTATCATAAAGCTCACTTAACATGCTACAAAGAAATGTATACTTAAATACCCAGTCAAAATTTCCTTTTATATTCCCAAATTGGACATGGGAAAATGAAACATTCATGGAATCCTCTTTCTGCTATATCACATTGTGAAACCTAAAACAATAATGTCCAATTTCTCAGTGTCTTTCACTTTCCTAGTTACTTCATGCATCAACCCAAAATGAATAACTCACTGCTCTTCACATATTTTCTGTACTTCCAGCACCATGTTTATGCTCACAGTCATTGTTCTACCTGGAGTCTATCTACTTCCTTTTTTAAAAAGTTTTTATTGTGAATTGGGTGATAGTTTACATGGGAGAATGTGAGCTTTACATTCATCTTATCGTGTTTCATTTCATTGCAATGATTACAATCCCCTCCATGAAACATTATTCAATAGCATGTGCTTCCATTTCCTCTGTTTTTTTGAGGGTTTTTTTTTGGTTTTTTTTTTTTGATGCACATCGAAACACTCAAGAATATACAACTATTATTCAAACAACCAGAAGGGTATATCTTGCAAGCCTGCTCCTCGGCCACCAGCACACAGCCCCTCTCTCTCCTTGAGTCCCATCTACTCACTTTTTATAAAATAATTATTAGAAGTCTAGGGTCGCTATGAGTCAGAACTGACTCCACGGCACATAACAACAGCATTATTTTTAAGGAAAGTGTTTTAGGGATTCCTGGTTTACTACAACTTTAAATGTGTCCCCAGAGATTGGTTAAATGTCTGCTATATTTTCCATAGACACATAATGAGTGCTAAATAATGCTAATTGATTCACAGAAGTGAAGAGTGTGGAGTCCAATTAGCAAATTAAGTGGAAACATTTCATTAAGAGTTTGTTTTTTAATGGGAAAGAGTCTTGCCTCCATAAATCCTACTATTTTCAGATACCCATGAAATTACTATTTTTTTAACTTCTCAGATTAAGTATAGTTTTAGATAAGAAACCAGACCCCCTTCCAAATTCATTACATGTTTCCAAGTCCATCTCTCAGCCATGTCCTTCCTGGCAATATCCTTAATCCTTAAGTAGTTATACTATGAATTGTGTTATCAAAAAAGAGATGTTGAAGTCCTAATCCATATACCCAAACTCTTTTTAGCTCTTCTCATATTTAATCTCACTCCAAATCCATTCCATTTTACCTCTGAAGTCCTTTCTATGTTTACCTCTTAGGAATTTGCCCACTTCTCTCAATCTCATTGCCACTGTCTGTGACCTGAGTTATAACAATTACACTTTATGTTTCACTCTTAGTCACTATCTTTCCACTTCAGCCCTATCCCTACAGTACAGATAACGTGATCTTTTATCAAGCAAACCTACTCGTGTCTCTCCTTTATTCAAAATTATTCAATAATAATACCCTTTTGCGCCTATGATTAAGATCAAGGGTCTTAAAATGTCTTTAAAGGCTACTGTCTATCTCTGCATCTTATCTTCTTCATTCTCTAAAGTCTTCTTGTGTTGTTGTTAAGTGTGGTCAAGTTGGTTCTGATCCATAGTAACCCTGAATAGGGTTTCCAAAGAGTAGCTGGTGGGTTTGAATCACTAACTGTGCAGTTAGCAGTCCAGTGCTTTTCCTACAACACCATACCAGCATAACTATTAAACTATGCAACTAAGCCTCTAGAATGCATCTTGTTCCCTTCTGACTCAGGGTCTTTATCCTGACTACACTGCTTGGATTCCTCTCGTCCCATCCTGACTCTGATGCAGTTAAATCCAACTTAAGATACGCTGTTGTTATTAAGTGCCTTCATGCTGGTTCCAGCTCATAGCAACCCTATATTGGGTTTCAGGGGAGCAGCTGGTGAGTTGGAATGGCTGACTTTGTGATTAAAACGATTTATAATTTAGATCTCAGTTTAAAGTAACCTCCTCCAGGGATCCTTTAAGAACTCCCAGATTAAATCAGTTCTTTCTGTTATACCATGTAATTTTTCTTAATCATTCTGCAAAGGCCATGGGGGGACCATGCCTGACTTCCTTAGATTTCAAAAAGAAGAAAAAGAACCAAACTCAAAATCAGCCCAAGGTGAATT
>NW_006408526.1:15551736-15554352 GCF_000296735.1 Chrysochloris asiatica
TGAGTTGTGAGATCCTGTGTCATGGACGAAAATCCTACATGATGGCCCCACTCAGTATGGCTAGCCAGGGACCCTGAGGGCCCAAGGAAGTGTCCTCCTGACATTCTGGGTTCAATGGCTTTTGCGAACTCACTGTTGGGCTACCTCTGTATAATTTTCTTTGGTCTTATCATTCATTCTATGCTTCTAACTCCAGTAATTATAGCTTCTGAGAAAATGGTTTCTTATGTGCCTCTCTTAATGTCTCCACTGTGTTGGCAGTGCGTAGGGTCCTGGGAACAAATCTCTCTGTGGAACAAACTCTGGCCACCTGGCAAGCATGTCCAAACTGTTCTTTATCAAATTATTCAGTTATGTTTGATATTAACTTAATACATGAGCCCTTGATACCCATGGAAAAATATTAAAACAAAAGCCTCTTCTAAAGCCGAGGCCGTAAAAGTTCCAAAGGCAAGTTTGCTGGGATTCCACAAGGAGGCTCTGGAGACAATCTGCCCAAGGAATTCACTCAAAGTAGATTGGCGAATTTCAGAGTATTGTTCAAGGAATAATAGGGACAACCTCCTTAAATAGTCCCCAGGTGTAAACCATTAACCTAGGTGTCCTTCTTCCTCCTGCAAGACTAAGCTAGGTAGCTGAAACAGCTTGACTCTCTTCAGACCTTTTGAAATCCTTTTCACCTTTACCCATTCAAGATTAAGTGCTATAGATATGTTAATTAGCCTTGAGAAACCTCAAGTGGCTGCCTTATGATTTGAACCTAAAAAGTAATTTATAACAATTTGCTTGAATTTCTGGAAAATTAAGGATGTGATATTTGCGATGTATATTTTAGAATTTGTTCCTGTAAATAATTGTGTCCTGTTTTGAACGATTAATCACATTTCATTTCTGTACCCTGTCTTAATAATCCCCTTCTTCCTTTGTGTAAAATCCCTCCCTGAAATAAAAGATGGATGCAGATTGAACCCTGCGTGCATTACTGCCTGCAGGGGCCATGATGCCTGCAATCCAGGGACTGCCCACCAGTCTTGCATCCACTTTGGTTTCGGGGTGTCTCTTTGTCTCTCTCGTTGCATCTTTGTGTATATTCTTTTTCTGTCTCTTTCACCACCAGATCTCCCTACTTCGTGAACCAAACTTCTCTGTTGAGGCCGGTCCCCGACAAAGATCCACCAGACATCAACAATGATATCTCTCATCCCATGGCCTCTTCTGAATCCAGCTTCTACCTTACAACCTTCTTTATCCTACTCTGACACAAACCATCTCCCCACAGCACTCTCTGCTTCACAGCTGGATTTGGTATCGATTGCAATAGCCACACAGAACTCATAACAATACTCACAATTATAGGGATTATTAGGGAAGTGAACAGGTTACAATTCAGGATTAAAACCAACTGAGGACACCACGGTTCTCCAGTTGGGAAAGCCTCTTGTCTGCCATACTGCAGACACACTTCCCTCTTGTCTTCAGCCTTTCAGTCATGTGGTCTGCCCTTTTAGCCTCTGTGCGGAATGGGTAAATGTCACAAAGTTATTTTAGCCAGTCTGTGAATGCCCTATCAAGTAAATGTAAGCCACCACACATTCTTACTGTAGTTTATAATTAAATAATGTGAATTCTTTGAAGGTAAGCAGTTTGCTTACCACTTGATAAGGCCTGAGACATAATAAGTGCCCAGGAAACATTTATTTCAGGTATGAATAGATGAAAGTTGTCATTTAACTTGTGGATCATCTTAGTTCATGCAGACTTCACAGAAAACTTTCATGAAATGATAAAAGCCTAAGTATCCAAATCGCTCCTATGATCCAATGTTAAATTTACCACTTATTAGCTTTATGATCTTAAACAATCAGTTTAAGATCTTTTAAGTCACATTTTCTTCTATGAAAGGAAAATTATATCTATTTTATAATGGTGCTAAAATAATTAAGTGAGACAACTTTGTACTTTTGTAGTGATAACCACAATTTCAATTAATTTTATTTCTTAAGTGACAACTTACAATTATTTGTTTAATGTCTATTAGCAAAGCTAGACTAGCAGCAACTAAGAATATGGGCAATGCTTGTCATTATGTCCCTAATGTCTCACTTAATACTGAGAACACAGTTGTTGTTGTTGTTGTTAGGTGCCATTGAGTCAGTACTGACTCATAGCGACCCTATGCACATCGGAACGAAACACTGCCCGATCCTGGGCCAATCTCACTACTGTTGCCATGATGCTGCCACTTGGCCAATCCATCTTGTTGGGGGTCTTCCTCTTTTTCTCTGACCCTCCACCTTACGAATCCTTCTCCAGTGACTGACCCTATGCACATTGGAATGAAAAACTGTCCGATCCTGGGCCAATCTCACTACTGTTGCCACGATGCTGCCACTTGGCCAATCCATCTCGTTGGGGGTCTTCCTCTTTTTCTCTGACCCTCCACCTTATGAAATCCTTCTCCAGTGACTGGTCCCTCCTGACAATATGTATGAGAGATGAAGTTTGGCCATCTTGGCCTCTAAGGAGAACTATGGCTGCACTTCTTCCAAAATGGTTCTATTGGTTCTTTTGGCAGCCCATGGCACTTTCAATATTCTCCTCTAACACCATAACTCA
>NW_006408526.1:15555838-15556563 GCF_000296735.1 Chrysochloris asiatica
ATAGTGTCTCTAATTAATTAGATGCAAGACCAGGAGAAAATATCGTTCTGATGTCAGAATATATATATATATGTTCTGGTGTGACACTGTAGGGTAAGCACAAGACTGCAAGGTTAATTTGAACCACAAGCTTGGTGATTCAAGCTCACCAGTCACTCCTCAAAAACCCTATGCTGGATCACTGTAAGTCTGATCTGACTTGATGGCACTTAACAATAACATATATAGAGAAATTATATGAATGAAACATTTCTAAGATTTGGATTCGCCCCTTCCAAAGGGACATCATAGTATGTTTCCTTAGGGTTGTTCTGGGCAATAAATGCGGTATCACAATGAAGGCATCCTACACCATGCCTGGAACACAGTCTGTTTTAGCAAATGTAACATCCTTCCTTTAGTTCCATTTTGCTTTAAGAAATGCACTTCTTATTGTCACCGTTTTTAAGTGATAGCAGGATGATAATTATTTATAGCATTTCTACTACATAACAGCATTAATGATAAGTTTGGTGGACATGTCATGAAACACCCTGAATCAATGAGATTTGCAGATTGCACAGATGACAAGTGATAGTTGGCTGCCCTGTTTACGGGCTAATTTCTCTGTGTTTACATCTTAGTAATCTCATTCAGAACAGAGCATGGGAACACTGAATGTTTTAAATTTGGGAAAGGTGTGTAACAAGGTTGTGTTCTTTCACCATACTTATTCAACCTGTATG
>NW_006408526.1:15557232-15562359 GCF_000296735.1 Chrysochloris asiatica
TGGAGGGTCAGAGAAAAAGAGGAAGACCCCCAACGAGATGGATCGGCCACTGGCATCATTGATGGCATCGAGCATGGCGGCGGTAGTGAGGTTGGCCCAGGATCATACATTGTTTCATTCTGCTAGGCATGGGGTCGTTATGAGTCGGTTCCGACTCGATGGCACCTGACAACAACAACAACAATCTCATTCAATAGTCAGGAGTTATAAACATTGAGAGAGACATCACTAGCATAGTCACATTCTGAAGCTTACCAGAGATCCTCTGCTGAATAATAGAAATGATTATTTAATGACAATAATCCCTTATGAAGAATGGTTGATTTAAGTGAAACTTTAAAAGAAAAAAAAAAAAAAAAGGCATATTGGAATAAGTAACTAGATAATAAATTTAGAAATTGCAAAATTTTCATTAAAAAAAAAGCAAGTTGCTCATACTGTTTTGATGAGTAGTCAGTGAAAAGGGCAAAAGCCCATTTTACTTCAGAACTTAACTTCTTTGTGGTTTACTGATGCACAAAAGGAAGATATTGTGCAATGCCACAGTTAATTCCACAAGTCTAATGAAAATCTTTCACTTGCATCATGGGTATTATTTATCTTTACTTAATACAGGAAATTCTAGCGACATGGGTCTAATTGACTAAGAAAACTTACTAGACACTTATATCAAGAAGAAATTTGCAGATTGTTTTTGAAAGTGATACGCATTTGCTTGGTATTATGAAAATCAGAAACATCAATCTCTTAGTTGCCACCAAGTGCTTGAAAATTATATTATCAATAGGACCCAAAATAAACCACTTTATTTTGATAAATTCAGCAAGACACTTCATTGATTTCTGCTTGGCAAACCCAAGTATTACAGTCCCGTAACTGTCAGAAATTTTCTACAAAACTAAAAGAAAATGTCTTCTGAATAGAGAAGGGAAGTAATTCAGGATGGCATATTAGAATCTGGAAAAAAAAAAAAAGAACATTTTAGGCTCAATTTTACAATGTTGACCACAGGCGTTGTATGTGTCAATATCAGTCTAAGAAACCCAGTGATCATCTTAAATGATGGAGTGTTAATTCAAGTAATTCAGATAAAAATGATGCTTGAAGACAGACTGTGAATCCTTAAGAATGAAGATCAATGAGAACTCAGAAAAAAATTGTACAAATAATGCAATTCCAGGAGTTATTTCTCTTGCTCTATCTACACTTTTATCTCTTTCTCCTACCTTCCTTTTTCAGTCTTTCTCTGGTATGCAAAGTAACTGTAATAACCTGAAAGAATTCCCTTAGAAAAGCATTTTATCCTTTCCTCCAAAGCACAGGATACATACAAGCCTATACACATAGCACACATATACACAGATACCATGGTGGTGGTGGTGGCTGTAAGCTATGGAGTCGATCCCGACTCATAGTGACTCTATATAGGTTTCTGAAACTGTAAATCTTTAGGGGAGCAAAAAGCCTCATCTTTCTCCCATGGAGGGGCTAATAGATTCAAACTGCTGACCTTAAAGTTAGCAGCCCAACCTGTAACCCACTATGCTGCCAGAGCCCCAAAATAGTAACAGCTAAGTTTTATGTTGGCACTCCTGGTGTGGCGCTGTATGATCAGCACTGGACTTAGAACATCAAGGTCAGCCGTTCACACCCACCAGCTGCTCCACAGAAACCCCATACAGGGTCGCTATGAGTCAGAACTGACTTGACAACACTTAACAACAACAATCTTTATGTTTATTTAGTAACATGGAACAGTTATTCTTCTAAACATTTTAAATATATTTCATTCAACATTTCATAAAATATAATAGTAGTTGATACAATTAGTCTCCTTATTCACAGATGAAGAAACTGAGGCAGAGAGAGATTAACTAGGTAGTTACAGATGAAAAAATGATAACTCCAAGCAATATGCTTAAACTAGTACTGGGATGTAGCCACCTTGTCTGAATGGAGGATAAATTACTAAAGTGAAAAACTCCTCATTCTCCTTGCTTCTTCATCTCCAAGCTAAGCACTTGCCAAAGGCAAAAGTATAAATGAGGCAAAAACCCCATCAGGAAATTTTAGGGAATTATATTTTGAAACTGACAGTATAATCCCCCAGTAGAAAGCTATCAGAACTGAAATCTTATCTGTGGCTTTCACCTTACTTTCCAAAGCAGATAAATTAGTTCTTTTCTACTCATTAAAACTGTGCTAAAAATACATGTTAATTTCCAAAACACTTTACAAAATTTCAATGGAGTCATGCTCCATTATCAAGTGAGTGAGTTGAAAATGTTTATTGAGTGAATGAATGAACGTTCTGTTTCATTTTGTTTTTACTTCAGAAATCACTCTTCCCTAGATATACTATGGGGTGCTGTTGCTTCACTTCCAATAAAATGACATTGAAGTAGTGGAAGACACAGATAAGAACTAGTATAAGTCTGTAATATTTTTCCCTTCTACAACAGTTATCATTAGGACAGAAAATATATAAACCTTAGAGGGAAAAAACGACCCAGTAACTCTTTACAAAATGGGACTAGTATTTAGTACTGGAAAGTGACATGTTTTATACATAATCATAAAATTCCAAGAAAAATCTACTGTAAGAGGCTATTTTATCATTAAAAAAAAAAAAAGAGGAAAGAAAGTATTTCACTGTTTCCCCTATAAAATTCAATTCATGCTAGAATAATATCCCTGAGGTTCTGCTTCAATTTCTGAAGCTTTGCAGAAAGTCCAGTGAACAGAAGACTTTAGTAGCTTCACAGAGTCAAGTGTCAAGACAAATCAAAATTCTTGAGGCATAGCATTTTGTAACTTTATGTAAGAAGTGTCTGCCTTCAGTTTTTACCAAGGAGGCTAAAGAAGGGATTTATATCTGAGATAGCTCCCTTATCCAATTTACAAACTCAGATGCTGCCAGAAT
The DNA here is from genome assembly GCF_000296735.1 of Chrysochloris asiatica. Classification (NCBI taxonomy): domain Eukaryota; kingdom Metazoa; phylum Chordata; class Mammalia; order Afrosoricida; family Chrysochloridae; genus Chrysochloris; species Chrysochloris asiatica. Next base: position 15,560,156 of record NW_006408526.1, read on the forward strand.
GTTAGTGTGAAACTGAGCAGCTTCACCAAAATCCTGAAATCTGAAAGGTCTGCATGTCTTCCAATTTCCCAAGAATATTAACATTCACACTCAAAATTGAACTATGATTACATCATGTAAACTTTACTATCAATTATCACTATTTATTAATACATTCTTCATTTTCAGAATTTATAGACTTTTTACCCACAAATAGTTAAGAAGTTATAGTTAGTAGGAATGAACAAATTAATCTTAGAAGAAATGCAAATAGAATTATTTTTAGGAGCTTGAATGGCAACAATTCAGTTCATTTGCTTTGCCCAACAAGACATCATGTTTGCTAATGGAGAGTCAGTGAAAACAATGAAATAGATTGACACAATTATCCACAACAAAGGACTCAAACATACTATCATGAAGATAGCACAGCATCAGGCAGCATTTTGGTCTGTTAAATACAAGGTCACCATGAGTTGGAGCTAACTCAATAGCAACTAAAAACAACTACAACAAAGCAAAAGAACAATCTATTATGCAAATTAAGTGAAATTTGCAGGATCTTAATTGGAGTACTGGAGTAGTGCTGTAGGAAACGCTATACAGGGTAACTACGAGTCAACACTGACTCAATGAAACTTAACAACAACAAATGATGTCTCTGACTCTTTTTAGTATTATTGTATTTATGGAGACTTTAGGACTACACCAGGAGATACATAAAGTAGAAATTCTTTATTTGACCTGACTAATTTAAGATTTCTAATCATAATAATCTTGGCATTCTGGTGTGGTTCTGTAGGATAAGCACTGAACTGAGGTCATCAGTCCAAACACAACAGCCATTCCTTGGAAACCCTACACAGTGTTGCTATGAGTTGAACTCGTGGCGCTTAACCAAGAATCACAAACAATCTCACTTTATTATCTAGGAAATTGATACAGTGCTAAAGTTGGTATGAACCACAAAGTTGGCAGTTCAAGCTCACAAGCTTCTTCTTGGAAACCCGATCAGGGTTGCTATGGGTCAGAACCAACTTAATGGTACTTAACAACAACAACAGTTTGATACCATCCTATGTTTGGAGTTTTGGTGTGGTGATATATGACAAGCACTCGACTGGCAACTGCAAGGTTGGCAGAATGGATTCAATAGCACATAACAGCAAAACATGTTTGGTAAGGGCCCTGGCGTGGTGCTGTAGGAAAAGCACTGGACTGCTAATTCTGCTAGTTGCAAGGTCAGCAGTTCAAGCCTGCCAGTCACTCTTGGAAACCCTATAGAGGATCCCAATGAGTCGAACAGACTCAAGGTCACATAATAACAATAACATGTTCTGTAAGGATCGCTGATGGCACAGTGGTTAAAGTGCTTGCTTCTAACTGAAAGGTCAAACTCACTAGGGTGTCTTGCATAAAGATTACATCTCCCACCAAACTCACTGCCATTGAATAGATTTTGATTCAGCCCAAAGGCCAGTGCCATCAATAGTCAGTACTCACTCACAGCAACCCTATATAGGAGTTCTGAAGCTTTATGGGAGCTGACAGCCTCAGCTTTCTCCCACCTCAGTGGTTGGTGGGTTTGAACCACAGACTTTGTGATTCGCAGCACAGTGCTTAGCCCACAATGTCATCTGGGCTCCATTCTGCAAAGATAACAGCCTAGAAAACACTATGAGGCAGTTCTACTCTAGCCCATGGATTCACTATGAGTCAGAATTGACTTAACAGTAATGGGCTTGGTTTGGGTGTTTAATGATCCAAAATTCTGCTAATTTTATAAAATGAGAACTATTTTTTTCTAAATTTACATCACGTATAGAATTTTGAGTGGAATGTTCATACCTCAGAGGAAAATAAGGTACTACCAATGTATGTTTTATATTAGGAGTACGAAAGGAAATCAGGTGAGGCTGAATGTCAAGAGGTAAAAAAGAGGTAGCGTCCCTCAAGAGGCATTTAAAATCTTCTAGTGATAAGACCTGTGTGATGGAGTCCTGGTATGGTGCTGTGGGTTAATGCGCCAGACTACAAAGCCATTTGATTGCAAGGTCAGCAGTTCAAGCTCACTAGCTGCTCATCGGAAACCTATACAGGGTCGCTGTGGGTTGGAACTGACTCGACGGCACTTCACAACAACAACAACAAGTGATAAGTGTCTGTCAGTTTGTCATACTGTGGTGGTTTGTGAGTTGCTGTGATTCTGGAAGCTATGCCACCAG
>NW_006408526.1:15565239-15576748 GCF_000296735.1 Chrysochloris asiatica
AAATCCTATGAAGGTTTGCTAAGTTAGAATGGAGTCCTGGTGTGGCGCTGTACGTTAATGTGCCAGACTGTAAAGACATTTGAACTGCAAGGTCAGTGGTTCAAGCTCACCAGCTGCTCCTTGGAAACCCTATACAGAGTCTCTGTGGGTTGGAATCGACTCGATGGCACTAGACAACAGCAAGAAGTTAGAACAGACTGGACAAAAGTTAACAACAAAAACTATGTAAACCCAACTCAAAAGTTAATAGTTGTCTCTCTTAATCACTTAGCTCATACTTTCCTATCATTAAAAGAGGGTATGCAGTGACAATTCCAGTGGTAGGGTTCAGTTAAATTGTTGTTATTAAGTGCCATTTAGTCTGTTTCGACCCATAGTGACCCTCTATATGGTTTCTGAGGAGTGCCTGGTGAGCTTGAACTGCTGACATTACAGTTCAAACTCTGCAGTCCAGTGCTTAGGAGGAAAATTGAAGAAAATATGGATTAAGTAATGATTTTTTTGTAATTAAGAAAGTGAAGGTTTACTGAAAAGTCTACATCAACAATGTACTATTTACAATTTGTTTTTCAGGTTTTATTTCATAGCAAATTTTCTAGATAATAAGTGAGAATTACTATGATTTGTTGTTGTTATTGTTAAATGCTGTCGAGTCGGTTCTGACTTACAGCAACCCTGTATACAGTTTTCAGGAAGCAGCTGGTGAGCTTGAACCATCGATCTTATGGTTCAAACACAGACCAGTGCATTAGCCGCACTGCCACACAAAGACTTCGCAGGCTTACTATGATTAGAAATCTTAAATTAGCCAGGTCAAGTAAAGAGATTCTACTTTATCTCCTGATGTTTTCTTCAAAATGTACTTTGTTTTATTTTATACAAAAGTGAATTCACCTTTCATTTGCTTTCTCCTATGACGCAGTAAGATAAACACTGGAATGTTCACCACAAGGTCGACAGTTCAGACCCACCAGTCACTCTTCGGAAACCCTATATAAAATCGCTATGTGTCAGATCTGACTCAATGGCACTTTAACAACAACTACCACCACAATAACAATCAGCTGCTCTATGGGAGACACAAAGGTTTACATATTCAGAAGACTTATCTAGGGCTGGAATCACTTCAATAGCAGTGGATTTGGTTTTGGATTTCTGGTCATAACATCATTGCTATGGCAACACATACATTGTGATTCTCATTCTGGATGCCCTAACTGTAGCTCCCCAATCCTGAGTAAGCATCCAAAGCTATGCTAAACATTTACATAGAAATACACATAATGGCATTGAAGAGTAAAGACAACTTGGACTTTTACTTTAAAATATATTGGTAACATTTCACAAGCAAGTTCAGCTTAAGAGAATTTATGGACCAGAATTTTATTTTTACTATTATCATTACTAATGTTTTTGTTTATTTTTTGATTGTTGCTATTAGGTGTCATAGTGACCTTATGCACAACAGGAAAAAACACTGCAAGAGCCTCCGCCATCCTCACAACATTTATTACTCTTGAGCCCTTTGCTGCTGCCATGGTGCCAATCCATCTTGTTGGCGTCTTTCTTTCAATGGCTCTGCACTTTACTAAGCATGATGTCCTTCCCCAGAAACTGATCCCTTCTGATAATATGTCTGAAATATGAGAGACTCTGGTTGTACTTCTTCCATCACAGATTTGTTTGCTCTTCTGTCAGTCCAAGGCACTTTAAGTAGTCTTCTCCAACACCATAGGTTCAATACATCAATTCTTCTACAATCTTCTTTATTCATTGACCAACTCACACATGCATATGCAGTGATTAAAAACACCATGGCTTGGATCAGGCACACCTTACTCTTCAAACTGTTCATTTTTGAACAATGAAAGAGGTCTTGTTTAGCAGATTTGCCTAATACAATAAATATGTCATCTGACTTCTTGACTGCTGCTTCCATGAATGTTGATTGTAGATCCAAGCAAAAGGAAGTCTTTGATAACTTCAATTATTTTTCTGTTTATCATGATATTTATTGATCCAGTTGTGAGGAGTTTTGCTTTTTTTTTCCACATTGAGGTACAATACCGACGGCTATGATGTTTGATCTTCATCAGTAAGTATTTTAAATCCTCTTCACTTCTATAAGCAAGGTTGTATCAATCGCATATCGCAATTGTTCATGTGTCTTCCTCTAATATTAATGCCATGTATCCAATCCTGGTGAGTTTATCCATATAGGAGATGTATATGAGGGTGCTTCAAAAAGTTCATGGAAAAATGGAATGAAATGATAATAGAATTTTTCCACAAACTTTTTGCAGCCACCTTGCATATAATATAAAGCATAGTCCGCAGAGACAAAAACAGAACCATTCTGCAAGTTAAAACTTGCTCATTATTATTTCTGACTATATGAGCCTGTCCATGATTTAACAATATATATGGAAATTCAAAAATCATAGATGTTCTTCTCTGAGATATTCTTGCTTATCTCAAAAGAAGGGAGACTTGATGTCAGTGAGATCTAATTTTTTTTTTTTTTTAACTATGAAACCAGACTTTGCTTTTCTTCTTTTTTTCAAAACTTGTTATTGTTGTTAGGTGCTGTCAAGTCGGTATCAACTCATAGTGACCTATGTATGCACAATAGAATGAAACACTGCTCAGCCCTGTGCCATCCTCACAATTGTTACTATGCTTGAGCCCATTGTTGCTGCCACAGTGCCAACCCATCTCATTTGTGGGTCTTCCTCTTCTTGACTGACTCTTGACTTTTCCGAGCAAGATGTCCTTCTCTAGGGACCAGAGTTATATTTAATCAGTGATTCCCATATTTTTAAGGAGAAGAATCTATTTATAATTCTTACTTAATATTATAAATTTAAATCCAAAAAGAAAACAAAAAACTTAGCTGGAGTAAGTTGACACTGCAAATCAGAGGTTTAGAAGTAAGAGATTGAGGGTTACAGAGACTGGTATATAGTGCTTGACTCTGGAGGAATGAAGTACTAGCAAATTCACACCACTCTCTTATGAAAATAAATTGAGCATAACAGTGAGAGATTCATTGTAGCATCTCTGGTTTAGGATAAGAAATTGGCCTACTTCTACTATAAATAATCCAACAATAAATTATATACAACTTGAAGAAATTTGTAATAATTCCTATTTTGTATAATATGATAAATCCCTCATACACACTTCACATGGGATGATCACTCTTCAAATTCAATAAAAATATTTAACATCAGTCCTGGTATGCCACTGTAGGATAAGCACTAGATTGCTAACCACAATGCTAATGGTTCAAACCCACCAGTCACTCCTCAGAAACCACATTGTTGTTGTTGTTATGTGCTACTGAGTCGGTACTGACTCATAGTGACCCTCTGCACAACAGGATGAAACAATTTGGTTCTGCAGCAACCTCACATTGTTGCTACATTTCAGCCTACTGCTGCTGTCACTGTGCCAATCCATCTAGTTCTTTCTCTTTTTCCCCTATGCTCCACTTTACATAACATATCCTTCTCCAGGGACTTGGTACCTCTTTGACAATGTGTCCTTTATTATACATGTGTATATATATGCAACACACTTCTTTTTTTATATTATGAGAGATGAAGTTTGGCCATCCTGGCTTCCAAGAAGCATTGCTAATCAGAAGGCTGGAGAGTCAAGTCTAACCAGAGGCACCTCAGAAGAAAGTTCTGGTGATCTATATCCAAAATAGCAGCACTGAAAACTGTCTGAAGTGTGTTGCATATATTTACACATGTCTAATGAAGGACAAAGGAGCTCTCGTAGCATAGTGGTTATGAATCGGGCTGTTAACCTCAAGGTCAGCAGTTACAAACAACCATCTGTTCCGCGAGAGAAAGAGGAGGCTTTCTGCTCCTGTAAAGATTTACAGCCTCAGAAACCCTGTACAGGGTTGCTATGAGTCGGAACCTCGGAACTGACTCCACAGCACATAACAACAACAAATAAAGGACATAGGGGGTATTGTTATGGATACTTCCTAGATATAACCCAACACCTTACAGAATTGGTTTACTGTGTTTGAAATTTTAGGACCATAGTGTGGTGGAAAAAGTTGGTCACTTGCCATAGCATAGCACATAAAGTTTATGTTTTACAAAAACAGAGTCTAGGGCCTTAAAAGCTATCTAAGATACAACTAGTCTGCACTTATGTGGAGCAAAAGAGAATGAAGGAAAACAAAGGCTCAATGAAGAAACTAGTCCACAGCACTAAGAACCCATACCAACCACAGCTTCATCTATCTTGAGACCACAAGAACTAGATGTTGCCTACCTACAACTCCTGGTCATTTTATCTTAGGACATAATAGATGATGCCAAATACAATGGGAGAAAACTGTCGAATAAAACTCAAATTCTCAAAAAAGACCAGACTTACTGGACCTGTAGAAAGACCAGAGGAACTCCCAAGCCTATCACCTATCCCTGTTAAATTTGGAACTGAAATCACTCCTGGAGGTCACCTTTCAGCTAAATAACATATTGGCTCATAAAAAAAATATTGCCTATGAGGACTGTGCTTTAAAAAAAAAAAAAAAAATCTATATGAGACCAAATGGTCAACATTTACCCAGAAGCAAATATGAGAAGATAACGAGGAGCAGAGAAAATAGATTAATGGAAATAGAACAATTATATTAGAAATAATGAGAATGTTGACACACAGTAAAAAATGTAACCAAGGTCACTGAATAACATGGGATAGAAATTGTTAGGTGGGAACCTAATTTTCTGTGCAAACTTTCACCAAAATCACAATAAAATATATTTTTTAAAAGAAAACCATATGGAGCATATCTCTACTCTGACACATCTGAAGCTACTATGAGTTGGAATCAACTAGATTATAGCACCTACTTGTCTATTAAAGATAATGCAGCTAAAACAACTTTTTCTGAAGCAGATATATTTTAACCACAACATCCTCAGGGTCATAATATAAGACTACAAAGCAAAGCAGATTGTCTCTTACCAAGTCTGCTTATGTGAAGGTCATACTATAGAAACAAGTTGTTGGTCTAGATAGATTAGCAAAGAAGAAAACCAACAACAACCCTGTAGTTTAATATTGCTAGTTATATTAAAGATATAATACAGTTCCATATTTTAAAAACCAGGGCACTAACATTGTGCAATTCATATGGAATTCTGTATAGATTCCTTGTGCCTGATATATATAGGGCTGAATCACAAGATGCTACCACAGTTTTAATGAGAAATGGTAAAGCGTTTCTAACATCAGACCAACAAATCGTGATTGGCTCCCATTTTCAGTTCTTTTTTATTATGTAACTTGGGAAATTAAAGTGCTCTCACCATTGATCACCTTAGCAATAGTAAGAATGTTTGCATGTAGTCTTTTAGAAAGACAAGAGTCTCTGATATAACAGCATTCTTTACACTTCTTCCCTGGGTCCCAGTTTCCATTAGTCCTCTTTCCTGCCCTTTCCTGCCATCTGAGCTTTGTTTTCAGGCAAATGATGCCTTGTTGATTTCCTATGGTTGATTGTACCGATAAGTATGTTCCTCCCTGGTTTATTATTCTTGATCTGCAGAGGTGGGTTCAGTTTCAGGTTAGAAAAGTGTCTTAAGGGCCACAGTCTCGGGGGTTCCACCAGTGTCTGTCAGATCAGTAAGTCTGGTCATTTTTTATCATTTTGAATTTTGTTCTACATTCTTTTTCCAAAGGGACCTTATTGTGCTCCATTTTCTTGGGGGGGGGGGATAGAGAAAGGCAAACTCTATTATCATCATGTGCACAATTTATAACAAATGACAACTTTATTAAGTTACACTTACACAGTAAGATAGAGTCCTGGTGTGGCGCTGTGGATTAATGCACTGGACTGCAAAGTTGGTTTGAACCACAAGGTTGGCAGTTCAAACTCACCGTCTGCCTTTTGAGAACCCTATACAGAGTCGCTAAGGGTAGGAACTGACTCGACTGCACTTATCAACAAATACAGTACATAAGTAAATGTACTAAGCACTTTATTTGAATATCATGTTATGTGTGTATATGTACTAAGCCCAGACATTCATTACATTACATACATAAGAGTAAATAAATTTAAAATGTACATCAAGGCAGGGTTGTACTATTGAAAGTGAATGTCACTAATTGGTAAGTTGATCTTTAACAATGAAAACGTGAAGAGTTCAGAACCTGTGGGTTTGCTAAACACTGATCAGTTGTGAAGAGATTAGTAAGAATGGGAACTAATGACTACAGTGGGAATGATACTTACCAGTGATGTGAGCTGGGAATGCATTAATTTCTCCTCAGGTTTGTGTTCTTATTTACGTTAGTTATCTTTACTCTAAAAATTAATAATTTAGGGATGGCTTCCTTTACCAAAGTTCACTCAATGCCCCATTCTGCAATTTATGATCAGCAATAAATTGTCATATTCCTGCCACTAGGAAGTAATGATCTAAGTAACAGAATGGGTTTATCAATAACAAACATATAAATAAGTAAATAAAATGAGCCCTTTGCACACAAGAATAAAAGAAATCTTAATTAACAGTGTAATTCGCAACACTAAATTAGTCATAATTTAACTTATAATGAGTCCTGGTGATTGTGTGGTTAAAGCACTCAGCTATTAACCAAAATGCCAGTGGTTTGAATCTATCAGCCACTCTGTGAGAGAAAGATGTGACAGACTTCTTCCATCAAGATGTTGTTGTTGTTAAGTGCCACCGAGTTGGTTCTGAATAGCAAGCCTATAGAGATAGGGTTTCCAATGAAAGGCTGGTGAGTTTGAATCACCGACCTTTAGGTTCAAAACAACCTTGAGGTCCAGTGCTTACCCTACAGTACCACAGCCTTGTAAATACTATGCAGAAATTCTACTCTGTCTTTACAGGGGAGCTATGAATCACAATCAACTTATAGCAATGGGTTTGGTTTTGGTGATTTATAATGCAACAGATATTTTAGCTTAATTTGTTGTTTCTTTATAACTGCCATGCTATAATTCTTCAATTATTGATCTGTAAGTAAGATTAATTTGTGGTTACAAATTGCCTAGAATTCAGTAATTCAATTGTTTTTTTAATAACAAATATCGAGGACTAAGGAATATGGAATTTCCTTACTGAATAATTTTTATCAATGTCAATACTATAAATGTACTCCTAATGAAAATTTACTCACAAGGCAGAAATACCTATATCCTGTACAATGATTTTTAAATTAAAGCAATCATTTCCTATTAGGTTTACATATATTTAAAAAGCATTCTTGCAATCTAATTATCATGACAATTTATGTTTGAAACATTTACTTCAAGGTAATTAAACTCCTTACCTTATAGATATCCAAAAATCCGCACTGGTGGTCAAATCGGGTGTACAGTTCATTCAGCATGCTGATCACTTGCATGGGAGTACACTGGGCACAGATGGCTGTGAAACCAACAATGTCTGAGAAGAGCATGGTGACATCATCAAACTTTCTGGCCTGCACTTGCTGCCCTTGCCACAATTGCTGAGCTACATCACCAGGGAAAATGGAATATAGGAGGTCCACTGTCTTCTTCTTCTCTTCTTCCAGGGCCTGATGAGTTTTCTCTAAAGTTGCCTTCAATTTATCCATCCTCTTCTTCAAGCCATCTTGGGCCTTTGCCTGTTCGCCCACCAAAATGACATCTCGGGTAGCATCATGGATAGGGATGTCTGAGAGATGCAGCCCTCGACCCATGAGTTCATCCAGCTTGTCCACACATGGAGAGCCCAAAAATAAAATGGAATTCGATTCTGGGACATGGATCATTTGTCCTTTGACTTCCATCACCTGTAAAATTAGTATGGATTTAAAGTCAGTGCTATTCATATACTAGCTCCACTGAATTAATATATGAGTGTTATCTGATGAAAAGGAAAAGCAAGAACAGTTTTCATAGCTATATTGACTTTCTTACACAAGCCAATATAAATATGATTTACAACAAGTGTAAAAGTCATGGTGCTGAATAGAAACAATTGCTATTGTGTGCCACCCAGGTACTTTCTAAAGATACTAATGAAATGGAAGGTAAGATCATACAGAAATAAAACAGGAACACAATTGTATTTAATATGAAGTTATTCCCAGGTACACAATGAAACTGGTTTATAGGACAATTCAAAAACTTTCCACTTGTTTACTAAAATGGAATTAAGATATGTTCATCTGCTCAAAGAAGTGCATTTAACTGGTATTAAGATAGCATTCCTTTTGGAAAGTAAGTCCAGAAGATTAAAATGAATCAACATAGTTGCTTGGCCTTACGTGTGTCATTTTCAACTAGCTGTACCCAAACCAAACCGACTACCATTGAGTTGTTGATTTTGACTCAAATTGACTCTGTAAAACCCAGTAGAACTGTTCAATAAGGTTTCCAAGGCTGTTAATATTTACAAAATTATACTACCAAATATTTCTCTTGCAGAGTGGTTGGTGTTCAAACCACTGACCTTTTAGTTAGCAGCCAAGTATTTTAACCACTATGCTACCAAGGCTCTCCAATCAGCTACAGTCCTTTGAAGATTAAGCATTTTTTTCTATTTAGATAATGACTGAATAAGTGGACAATTCTCTCTGTCTTACAGTTTAATTTAAACCAGATATCATTAAGCAGTATTACCAGAAAATATAAACAACCAGCATATTCATACTACTCAGAAATAAATAAGTAAATAAACAAACTAGGATAGCACTAAAGAATCCAGTTACTAAGATAAAGAAGCTGAGGATACAACACCTCAAACCTGTCTCTCCTTACTGTGCCCTTTGACTACGTAACTTGGGGGATTGATGTTTAATGAAAAATGTAATGAATCAAAGATTTATGTTATCTTAGCTTGGTTCTTTAATAAATTGTCAGAGGGAAGACTTAGGATAATGATATTAAAGCAGAGTTATTTGGATTAGAAGTTATTTCAAGAGTTATTTCAACATACATGGAGAGAAAGTTGGTTACAATTAATTGGAAAGAACAGTCTACGATTTGACCAATTGAGACTGTACATTATCAGTTCCATTTATGTAAAAAGCTCCTACCACATGGGAAATGCTAAATAAATGCATTTTCCTTTATTCTTCAAAACATGAAGTAGTTAGCCTACTTGATGAAACTGTAAACATAGGACAAATAAGAGATAAGCGATAATGATTTGGATTTTTAAATGCCTGAGTGTTTTACTTTGTTCCTCCTGCACCATTCACTAAGATCTGGACTATAAAGGAAATACAACTGAATACTTGCTTGATGTTATAATTGCTATGAAGTCAAATATTTACTTTATGTTATGTAAAATTTCTGCTAAAGTTCAGTATTATACTCATCTTTCACACTACTCTCATTTTTCACTGAAGTATTATTACACAGTGTTTTCTGTTTACTAATTACTGCTCTGGGTGTGAGAGAGGACTGATAGGCCATTTTAAAGACATAGCAAGGTGGTGGGGAGCAAAATCGTGAATTAAATATGGCCATTAAGTAGTTTTTTGAAATCTCTGTGTGAACAGACTCAGGGGTGGGGATGGGAACTGTTTACATCCTAAGCTACAGAAAAACAATTCATAAAAGAGAAGTCCTAGAAAATAAAGAAAGAGCCATAGTAATGTAGCAGGTTACTTGTTGGGCTGCTAAAAGCAAGGTCAGCAGTTCAAATCCAGTTCAAATCCTCCAGCCACCCCACTGGAGAAAGATGGAGCTTTTTGCTCTAAATGATTTTCTTTTTTTATGTTTTTAATCAGTGAGGATGTCACAGGACCAGGCAAGGTTTCACTGTGTTGTTCCTCAGGTCACTGTGAGTCAGAACCAATTTAACAACACTTAACAACAGCAATCAGTGGATTTTTCCTTATTTAAGAAATGGAAAAATTCAATTAGAGCATTTGTGTCATTGTTATAAATGCATTTTTATTTTTATCAGAAACAATATAAATTACTCTTGAATTTTTTTTCATTATAATTCTAAATTTAGAAATACACTATGCTCTGGTAAACAATTATATGAACTATGACATTTTAATGCAAATAACTTGCCTGTTTACATTTTATTTTTAGTAACTGAGCCCTCCCCCTTTGCCCTCAAGCCAAGAAGTATATTTGTAAGTGTGTTATGGTACTTTTTTACTTTTATGTTTTTTTTTAATAGCACAGCAGATACTTAAAAAATACCTTGTGAGTATTGTCCTGGTTCATGAAAACAGAAGGCATGTGTTATTTGTATTAAAATGAAGTACATACATAGAGAAAACAGAATTGGGAGGAAATGCTTAAAAGAAACACCTTTCTAAGCTTTTATTGCATCTTAAATTACATTAATATTTCAATAAAATAGAGCAAAAGGCATGAAGAAAATTGTCTTGAAGTTTAAGAAAAGGTTATATTTGACTTGAGGTTACAGTAAAGGTTTAAGTCATCCTACCATGAATCTTGGTTATCAGGATTCAATAACTTACTGCATTACTTCAATGTTTATTTATTCATAGGTTTATCAAAAAGATATTTATCACTGACAACAATAAGTGATTAGAAATTAAGCGGCGCTGTGGGATAATGCGCCAGACTGCAAAAGTGGTTTGAACTGCAAGGTCAGTGGATCAAGCTCACCAGCTGCTCCTCGGAAACAGTATACAGGGTTGCCATGGGTCAAAACCTACTCCATAGCACTTATTAATGTGTCATAGAGGAGTACTAGTATGGCACTGTCGGCTAATGTTTCAGACTGCAAAGTAGTTTGAACTGCAAGGTCAGTGGTTCAAGCTTACCAGCTGCTCCTTGGAAACCCTATACAGGGTCGCTATGGGTCAGAATCGACTCAGCAGCACTTAACAACGTCATACACTCTGGTAGCGTAGTGGTTATGAGTCAGGCTGCTCACCGCAAGGTCAAGAGTTCAAAGCTACCAGTTGTTCTGCAGGAGAAAGATGAGGCTTTCTATTTCGATACAGATTTACAGCCTCGGATACCCTCTACAGGGTCGCGATGAGTCAGAACCAACTCCATGGCACATAACCACTATCAATACCATGTCATGTGATTGCATACTATCCAGCCATACATTTATGAATGTCCTAAACATGAACTAATTCATGCTGTCATATGCCAAGGTCTTACAAGGTAATCATTTGAGACAATGATATAAAAGTTAGGAAAGAAGGATTTAGGAAAGTCAGACCTGGATTTGAACTTCAGCTCTCTTGATATCTAACTCTGTTAATGTCCTAATGTTGAGTACTTTTTCCATTTATAACCTCAGTCTCCTTACCTCTTAAAAGGAGAGGATAATTATTATTTTTAACTTTCTAAATGCTGTGTTTTTAATGGCATTTCCTCTGGAAAGTATTTTCTCTGTGCAAATATATAAATTTTAAATTGCTGATTAAATGCTTATATTTAAAGCAATCAAGGTCAAGGTTTGGTAGATATGGTAAATTAAATTATTTGCTCAACTTGGAAACCACTCAATGGAGATTCTACCTT
>NW_006408526.1:15576848-15578535 GCF_000296735.1 Chrysochloris asiatica
CCCATGGATTCACTATGAGTCAGAATTGACTTAACAGTAATGGGCTTGGTTTGGGTGTTTAATGATCCAAAATTCTGCTAATTTTATAAAATGAGAACTATTTTTTTCTAAATTTACATCACGTATAGAATTTTGAGTGGAATGTTCATACCTCAGAGGAAAATAAGGTACTACCAATGTATGTTTTATATTAGGAGTACGAAAGGAAATCAGGTGAGGCTGAATGTCAAGAGGTAAAAAAGAGGTAGCGTCCCTCAAGAGGCATTTAAAATCTTCTAGTGATAAGACCTGTGTGATGGAGTCCTGGTATGGTGCTGTGGGTTAATGCGCCAGACTACAAAGCCATTTGATTGCAAGGTCAGCAGTTCAAGCTCACTAGCTGCTCATCGGAAACCTATACAGGGTCGCTGTGGGTTGGAACTGACTCGACGGCACTTCACAACAACAACAACAAGTGATAAGTGTCTGTCAGTTTGTCATACTGTGGTGGTTTGTGAGTTGCTGTGATTCTGGAAGCTATGCCACCAGTATTTTAAATACCAGCAGGGTCACCCATGGCGGACAGGTTTCAGATAAGCTTCCAGATGAAGACAGACCAGGAAGAAAGAGTGACAAACTACTTTCGAATATTCAGTTATTGAAAATATGAATAGCAGAGAAACACTGTCAGATATAGTGCTAGAAAGTGAGCCCCTCAGGTTGGAAGGCACTCAAAATGTGACTGGGGAATAGCTATCTCCTCAAAGTAGAGGATGATGCAAATAGAGTAAAGCCTGTGGTATGTTCATTGCTGATGGGGCACAACTCAAAATGAACAGAAACATCTGTAAACATCCATTAATAATCGGAACATGAAATGTACAAGGGATGAATCTAGGAAAATTGAAAATTGTCAAAAATGAAATGGAACGCATAAACATCAATATCTTAGACATTAGTGAGCTGAAATGGACTAGTATTGGCCATTTTGAATCTCATAACCTCATGGCTTACTACACCGGGAATGACAAATTGAAGAGGAATGGTGTTGCATTCATCATCAAAAGGAACATATCCACATCAGTCATGAGGTACAACGACAATGTCCGTGATAGGATAATATCCATGTGCCTACAGGGAGGACCAGTTAATACCACTATTATTCAAATTTACACACCAACCACTAAAGCCAGAAAGCCAGAGAGGATGAAATAGAAGAATTCTACCAACTTTTTCAATCTTGATCAAACATGCAATCAAGATGTATTGATCATTACTGGTGATTGGAATGCATAGGTTGGGAACAAAGAGAACCAGTAGTTGGAAAATACAGCTTTGGTGATAGAAATGATGTTGGAGATCGCATGATAGAACTCTGCAAAATCAATGATTTGGTCATTTCAAATACCTTCTTTGGATAGTATAAGAGATGATTGTACACATGGACCTCAGCAGATGGAAAATACAGAAACAAAACTGACACTATCTGTGGAAAGAGACTATGGAAAAGCTCCAAATCATCAGTCAAAATAAGGCCAGGGGCAGACTGTGGAACAGACCATCAATTGCTCATATGAAAATTCAAACTGAAGCTGAAGAAAATGAAAACAAGTCCATAAGAGTCAAAATATGATCTTGAATATATCCCACCTGAATTTAGAGATCATCTGAAGAACAGATTTGATACATTAAACACTAAAGACCAAAG
>NW_006408526.1:15578635-15596520 GCF_000296735.1 Chrysochloris asiatica
ATTTAATTTATATTTGTTAATGAATTTTACTATATGCTATTTTCCTGTCCTAATTTTTCAGGTGAGATTTATGGACATTGCTAAGAAAGCACAGCTAATAAAGAGTAAAGTCAGAAGTAAATCAAATTGTATTGATTCCTGAGGACATGCTCTGAACCACTGCGGACAGATACATGATGAGTGGCAGTGGGATAAGAATTCTAAATAGTAATCAATACAATAACAAAGCAACCTTGATGAAATGTTCATGGCAAACAGCTGAAACAAAAGTTGGTTTTAAAGATGTAGATAAATTATCTGTATGCCTATATACTCAAATTTGCTTCAATAAACATGGTCACTTATGGAAGTTATTACAAGTCTTTCAGAACTCTGAGATATAATTGATGAAAAGACTAACAGAATGGCTACTGCTTTCACAGAGTAACACTTATTTTAGAAGAGTAGCTCTAAGAAAACTAACAAAACAAAATATGAGAGTCAACAAGCCCTTTCCCTAGGGGCCTTATATGTCCTCTTACTCTTGAAATACTCCTCCTTACCCCCATTTTTGTAAATAAAGCAAAACTCCTTACCACTGGACCAATAAATAACATTCTTATCAACAGAGAAAAGATTGAAGTTGTCAAAAGCTTCATTTTTTTCTCTGATCAACCATCAACACTCATGGCAGCAGAAGTCAAGAAATCAAATGACGTATTGCATCAGACATATCTGCTGCACAAGACCTTTTTAAAGTGTTGAAGAGCAAAGATGTCAGCTTGAAGACTAAGGTGTGCCTGACTGAAGCCATGGTATTTTCAATAATCTAATGTGCATGCAAAAGCTGGACAGTGAATAAAGAAGACCGAAGAAAAATTGATGTTTTTGAGTTATGTTGTTGGAGAAGAATATTGAAAGTGCCATGGGTTGCCAAAAGAACAAACAGATCTGTGTTGGAAGAAG
The DNA here is from genome assembly GCF_000296735.1 of Chrysochloris asiatica. Classification (NCBI taxonomy): domain Eukaryota; kingdom Metazoa; phylum Chordata; class Mammalia; order Afrosoricida; family Chrysochloridae; genus Chrysochloris; species Chrysochloris asiatica. The sequence goes on from NW_006408526.1 coordinate 15,579,581, forward strand.
TGCACCAGAGTGCTCCTTGGAGGCCAGAATGTCCAGACTTTGTCTCTCATGCTTTGGACATGTTGTCAGGAGGGACCAGTCAAACATGAAGAAGTTATCATGTTTGGTACGGTGGAGGGTCAGAGAAAAAGAAGAAGACCCAAGTGGCAGCATCAATGCGCTCAAGTGTGGCAACAATGGTGAAGTTGGCCCAGGACCAGGCAGTATATTGTTCTATTGTGCACAGGTTCATTATGAGTCAGTACCAACTCAATGGGACCTAACAACAACACCCCCATTCAGAAACACTGCATTGATGAACCCACCAACAAAAGGCATCCCATCATCACAAGTGCCCGGTAATGAAGTAATGTTTTTCTGCATGGCCTTAAGAATCTTTTCCTATACCTACAGGAATTAGGATGGCTTGCCTGGGGAAGTTCATTCTGCTCCCTTAATCAGCATCAGCAAGAGTGAGTGGGAGCTTCAGAGGTACCAGGTAAACAAAGCAGATGAAAATAACATAAGCTCTGAAAACTACACTGTTATTTCAACCACAGCCCACAATGTAGACAGGACCTGCATGTTAAAGACTAAATAGAAAGACTGTCTGATAAAACAAAAAATTTACATAGGACCTAGAGTTTCTTAACATAATGTCCATACTGTTCAGCATACAATTGAAAATCACTCATTATGACAAAAACCAGGAAAATAATAACTTGAGAAATGACAATTGATTGACAGCAACACAAAATGAATCAGATTCGGAACTATCAATCAAGTATTTTAAAGAAGCTATCAAAAAATGTTTCAATAGGCAATTACAAATGCTTCTCAAATTAGTAAAAAGGAAAAAATAGCAAAGAAATATAAAACCCATTAAAAAATCAAATGAAAATTATAGAATCAAAAACTATAAAACATAAATAAAAACTTGTGGGTGGGTTCAATAGCAGAGTAGAAATAACAGAAGACAGAATCTATGAACAATTCAGTAAAATAAATACAATCTTCCCAACAGAGAAAAAAGAAAAAACACAAAGAAAAACAAACAAACAAACAAACAAACAAACAAACAAACAAACAAACAAAAACAGAGCTTCAAGGGCCTGTAGAATAATTGCAAAAGATCTAACATTTGAAATGGACATGGGAAAGAAGCTAAAAAAGAATTTGAAACAATAATTGTTGAAAACATCTCAAATTTGGTGAAAGACATAAGCCTATAAATTCAACAAGTTATGTGAACTCCAAATAGGAAAAACTCAAAGAAATTGTGCTAAAACATATAATAATTAAATTTCTAAAAACTAAATATGAGAAAAATCTTAAAAGCATCCAGAGATAATCAATGCATTACTTATAGAAGTTCATCAATTTGAAAGATGATTTCTCACCTAAAACCATGGAATCCAGAAGAAAGTGGCATATTACCTTTCAAACATCAAAAGAAAAAAATGTCAACTGTGAATTCTGGGAAATAAAGACATTCACAGACAAAGGAAAACTAAAATTCTGTTGTTGTAGTTTTATACCATCAAGCCAATACCAACTCCTAACAACCTGATGTGACACAGTAAAACTGTCCATAGGGTTTCCTAAGTTAAAATCTTTATAGAAGTAGATGGCTGCATTGTTCTCCCACACAGCTGCTGGGTAGGTTCAACATGCAACGAAGAGATTTCTGTAAGAAATTTTAAAATGCATATTGTTGTTGTTATGTGCCGTGGAGTTGGTTCTGACTCATAGCAACCCTGCACAGGGTTTCCGAGGCTGTAAATCTTTATGGGAGCAGAAAACCTCATCTTTCTCCCATGGAACGGCTGGTAGCTTTGACCCTGAGGTTAGCAGCCCAATTTGTAACCACTACGCTACCAGAGCTCCTTAAAAATGCACACAATGAAATAAAGTGAAAAGACATTTAAAAATAAGTAGTATGCAATTCGGAATCCTGGTGTGGTGCTGTGGAATAAGTACTGAACCACAAGGTCCGTTTGAACTGCAAGGTTGGCAGTTCAAACTCGCCAGCCGCTCCTCGGAAATCCTATACATGGTCACTATGGGTCCGAACCAACTCGACAGCACTAACAACAACAAAGAAGTATACAGTTAGAGCAACGCTAAGAGAGGAAATTTAAAGCACTTAATGCTCCCATTAGAAAACAGGAAAGTTCTCAATCAATAAACTAAACTCAATAATAATAAAAAGAAGAGTAAAATAAACCCAAAGGAAGTAGAACGAAGGAATAGTAAAAGTCAGAGAATGATCAATGAAATACAGGAGCACAGTAGAGAAAAATTAATGGAGCAAAAACGTGATTCTTCTAAGAGATCAATAAAATTAATAAAGTTTCTAGAAAAACAGAAAAAAAAAAGAGAAAGAGAGGACACAAATCACCAATATTAGGTACAAAATAAGGTATATTATTACAGATAGTACAGTAAAAGAATAATAAGAAGATATGGAGTCCTGGTGTGGCACTACGGGTTAATGCACTATACGGCAAGGTTGGTTTGAACAGCAAAGTTAGTGGTTCAAGCTCACTAGCTGTTCCTCGAAAATTCCTTGCAGGGTCACTATGGGTCAGAACTAACTTGTTGACACTTAACAACAACAACAAGAGAATAATATGAATAAATTTATAGTTCTAATTTTGACAATTTAGAAGAACGGAACCAATTCCTTGAAAACCACAAATTACCAAAACTAGGCAAAGATAATCTGGACAAATTCAACAGTCTTATAACTGCTAAATAATTTAAACATGCAATTATAAGTCTCTCTAAAACAAACAAAAATAGCCCTTCATGTCTAAAAGACTTAACTACAGAATTCTACCAAATATTTAAGAAGAATTAACATATTTTTTTCACTCCAGAAAATAGTAAAGTCACTCACAATTCCATAATTTTTAAATAAAATCTTCCATATTTTTTCAACTATTATTATACATGCTACATAAAATCAAACTACACAAAATGATATATGGAAACAAAAACAGTGCATACTTAAAAAAAAATTCTTTCCCCTTTGGTTTTTGAAGTTCTGGACAATTTATATCCACAAAAACCCACTTACCCTTTTAAAAATTCTATAATCAGGCACACTGTCCTCTAACTAAATCTGTATTACCTTTCTTAAGAAAAGATTCCATATACTTGAATATAGTGTAATTTCACCCCTCACTAAAGATTTTATCGTCTTACTGAGTAAAGAGATGTCATTCATTTATCCTTTCTGCATCCTTCTTTAGCTAGAATATGACAACCATGGGAATGACATAGTTGGTCACAAATACATAATTATATATGTAGTATCGGCACAACATTGAGATAGAGAACATCTGGCCCCAAAGATTTATCTTCATCTATTTTTTAATTTAAGCTAGAAGTATTCTGCTTATTCAAAATTATTTGAACTAGAATTTCCATCCAAAATATTTCTTTAAGTTTCAAAAAAGGTGATAGACTTATTAAATTTTTCAATTAATAATAGAGAAGAACTTTCTGTTTTCCTTGATTATTTAGTTTTGTGATTCAGTTTCTGTTTATGTGTTTTGATTCTTAGAAGATAATTATCCTACGCAATATGATATTTAAAAATAAAACCAAATTACACACAGGGCTATTGATTTTTTTTTTTAAACTTCATTCTTTACCCTAATATCTTTATTTATAATTGTTGCCGTTTTTAAAATTTGGAAATATATTTTGGTTTACCATTAAAAAAGAAAGCTTCATTAAATATCGGTATTTAAATAAGAAATTTAGAAATGAGAAGTCTAGTACATTGTTGCTGCTGTTACTATTGTTTTGTGCCATCTAGTCAGTTCAGTTCAGACTTAAAACACCAGCAGGTACAACAGAATGAAACACTGCCCGGTCCTGCACCATCCTCACAATTGTTAGGTTTGAGCCCATTGTTGCAGCCACTGTGTCAATCCACTGAGGATCTTCTTCTTTTTTTGCTGACTCTATACTTTACAGATTGTGTTGTGCATCTCTAGGGATTGGTCCCTTCTTATAACATGTTAAAATACTCTGAGATCAAATCTTGCCATCTTCTCTTCTAAGGAGCCTTCTGATTGTTCATTTTTCCAAAATAGATTTGTTCATTCATTTGGCAGCCTATGGTATACTCAGTATTCTTTGCCAACACCCATAATTCAAATGCATTGATTCTTCTTAGATCTTTCTTATTCATTGTACAGCTATTGTGTGCATATGAGGCAATGGAAAACACCAAGACTTCCTTCAATTGCTCCTTAAGTATTCAAAGTGAAATCTTTGCCTCTTAACATTTTAAAGAGACCTCTTACAGCAGTTTTGCCCAGTCCAATACATTGCTTGATTTCCAGACTGCTGCTTCCATGGGCACTAATTGTGCTTGTAAGTAAAATGAAGACTGTCACCACTTCAGTCTTTTCTCTGTTTATCCTGATGTTGATTATTGGTCAACCTGAGAGATTCTTGCTTTATGTTGAAGTATAATCTATATTGAAGGCTGTATTCTTTGATCTTCATCAGCAAGTGCTTCAAATTCTCATCATTTTCAGTAAGTAAGGTTGTGTAATCTGCAAACCACAGGTTGTTAAATGAGTCTTCCTCCCAGCTTAATGCCATGTTCTTCTTCATATAATCCAGTTTCTCCAATTGACTGCTCAGCATACAGACTGAATAAGTATGGTGAAAGAATACATCTTTAACTCAGTCCTTTCCTGATTTTAAGTCATACCATATCTCATTGTTCTGTTTGATAACTGCCTATGTACAGATACTGCATGAACATAATTAAGTGTTCTGGAATTACAAAACTTCCTACTCTTTGTAATGTTATCAAGAATTTTATAGAATCCATGCAGTTGAATACCTTTACATAGTCAAAGAAACACACATAAACATTTTTCTTGTAGTTTCAGACAAGATCCATTTGATATCAGTCTGATATCCCTTATTCCATGTCCTTCTCTGAATCCTGTTTGAGTTTATGGCAGTTCCCTGTTGTTGTACTATAGCAGTCACTTTCAAAGTATTTCCAGCAATATTTTACTTTTGTGTGATATTAATGATATTGTTTGATAATTTCCACATTCTGTTGGATCACCTTTCTTTGAAATGGGCATAAATATGGGTGTTTTCCAGTCAGTTGGCCAAGTAGTTGATTTCCAATTTCCTAAGCACCTTAAGCATTGCATTCACTTGTTGAAACATTTCATTTGATATTTCATCAATCCCTAGAGCTTTATTGTTCACTGATGGCTTCAGTGCCTAGATTATTGAAAACAATTGCTGATGCAGCAATGAAGACATGGGCTGAGTTTTACCATGTTCAACTGGCACTCGTTGACCTTCAGATGATAGAAACAAGAGGAAGGGCTGGCTGGTCTAAAGCTTAGGAAGATGTGTGAACACCTGAGCCCATGGGCACTGACCTAGCCCCTGGGGGCTACGGCTGAGAGTGAATCAGTCAGCTGATCTGAAGTGCAGGGAGGTGTACATGAACTTCCAAACTAGTAGCAGGTACCCATATGAACTTACTTGGATGGCTAATTGACCAGAACTCAAACCAAGGATGAGAACAAGTGCAAATTGGAACAATTTGATGAACTAGACTTTTGCCTATGAATACAGTGACTCAAAACCAGAATAGAACAATTCTTCATTCAAGGAACAACCTTGTTTCCTCAGTGTACTGGGTTGATGGGGACTAGAAATTTAGATAGTGGCTATCAAAAATGGGGAGGCTACAAAGGCATGAAGTGGCTGGCTTACAAGTTTTGATGAGTGTGCTTAGTTTCAGAATGAGAAGAACAAAAAAAGAGAGACATAGAGAACAGAGGGAATAAGCAAACAAGAAATACAGAAGCATAGTTTCCAGCATCATAGAATACACAAGCTGGCACAGCACAACAAATTGATAGATGGGTATACTGAGTATAATTAAAACAATTTGATAACTTTCATTCATTTGCTCATTTACTCATCTATTTAAGAGATATTTACTTGATATCTACCACCTGACAGTACTGTGCTGAGCACTTTAAATATGCAGGAATTTAAGAAAAAATATCTTCACATTTTTACAGAATTAAACAACAAAGTTAACAGAAAAGTGTGTGTGCGTGTATGCCTGTAACCACACCTTGAGTGTGTCTGTATCGTTGGGAAAATATTAACATCTGAGACTAATTATGTTACTATTTAGTCCATAGATTTAAAGGCTGTCTTTGTTGAGCTGAGATACAATAAATTCATATTGCTTATTGATGAAATTAATAAACAAAAATCATGTTCTTTGCCAGTTTTATTTTTCCCTGTTTGCATTTACTTTCATTTATTTTATTTTATTCTAAGAAACTCATTCTAAAATAATGGATTTGAATTCTATTTTGACAGATAAACTAGAAAACCATATAACCAAGCAGATGTAATATTCTATGTTTGGGTGCCATTGTTCTTTTCAAATCACAGCAGTATTTGTGTAAAATTTAAAGGATATAGGTTTCTGCTTTATAGTTTTAAGAAGTACATCAGCAAATGTTTAGGCATTCTGTTCTGCAAAATTGCCAAATATGAAATGCTTATGCTTTGCTTTTAGTTTCTTTATTTGTTTTTTTATTTAAGAAGCACTGCATTTCACACTATGTGGGAAATGCTAAATTGATATGCAGTTTTAATACCTTGCATACACAGACTGCCTTTTTTCCCAAAGGGTACAAATGATGTGATTTTTCATCATATTCACACAATCAGTAAATTACACAAATTAGAGCAACAGAACTGAAAGTCATCCTGCCTTAACACCAACAGTAAGCCTCTCCTCTAGAGTGGCTTTGTCACCACACCATCACTCACAAACCCCACAGAGAATTTGTTGATATTTCTATAAAACTTATTTTGAAAACTACATTTCAATAAGCTGTAATAAATGTATCACACCACCATTGAAATATTCTGCAACAACAGGATTTCTACACACTCTTCAAGGAAATACAATATTGATTCTGTATAAAGTGCTAACTTATTTTACATACATACCTCATAGTCATCAGGAGGTATAAAATTCTGACCCAGCCAAGAATTCAGAAATATTTTGATGAGTCCTTGCAGAGACTAGCAACCAGTCATATATTATTTGTGTGTGTTTTTACCTTGATGTTAAAATAGGTATTCTCCCACTTCTAGTTACATTTCTGTCACTTAGAAGATCACAGGTGGTGATAAAAATAGTGTTTTTACATTTTGGATCAACTGTAACCAATATTTAAAAGACATAACTAGAATTTGTGCAGATGCCCAGATTGATGAAATGCATTATTAAATATTGAAAATCCTGGCTTTTAGATAAACCGAGTTAAGGCAATTAGAGTGTCGCATAAATTTTCTAAAGGAATAACAAGTAAATTGCTTGATTTAGGGAATACAGCTAGACTAACTAAAAACGGAGGGCTGCAAAATCCAGTTTTTTTAACTGACAAGATGCGATGTGATGTGATGAAGAAAATGTGGCTAATTTGAGTGAAGAGCTAAACCTTAATTTTCATTAAATTATATAAATCAAATTCAAACAGCCGCTTATGCAAGTGAAACCATCTCTGTGCATAACATGGGAGTAAATTGCATGGCTCCAATATTCAATCAATATTCAATCGTTCAGCCTAGCTCTTACCTCAGATGTTTTTATTTGTTTGTAAGTTACAAAAGAATTACATTTGAGCCACCCACCTGATCTTTGTTTTTAACATTCATAACAGGTAAGAATATTTTTTGAGAAAGTGCTATGCATAGAAAGTGTACTAAAAGACAGAACTGCATTTAAACAGTATCTGTGCTCTTGGAGTTTATGTTCTAGCAGTGGACAAAGATATTTAAAAATAATACACTGTAGAAAGCTGAGAGACACTTCAGCTGAAGAGCAACCACATCCTTGATGAAACCAACTTTAACAAAATATTTTGAACTGGTGAAGGTTTACAGAGCAGATCCGTTTTCATTCAAACATTCATACACATCTTATTTCATCTCAGTGTAGACGATTCCCATAATGCAACATTACTTACCCGATTCCTACTAATATTTCCTATTTCCATCCCTCCTTCTTTCCTTAACCATCTGAACTTTGTCCTCAGGTAAACGCTGTCCTTTTGATTTCAAGTGGTTGGTTATTCTAAGTTGTGAGCACCTCAGTAGTGTTATTGTTCCCTTAATGACCTGTCTATAGTTTGGCTGAAATTGAGCCATGGGGATGAGTTCACTTTCAGACCTGAAGGGTGACTAAAGGCCATATAGTCTCTAGTTACTATGGTCAGAACTGACTGGATCTCCCTTAACAACAACAACAACAAAATCTAATCCCCTTGGAGTTCTGGTGTGGCACTGTAGGATAATGTCGGCTATTCAAACTCACCAGCAGCTCCTAGGAAACCCTATACAAGGTTGCTATGAATCCTGACTTGAGGGCAACTAACAAGTCTGATTAGTAGACCTGGTCTTCTTTTTTTTTTTTTCTTTTTCTTTTTTCTTTTTATGATTTTGAGTAAAGCAAATTTGTGGGGTATTGGTTATCGCTAAGAATTAGGGGATATTTCTATGAACACTTCCTCTCCAATTCCACAAATAAAAGGAATAAACAAAATAACAGATGAAAATTAAAACCTTGATCTGGAGCCCTGAGCAACTGCAGAGAGAAGCTGTGTTGCCCGAGAGCACTGTGTTGTTGGGGTGTTCTGAGTTGGGTGAGTTGTTAGGTCAAGGAGCCTAACTGGAGAATCCTGAAATGAAATTCTACCCTCGAAGAAGGTTAGAGTGCTCCTGGATTGTTGTTAAGTGCCATGGAGTTGGTTTCAACTTATAGGGTTTTCAGGGACCAGTTGGTGGGTTTGAACCTGTGACCTTGCAGTTAGCAATCCAGTGAATATCCTATAACACTACAGCGGATTCTAGTTTTTTTTGTTTGTTAAGTGCCATTTTAAGTCAAAGAGCACAGAATTCTTTGAGAGAAAGTTTTGTTGTTGTTGTTGTTGTGAAGTACCATTGATTCGGCTCTGACTCACAGCAACCCTGTCTGTATAGGGTTTCGGGAGGAGCAGTTGGTGGGTTTGAACTTCCAGCAGTCCAACAGCCATGCTACAGTGTGACACCAGGACTCCTGATCCTAGGTTAGTAATATCAAAAATTTATCCAATACAGGATCTCAAAACTCTCAATGGTTAAGGTCAAGCATTGGGTGAAGGCAAATGATTGAGTGAGTGTCCAAAGAAGCAATGAACACAAGATTAAAATCTCCCAAAAATACAAATATTGGGACTGTCAGATGAAAACTATAGAGTATCAATATAAGGGCAAGTATCAAAAATAGCTACAAAACCAGAGACAACTTTATTAAATAAAATTTCACAATGTGAATCTGTTTCTTGACTTATCTTTCATCTAGTTCTCAACACTTCTAATGATGGTGTTTCTAGTCCTGATGTGGTGCAGCACTGGACTGCTAACCATAAGGTCAACCTATCATTTGCTCCTTGGAAATCCTATAGAGGGGCACTTTTAGTCGGAACAAACTTAACTGCATTTGATAGCAACAAAAACAACCTTTCCTCAAATAATTCTGTGCTCTTTGACTACATCACATCAAAACAGCATTTTGGCATCTTTATGTGACTCAAATCATGTTCCTTTAAAATGTTCTTTGCATTTGGGGAACAAAAAGGAGTATAAAGAGGCAAGATTAGGACTGTAGGAGGAATGAGGTACGATTTTCCAAAAGAATTCTCATTTGAACAGCCTTTGGTACTTGAGTAGGTACATTGTCATAATGGGAAAGTGCTCCTCAGTGCAACTTTCCTGCCTTTTTCTCATCAATGCAGTTTTCAATTTTTAAAAAAGCTACTCATAACAAGCCCTACAAACATTCTGTGTCCTTCAAGAACGACTCCTTGGGAATCCAAGACACAGTTGTCATCATCTTCAAGCTGAGCTCTCTGCCTTGAATTGAACAGGTTCAGCAGATCCCCTCAGCAGCCACTGTTTGAGTGGAACTTGTTTTTAAAGACATCCCAACTAGACTAAGACAAGTATATTACTGAAAGAACTTGTCTGCAGCCAACCACTGAACACAGAAACATGTTTAAGTAAATTTTGTTTTAAATAACCCTGTATCTGTATGAACTGGAACACCAGTAGCAATACTTTTTTTACTTACCTTCATTAAACTTAGAAATAAACTTACAACCATAAAAGCAAACAAGCAATGATACTAGGAGGAATAACTAGACAGCTCTGAAAAAATGGAATGCGTTCATGTGTTCATGAAATGGGAGTAGTAATACATTTACCTCAAATAATTGTAAAGACAGGCCTGTATGACATGCTGAATATACTTCCTGGCACAAATTAGCCCTCAATAAATACTAGCTAACCTCATTATAGATTCCTGGACTTACTCCAAATCTGTGGAATCAGAACTTCCTGTTGCTTAGTTCAGAATATGGATTTTGTTGTTGTTGTCTTACAAGATGTACAGGTGATTCTGAAAATCTGCTGTATTTTAGAACTATTCCCTCAAATATCAATTTGCCTAATTCACCTATTCTATAAATATAAATGAAGAAAATGAGGCACAGAGAGAAAAAATAATTTGCATGGAGTTGCATAATGAATTGGTAAAAGGGCAAAGACTCAAACAAACCCTGGTCTCTTGACACCCACAGATGGTACTTTGTCAGAAAATATGCTATAAATAAAATAAAGAATGGAGTGTGGAGTTCAGTGGTGTCTCAGAACTAGGACTTGACAAATCCAATAGCGTATAAAAATATGAATCAAAGGTGATTCACAAAACTGTTTCAACAAATGTTCTAGGCAGCATTTTTATGTCTTTAACAAATGATGAAAAATATGAAGAATCATATACATTTTCTACAATACTACTGTATTTTATGAGCAAAATTACATTGTTATTGCATAACTACTTGCAGATTTGAGTTCTCTGGACATACTCAAAATTTTTATTAAGGGTCTTCTTGACAAATAAAGAACCTACCTGGTATCAAATAATAATCTCTAAATTATTGTTTAGACTTGTAAACCATGTTGAAATTGTCCTACTGTTTCCACATATAGTGTCACAGTTTGTCTTTCCAACATTGTACACAGTTGTAAATACTGCATTTGGGGAGACTGAAATTAGGGAGTTGCCAGAGATCACAGAGTTAATAAATGGATAAATCACAGAGATGAAGAGATTACTGTGGCCTGGACTCCCTGAATGAACATTCTCTGCACAGATAGTGAGAAGCAATAAACAGAATGAGAGATTTGAAATGAAAAAAATGATCTTAGTTTAAAGCCTAGCTCAACTTGCTAGTTGGGAAACGTAGAGAGATTGTACAAAGTGTCAAGGCTTTAGTAACTTCATCTATAAAACTGGGATAATGATAATTCTAACTAAATAAGGTTAGGATAAAATACAATTGAGATGATACATATAAAAGCTTAGTCCAATGTTCACATATATACACTCTCAATAAATACTATCAAATGTCATTAATATTTTTCAGCATTGTGATGATGACAGTGGTGATTTGACTGGCGGAAGAAAAGTAGCACAAATAAATAATTGTAATAATAGAATCATGTTGAAAGCTACATGATGATAATACCTTTCATTAAGCTATATTGAGTAATCATAAAAACATGGATTAAGAATACATTTTTTAGTCACTGAAGCATTTTCAGTAACAGACAAAAAGTTGAAACAACCTTTTAAATGTCGATTAATATTAACTTAAATAAATAATGTTCCATCCACTAAAAATACATGTCACACAAAATTCTACAATGAATGTAATATCACAATGAAGGTAGACTTTGCATTGGTTGAAGGTCTCAGATCTAAATCATCAAAATGTACCTGTCTAGACATTCCCATAAACAAGAACACTGTGTAGGAGTTTCTTTACAAGATGATAAAATTCAAGTGAAGAAGCATTCATTGAAGGCTGCCTATGATAGTGAAAAGTACATGATTCTTTTGGCAAGGAATGTATTACAAGATGTTGTTGTTCTTGTTAAGTGAGTTGGGTCAGCTCTGGCTCACAGCAACTCTATACAGAGTTTCCAAGCAGTGACTGGTGGATTTGAACCTCCAAACTTGTGTTTAGCAGTCTAGCACTTATTCCACAGGCACAGAGCAAAAGAGATCACAGCTTGTTTAGAAAGCAAAAGAATGACCAGTATGATTACAGTAGAGAGTAAATAGCGATTAACCAGATACTGGACTGTTGAGCACAATCTTGCCAGGTAAAGGCCATGTGACTGAGGTAAGACCATGGAAATCATTGCCTCGTCCATGTGATTCTCCAGTCCTCCCTCTAATCTCCAACAACCATAGATGCCACTTTTCAAAGACAATAAAAACACAATAAGCTGGGCCCCAAATGTCCTTTGGAGTAGAGCTACAAAGGAGAGCTACTTAACCTGATTCAGATCTGTGACATGAGCAAGAAATAAATATGTATTGTGTTAAGGAACTAGGATTTGAAAATCACTTGTTACAGCAGCTAGCGTTGAGCACCTTAATTAATAATACAACAGATTTTGTTGGTGGGGGAAAAAATATCCATTGCAATTATTTTCTAAAACAAACTGATTGTATCCACTATTATCCTAATTAAAATAGTTCCAATTTTAAGTCCTTATACATTCAGTGAACTAAAGGCAGAATCTAGGGATTATGAAACATTTCAATCTGTAAAACTGAGTTTAGAGCTTTACTTGAAGAATTAATATATGATATGGTTTTATGCATATTCAGCATTGTTGTTGTTGTTTTGAAGTGCTGTCAAGTTGGTTCTGACCCATAGCGACCCTGTATAGGGTTTCCAAGGAGCAGCTGGTGAGCTTGAACCACCCAGTTCAAATGGCTTTGCAGTCTGGTGCATTAACCCACAGTGCCACACCAGGACTTCATATTCAGCATTATTCATCATTAATTATAATTTGTTATCAAGTTTTTATCCTTTGGAAACTACATTTGTGTTTTACATACTAGTCAGATGGTTCCAAAACCTTTCAAGTATACTGTAAATAATTGAAATACATTTTTTGACCAATGATCACAATTAATAGAAAAATACCTTATTTGAAAGACATGAACAGGATACCCACGGCCTCGAGTCAATTCCAGCTGATAGTGACCCTACAGAACAGAATAGAACTACTGCATAGGACTTTCTGGGCTATAATCTTCACAGCAGCAGACAGCCTCTTTTTCTACCACAGAGAGGCTGGAGTTCAAACCTCTCCCCTTATGGTTGGCAGCCAACACTTAACTTACTCTAATTGTCCCTCTAAAAGTGAAAATGTTCAGTGAAAACTATATAATAATGACTTTATTCCATTTTTTACATTTATTTTAATAACAATAAAAATTACAGCCTAAATGTTTTACCTGATTCAATTTTAAAGTAATTAAATGAATCTGAGCAGGAATATGGAGAATAAAAGAAATTCAGTGAAGTGTCCAAGATCTTCAGCTAAGAAAAAGTAGATGTTCAAAACACAAAGCTCAAAACACAGGTGTTCTCTGCTTCGCCAAGCCCTTTTTCTTTATTTTTTGCTACCTGCAAAACAATATCTTTTACTTTGTGTACTTATACATGAATTATGGGTAACTCTCAGGACAGTCTCCTACATAGGGCCCGAGAACCTTTGCACTGTCATGTAATGTTTGTTTGACTGTTTTCCTTCTCCTGCGATGTCGATGACATTATCAAACTGTTAACTCTACATCCCCAAAAAAGGAAATAATAAATGAGCTTACATAATAGAATTGCATATTAAATTATATTGGTAAATATTTACAAACTACTTAGAACAACCTCTGGTATATAAAAACATTGCATATTTACTGCTATTACTTTCCAAGTCATACAGACACTGCTTGGTACTGCATCATACTTATGATTACTTGTACGTTTAAGTCCATCATTATGTCCATTGCGACAATCCGTCTCATTGAGGGTTTCTCTTGCCTTTACTGACCCTTCCACTTTACCAAATATGATTATTTTCTCTGGTGATCAGTCCTCGTAATGACTCATCTAAAGTAAGCAACTTGAAGTCTCAGACAATACTCTGTGATCCACAGAATTTCTATTGGCTAATTTTCAAATGTAGGTCTCCAGTGTTTTCTTTTTTGTCCACTGAAACCTGTCCATCAGGTTGACCTTGATGGTATGTGAAATATTAGTGGCATACTGTAGTACAGTGAATTGTGGACCTTCTAGCCATAGTAGTTACTGATGAAGATCAAAGTCCACAGTCTTCAGTATGGATTGCATCTCAATGTAAAGAAAACAAAAATCCTCACCGCTGGACCAATAAACAACATTCTTATCAATGGAGAAAAGATTGAAGTTGTCAAGGACTTCATTTGTCTTGGATCAACTATCAACACTCATGGAATCTGCAGCCAAGAAATCAAAGGGCATGTTGCACTGGGCAAATGTGCGGCACAAGACCTTTTTAAAGTGTTGAAGAGCAAAGATGTCACCTTGAAAACTAAGGTGCGCCTGACCCAAGCCATGGTATTTTCTATAACCTCATATGCATGCAAAACCTAGACAGTGAATAAGGAAGACTGTAGAAGAACTGATGCTTTTGAGCTATGGGAGGAGAATATTATCAGTATCATGGGCTGCCAAAAGAACCAACAGATTAGTGTTGGAAGAAGTACAGCCAGAGTGCTCCTTGGAGGCCAGGATGGCCAAACTTCGTCTCTCATACCTCGAACATATTGTCAGGAGGGACCAGTTGCTGGATAAGGATATCATGTTTGGTAAGGTGAAGGGTCAGAAAAAAAAAAAAGAGGAAAACCCCCAGCGAGATGGATTGGCAAAGTAGCAGAATCAATGGGCTCAAATGTGGTGACAATTGTGAGGTTGGCCCAGAACCGGGCAGTGTTTTGTTCGGTTGTACATAGGGTTGCTATGAGTCAGTACTGACTCAATGGCACCTAACAACAACAACAACAGCCATAATCTTTGTAACTCCCACCAAATGAAGCAAATAAGGGGTATGAGACTCTAATGAAGGTATTGGTTAGTTTTGCCATCCCACTGGACCTAAAGTGAGGCATTTCTGAGGTGGGAACATAGGATCTCAAGACCATCAAGAAAGAAGATTTATAAGAACACATCCTTTGGACCTGAAATCCCTGCGTAAAGAAACAGAGGCAGCAAAGTCCACAATCTTGAGTACTGTTTGTGAGTTCTGTGTGGCCAATTGCAATAGAAAAGTAGAGGGCCATGGGAAGGGTAGTTGGTATCAGAATAGGTAGGGTAAAGAAGGTTGGAGAATGGAGACATGGCTGATCTTGATCTCTACCTCTTAGGAATCAGCCTTGGGCTGATGTGGAATTTGAATTTTCTCATCCCTTGCATAGTCAGAGGAGGTCAGAGGCCAACCCCTAAACATTTTTACACATAGCTTTCAGCATTACAACCACATGCAGGACACCATTGTGCAACAAGCTCATAAAGGGGCTTTAAGATAAGGGGAAAATTCCATTAGATTTCAACTTTCCCATAAACATTTTTAAGCCCCTCATATATTCATTAAATAAAATGAAAAGTGTTTGGGTCATAGTAGTCTATAAGTATTTGTAGAACACTTTTATCTTATCTTCTTCACCACTCCTCTGTCACTTTTTCTAACCATGGTGGCTTGTGTGTTGCTGTGATGCTGGAAGTTATGTCACTGATATTTTATATACCAGCAGGGTCACCCATACTGGATAGGTTTCAGCAGAGCTTCTAGACTAAGACAGACTAGGAAGGAGAGGCAAACAACTTCTGAATGTTTCGCCACGGAAATTTTAAGAATAGCACCAGAATATAATCAGACATAGTGCCAGAAAAGGAGCCCCTCAGATTGATAGTCACTCAAAATATGACGGAGAAAGGGCTGCCACCTCAATGAGGATGCGAATGGAGTAAACATTTGAAATTGCTGAAGAAAAATGGCTGTAAATATCCTTTAATAATAGGAACATGGAATATACAAAGTATGAAACTAGGACAATTGTTAGTTGTCAAAAGGAATTGGAATGGGAATACTTTGATATCCTGGGCGTCAGTGAGTTGAAATAGACTGGCATTGGGCATTCTGAAATGATTACATGGTTTAGTATACCAGGAATGACAAATTGAAGAGGAATGACTTTATCATTTAAAAAAGAACAATTCAAGCTATATCTTGAAGTGCAATGCTGTCTGTAATAGGATAATATCTATATGGCTACAAGCAAGACCAGTTAATACCATTATTATTCAAATTTATGCACCAACAAATAAAGACAGTGATGAGGAAATTGAAGAAACCTACCAACTTCTTCAGTGTGAAATTGATCAAACATGCAATCAAGATATATTAATTGCTATTGGTAATTGGAATTCAAAGGGTGGGGAAAAAGAAAGAAGACTCTGTAGTTAGAAAATATGGCCTTGGTGATAGAAATGATGCTGGAGATCACATGATAAAATTTTGCAAGACCAATGAATTGTTACAAATACCTTTTTAAACAACATAAAAGACAACTATACACATGAACCTCACCAGATACAATACTCAGAAATTAAATTGACTATATCTGTAGGTGTGGCACTGTGGGAAAAAGCATTGGATGGAAAGGTTAGTTTGGACTTCAAGGTCAGTGGTTCAAACTCAGCAACTACTCCTTGGAAATCCTATACAGAGTCACTGTGAGTTAGGACTGACTCAATGGCACTTAATAACCACAGAAATATCTATAGGAAGAGATGATGGAAGAGTTCAGTATCATTAGCTAAAACAAGGTCAGGGTAGACTTTGGAACAGACCATCAATTGATCATAAATAAGTTCAGGCTGAAGCTGAAGAAAATTAAAACAATTCCAAGAGAGCCAAAATATGACCTT